>NC_135636.1:51413333-51716944 GCF_053574225.1 Canis aureus | reverse complement strand
CGGTGAGTGGGCGCTTCTGAAAGCTGTTGCCAGACTAACCCACATGTGGACCATCTCAGGTGACTGGGGGAGTGGCTCAGAAAATGCCCACCTGCTCCTGGTTCCTGGCTCCTAACACCGTTTTCCTGTTGGAGGACCCAGAGCTCCCGTGAGACATGGCTGCTTCTAGGGCTACAGCAGGGAGAGTACCGTGGTCCCAGAGAGTAAGGAAATGCTTGAAAACCAAAGGATGGGGGCCACCTGCGTGGCTCAGCAGTTGAACGTCTGCCTTTGGCTCGGCGCAATTCCAGACTCCCAGGTCGAGTCCCTGATTGGGCTCCTTGCATGGAGGCTGTTTCTCCCTCTGCCTGTGTCTCTGCCTCTCTCTCTGCGTCTCTCATGAATAAATAAAATCTTTTTTAAAAAAAAAACAAAACCAAAACCAAAGGATGAGAGCATGTCAAAGGGATTGGAAGAGCTCCCAAAAGGCAGAGCCAGACAACGTGAACCACACAGAGATGTCCTGGAATTAATATTCATAAATATATATTAAATGACTAATAACTAATCAATTAATTACTCTGCCTCTATTCTAGGACAACTAACTAACTCTGCCTTACAGAGGAATTTCAGTCTATGGAACAGTTCCTGCTTGTGTGTGGGCTGGACTCAGTGGCTTCCTTCCATCTAAAGATTAGGGAAGGGTGAAGGAGGGATAACTTGGTGGTAGGGGGGCCAGTGGCCAGGGTCAGCATCAGAGGCAAATCCTGTTGATGTGAAATGAGAAGGACACTCCCCCCATGCTGTCTTCCCAAAGCCCACGGCCCAGTCTCATCCTGAGGAAAACCTCAGACAAGCCCAACCTGAGGATGCCCCACAGAGCACCTGCCCAGTCGGTCATGCTCATGACAGCCAAAGTCCAGAAGGACAAGGATTTCCCAGATGGGGTCCCAGCCCAGGGGAGCAGAGGGAGACATGAGACTAAGTGTCATGGGGGATTCCGGATGGGTTGTGGGACAGGAAGGGACACTCGGGGAACACAAGTGAGATCTGAGTAAACCGTGGGTTCAGGCCATGGCAGTGTACCCGTGTTAGCTTCTGAGTTGTGACGGTCGCAGTGGTGGCACGAGGTGAACAGAGAGGAACTCTCCATACTGTCCACACAGCTTTGCTGGAAATCTAAAACTCTTCCAAAGTGAAGTGTACTAAGCATCCCCTGAATGAACGGCAGCGTGACCGTGTGTGGGGCCTGTGCGGGAAGGCGCCGCCTCCCCCTTACCGTAGCCTTGCTGCTGCCCGGGGTAGCTCTGCTGGTTGGGGTACTGCTGCTGGTACCCCGCCTGCTGCTGGGCTGCGCCCTGCTGGTACCCCGCCTGCTGCTGGCTGTACTGTGAGTTTCCTGTGGAGGGAAGGAGACACACGGTGCGTTTCTGCAGACAGAGGCAGCTCCTCCCACCACTCACGATGTGGGCACCTTGGAAAACCCCTGGACCAACTCGATTGCTTCAGTATCTTCTCTTTTCCACAAGTTTGAATATTTTTATTACATTTTTTTTGTTATTTTATAAGAATATGGATATATGGCCAAAAAGAAACAGCTAATACAATTCAAGGCAAAGGCTGATGCTAGTGTTTGGGATCGAACTGTGTGCCCCAGAAAGGTACGCTGACGTCTCCACCTCACGTACCTGTGCACGTGGTCTTATCTGGAATAGGGTGTTTGCAGATGTAAATAGCTAAGGGCATATGTGCTGGACTAGAATGAGCCCTGATCCAAGGACTGGTGTCCTTATAAGAGGGACATTTGGACACAGACAGGGAAAAAGCCACGTGACAACAGAAGCGGAGAGTGGAGTGATGGGACTACAAGCCAAGGACACCAGGACTGCTGGAGCTGCCAGAAGCTGGGAGAGGGGAGCCCCCGAAGGACCACCCCTGCCGACTCTTGGATCTCCTACCTCTGGCCTCCAGAACTGAGAGGGTGACCTTGGCTGTGCTCAGCGCCCCTGGCCGGTGGCACTTCCCCACAGCAGCCCTAGGTGCCAGGAGAGCCGGAAGCACGGCAGAACCAGCGACTGTGAAGCAAGCACGGTTCAGCCCTGGTCAACTGTGGTTTTGCTTGTGAAAAGAACACAGTAGGAGAACCTGAAAACACACCAGTGAAACGGAGCTACGAGGTTCAGTGTGCTAGAGGAAACAGAGACATCCTTAGGCCCGGACGGAGTCCGTAGGGGTCAGTGACCCACGGTACGTTCCATGCGTGTGCTCCTGTTGGTGTTTACTCCTACAATTTATCCCAACGCTAGGCTAGTAGGTCAGTTGGTGAGAAATACTCTCACTGCTAAGGAAAACCATAGCTGCGGTGTTTGGAACGTGACCACAGGCCACCGTGCATCCCCAGCGGGTGACAAGTACCCCACGTACTTCCCTTACCGTTGTGAGAGAAGCACTACTGTGCGCCCGTTGTGCAGATGGGGACGGAGGCGCACCGCCCAGCAGCGCAGGAGCCAGCAGCCACGGATGGCCCCCGGGCCTCCAGAGAGCAAAGAAGGGAAGCTCAGGGACCTCCCCGTCCGTGGCTGCCGGACATGCTGAGCTGAGCCGCAGCTACCAGGATGCTTCCCAGACCACTTAATCTAAGTTTGTGCGTCCACACAGCTCGGAAGGACTCTGGAGGTTTAATGACACCCTCGTTTTAGTGGCAAACATGCAAGGCAGGGTATGCAGTTCCAGCTCAGACCCCTCGCCTGGATATTAGGAAACCAGTGCCACAGAGAACTTTTTTTTTAAAAGGCAGATATTTATCTACATATGTTTTAAAAGTTTATTTAGGTCATCTCTACACCCAACAAGGGGCTCGAAGTCATGGCCCTGAGATCAATAGCCACATGCCCAACTGACTGAGCCGGTAAGATGCCCCCCAAAATGCCTTAATTCCTATTTTCAAAAATCTAGCCAGCCACACTCCATGCCCAAAGCTTCATTTTGGAAGAAAGCTTAAGGTAAGAAACATGGTTGAGGAGCAGCGAGGGCATCGCCGCACAATTCCTGAGAGTTGGGGCAGTTCTAACAACCACTGCAAACTCCTCCCACAAGGTCTAAGTGCTCCTGTTTTAGATGCCGTGTGGACATTAAGTTCCACCTGTGGTTTTCAAAATACCTTTACAAAAATACCAAGTTAAGTCTAGTTTCATTTCTTTTGAATAGGACTTTGTTCTTCAAAACCGTGCTGAGGGGGATCCCTCGGTGGCTCAGCAGTTTGGTGCCTGCCTTTGGCTCAGGGCACGATCCTGGAGTCCCGGAATCGAGTCCCGCATCGGGCTCCTTGCATGGAGCCTGCTTCTCCCTCTGCCTGTGTCTCTGCTTCTCTCTCTCTCTACGTCTATCATGAATAAATTAAAAAAAAAAAAAACCTTAAAAAAAAAAAAAAGTGCTGAGTGCACAGCCTTTAATTTGTAGTAAGTTCAGTCCCGAATCTGTGCAAGACCCAGCTCTTCAGCAGGAGGGGCGCAGAGGGAACTGGGGGCTTCACTCGCCCGCAGCACCCGCCAGCAGATGAACAGCTGGCCCAGCAGGGCACAACAGCCTCCTTCTCTGGGGGCATCATCCCAGGCCCCGTGGACGCCCGAAGCCGGGGGCAGTGCCACACCCTGCACGCCCCGGGTGCTCTCCCTCACACACACACACACACACACACACACACCCCCGCAGTCAAGTGTAACTGATGGACCGGGCACAGCCAGGGAGCGTCAGGAACTCCCGGTGACCCAGGACAGCTGTCACAACGCGTGGCCATACAACTTGTGTGAATATGGCCTCTTGCTCTGGAAACCCCTCCTGTCCTGTGCTCACCCTCCTGTGACGAGGGGACGATGGGATGAAGTGACGTGAGGATGCGGGCGGGTGATGCAGCGTGAGAGTGACCTGACCTTCTGACCGTGCGCCGGGGGAGGCTCCTCGGCTTCCCGCGCGGGGAACCTCATCACTGGGACCGTGGGAAGCAAGACTGTGGATGGGGAGGGGACTACTATAATTGGCTTTTTATTTTAAATCAAAACATGTCCAGGGCACCTGGGGGGGCTCAGTCAGTGAAGCATCTGCCTTCAGCTCAGTCACGGTCCCAGGGTCCTGAGATGGAGACCCCGTTGGGCTCCCTGCTTCTCCCTCTGCTCCTCTCCCCACTCATGCTTTTTCTTCTCTCAAATGAATAGAAAAAAGAAGCCTTTAGAAAAATAAAAACAAATAAAAACCAGATCCTGGAAACTGATGTTTTAAGTAGCAGCCTTATGGAGAGCTGCCGGCCGCTGTAAAGAAGGGCTGCAGCCCTCGGCGGGAACCTGAACCGTAGCCACAAGGAACGGCAGGTGCACCTGCTTTGACTCCAGGGCGAGTCCTCCCTGAGGACCCTACACGCCCATGGGGTGTCCACAGTTGCTCCTAGCCCCTCAGAGAGGCCCTAAGCTCTGTGGGCTCCTTCCTGCCAGCTGGAGCTAACCGGGGAAGGACCGCGCAGACTCCAGCGCACTGTGCCAATCACACCCTGACAAGCACGGTGGAGATGCAGTGGGGTTCTCCTGGGCTTCAGACGTCCAGTCTGAGCATTCTCAGCCTTATAGCCCCTTTGCTCTTTTTATGGTAATCAATAAAGGGGTGCATTCACATGCACCTGGCCAGCTGCGGCCTGGCACACAGCAGGTGTGCAATAAACGTCAGCGGGGATGCCTCTGACAACCACAGCTCTGCTCCCTTGTACCACGGAAAACCTTCCCTTGGCCGGAGTCCAACCCGGTAGAAAAGGGGCCCGCCTGATGAATCCGGACACAAGATAGCCACTGGGAACCAGCAGCCCATCAGCTCACTGATACGTTCAACAAAAACTACACAAAACTACCTATGGAAACAAGGATGTGCCTTGGGGACACCTGCGGGACAAGCCCAAAGGAGCCACCATCCCTGCTGTTCTGAATGTCCACCCACAGGTGGAGCACTGGTCTCTGTAGGGACACCCAAGACGACGGCGCTGTGACCACGGGTCTCGGGGGTAGGGACGGGTCCAGAGGGCTGCAAGGTCAGGCTGTTTTGATTTTCAGTGACAGCCAGTAATGTTTCATATTTTAAATTTTAACTTCTGCACAAGAAGATACGTTCGTGTGATTCAGAAATGTAAAAGTGAACACACACCCCCTTCAAGAGGTTCAGGGAAGAAGGTCACCTCCAGCCCTGCCAGGTCCCCGGCCCTGTCCTCCACTCACCTGGATTGCTGTCCTGGCTATCTTTTCAGGGTTTGTTTAGTGGGGGGATGTGCAAACGTGCGGTCTTACACAGAGGATGGCACCCCTGACACCCTGGTCCTCAGCACCTGGCACAGCCCAGGAGAACCTGCCACAGGAGCCTACAGGGAGCTTCGCTTCTTTTAACTGACACAGTTCCCAGTGGACATGTCACGCCGGGCACGAGCTCCATCCGGTCCTTGCTACTTCAAATGTCTTCACAGTGATGAAGTGCAATAGGACTTCAAAGCTGCGGTGGTGCCCCAGTGGCGGCCTGTCTGCCTGGCTCTGTCGGCCCCTTATCCCCTTATCCTGCCTGGCTTGGCCTAGTGAGCGCTGGGCCCTCCCCAGCGCTGGTCCTCTGCACATCAGTGGGACCACACAGGGCTCCTGTCAGATGCCACTTCCCATGAAAACCCCAAGACCGGCCACCTGTGCTCTACAAGGCTCCTCATCCTGCTGTGGGATAAATGTAATTACCAGAAACTTCTTTATTTTGGCTTCAGTCTACCCCCCTCATTGCATCCACTTGATACCCTCCACCTTCGTGGAGCCACATGCCACTTGTGTACATCCCTGCCTTCTCAAAGCAAAACACCATCTGCCTCTCACACAAGACCTGGCAATGCCGCCCACTATGGGGTGACATTGTCCTCTTTAGCACAAGAACGTGGAGTCCCAGGTAGGGCTCCAATTAACAAGATGGAACAAAACGCTTCCAGGTTCAGGAGGAAACCATGCCATCTGCCACATTCGCCTTAAACGAAGCTACTAAGCGTTTTAGCACAGTTTCCATCAATTATGGAAAGTGAGAACATGTAACCCAAACACGAAGGCATAAAAGTGTGCACTTTGAAGTTCAAAAGGTTGAGCAGCACATCCTGGTGTGTCTTTGGGGTAACTGTCTCCGCCAGGAGGCTCCTTCCTCCTAGGACCCTCACTTGGACAAAGCAGTGCTGGCAGGAAGCAGAGGCCCCTCCAGCGGTGAAGACTGAGCACTGGCATCCCAGGAGGTGAAGGAGGGCAGGGCTGACGGAGGCGCACCTGCAGGGAGGGATAAGTTCCAGAGGTCCCGGGGGGTGCACCTCTTCCTGGCAGGCTGAGACCCAGTAGTGCAGGCACGAACCCTACCTTATACACATTGAATTGTTTTTTAAATGGCCCAAACATGCAGGTTTTTAGCCACGCGGGGCCCACCTGCTTGGTGTACCTGCTACCTACAGGCAGGTCAATGCCCTGTAATGATGGGCTTCTGGGCTGGAGCCGAGCTGAGTGCTGCCACCTGGACACAGGAGCACTTCCCCCGGGACCTCCCCCTGGAGTGTGGCCTGGTCCCAGCCTCTCTGCAGGTCTCCCACTGCAAGGGGCACCCCCTCACGGACCCTGTCCAAGCACCACCCAGTGAGGCTGCCTGCGTGCTGCTGCCCGGTCAGCCTGCGATCCCTGAACCGGCCATACTCGTGCCAGTGACACTGACTGGCCACCACAGTCAAGAGCCTGCAAAGCTGCTCCTAGGCCAGGGCCCTGTCTCAGGGATTTATTCTCACGAATGGCCCAAGGTGAGGAGGTATGATGCACACAGAGAATGCTCACCGACGCCTGTCTTCGACAGCGGAAGCTAAGACAAAAAGCAGCCTAGGTTTGACTGGAGAACAGTACCTAGGGCAAGTGCGTGGATGAGGGGACGGCCAAGGTGGTCACAGTGGATCACAGATGAGTTTACTGTGGTCATAACAGAAGGCAAGGCCAGGGGCAGTCGTGGTGACAGAGAAAGCAGGATAAAAGTGTTACCTGCTCAGCAACACTTAACCGGTTCCTAAAAATAATAGGCAACATCGAGTTACTCATAAATAGTTTCCTTTGAGATGGTCGGGATGCTTTGGTTCTCTCCTTCTATATCCATCATCAAGTTTCAAATCCAGCCAGGGGTGATAACCAGGTCATTGCACCTGCTTTGGGAGCAGGAGGGGCCCATGCGGGCAGCCACTGGGGTTGGGGTGAAGACCTGCCTGACTGGGTGACTACACCAGGCACCACCCATCTCGGGGTCTCAGGAGCCAGACTCCTCGGGCCAAGAAGGCTGGGTCTGAGCCACGTTGGTAAGTGGTACCCAAACGTATAGACACAGGAAGCCACTACGGGGAAACACTTGTAACTGACCACAGCACAGACTTTCCTGCGACTCTCCCGTAGTCTCCATATGTCTGATAATCTCCTAACATTGTAACTAAAACTAAAAGACAAAACTGTGTGGAAAACAATGTGGCAGTTCTTCAAAAAGTTAAACACAGAATCACTCTATGATCCATTATTCTACTTCTGGGTATAAACGCAAAGGATTCAAAGAGCTATTTGCACACCCACATTCACAGCAGCAGGATTCACAACAGCCAAGAGACAGAAGCAACTGAAAGTGTCCATCGACAGTTGAAGGGATGAGTAAACCGTGCAGCATCCATGCAGCAGAACACAATGTGGCCTTAAGAAGGGACTCCTGCCACCTGCCACCAGCCACCACACACCTGAACCTTGAGGCTGTCATGCTTGGGGAGACCGGCCAGTCAGAAAGACCAACACTGAAGGATCCTACTTCCATGAAGGACCTAGAGTCGTCACGCGCAGAGATACAGGGTGGCACGGCGGCCGTGCGGGGGCGGGAACTGGGGAGCTAGTGCTGACAGGGGCGGGAAGTCAGTCTGGGAAGAGGAGCGAGATCTGGAGACGGACGGCGGGGACAGCTGCACAACGATGTGAATGCACTTCGTGCCACTCAACCACATACTCAGAAATGGTTCAAATAGTAAGTTCTGTTGTATTTTTAGTATATTTCTTTTAAAAAGCCACCAAAAACATCTGGATTCACAAGCTGCCCATTTCACGTTTATTGCTGGGGTTTCCTTCCCCAGGGGCCCTGCTACCAACCCTCACATTGTCTCCACTTCTGACACCCGGGCCAGGAAGCCTGGGCTAAGCCGGCTGATGTCCCGTTGCCCGGTGACTTTATGGTTTTCTCTTCTCTTGGGGTCTCCCAAGGGCAGGAAGTACCTTCACTCTATGGGGGCCCCGCCGAGAAGCAATTGTGCAGATTTCTTCCCAGTTCTGTGTGTGGTGACGTCATGCTGGTGGCTGGACATCAGCACGGGTGGGAGTATTTGCAGCAGGGAAACGGGTGTGTGCTGGTCATTGGGTTTTTGTCAATAAAGCCAGCTTCATTCATCACTGCCTCACCCCACCTCCGATGAACAGCCCCCAGGGCAGCACCATGGGGGAATGCCGGGGTGGGGGCTGCACAGGCCCCTAGCCCAAGCCATGCTTTATCTGGTCAGCTGGTATTTGAAGAAATGCCCAGGCCGAAGCCACACACGTTGCCCACTGACTCAGGAGGGGCATGGGTGTTAGAACCTCCCCGGCTGAGTCCGTAACTCCGGAGCGTGTTCCACTGAGCTCTCAGGCCCCAAGCTGGTCAGCTGAGCCGCATGGTGGAGTCTGTGCCCCTGCAACCCCTACACGGCCAGCCAAGCCCCCTCCACCCACCTGCATCGTGAACGGGGATGCAGTGCCTCACAGAGCCCTGCACCACCTGCTGCAGGTGTGGGTCAGACTCCAAGCTGTGCGGCAGCTTACGCTGCGGAGCTGGCTGTGCGGCCCCTGCGCTCCTTACCGCCCTCGTAGTAGTGCTGCGTGGATTCCTCGAAGGACCGGTCATAACTCTGCTCCGTGTAGGATGACTGCTGGTAGGCGTAGTCACCATGTCCTGCAGGCAAACAGATGACATGCAGTCAGCGGAGGCCGAGACCCCCGGATCGCAGGGCGCAGACACTGTGAACTGGGCAAAGCCGTCAGATCAGGAGCGGCCAGACATGGACCTGGATCTGTTTTCCCTGCACTAAACCCAGGAAGGAGCTTCCTACTGCCTCCTGGCCTCCATTCCCTCCTTTAAGATGCAAAGGATCACCCTACTTGAGCACTGAAGGAAAAATAATCTGCAGAGACTGTAACTGAGCAGCAGATCAAACGGCCAGGTCAGGTTTGTCACCTTCCTGAAGGCACTTCACAATGACACCTGTGTCCTTCTTCTAGAACAGCTACATGCACCTATTCATCCCAGCTGTAGCCCCTACTGCCTTTTGGGAAGGGAGACGGAGAGCCTCCAGTACGTGGGTAGCTGTGGCCTGTGCCGGAAGCTTCTCCATGGAGACCAGACTCGGCCCACTGGCAGACAAGCCCTCACTCTCATCCCCAAACACACTCCAGCAAGGGGCCTCTGGGTGCTCTGCTGGCGGAGGTCAGGGCTAGGACAGAGAGCGGCAGTCAGCAGCCACACGGTCCCCCGCGGCTGCCCGACAGTGTGGCTGCGGGCCTCACCATCAGGGTAGTACTGCTGGCTCATGGGCTCCGAGGCGGCCTGGCTGTGGCCATACTGCTCGCCGCCGTAGTACTCTTCCTGGCCCAGGTACTGCTGGGAGGACCCTGGAGGCGGACAGTGCACATGGGTCATTAACTCAGGACATTCTTCCGTTATGGGAGCAACCCCCCCGTGGGCCTCGGATCAGAGGACACCCCCCAGGCCACCCAAGCATTCTCCCCACATCCAGCCCGGGTACCCCGGACTTGGTACTTACAAACACAACAGCCCTGTCCCTGCTTCGGGCCCTGCGCCCGACTCCAACCCCTATGCCGGCTCAAGCCTCGTCTGCTTCCAGAAGCAGCACTGGCTTACAACCTTCCATGTTTCCTTAGCCCCACAAGGCTCCACACCCCCGACATCCTGGTTCAACCCTAAGGAACGTGCAAAGCCTCACGCCCTCCAGCTTCTCAGGACAAAGACCCGGCACGGGCCTTACCTTGCTGGGAGGGCCGGTAGGGCGCCATGGGCCGCTGCCCCATCATGCTGCTCCCCTGCCCGCTCTGGCCCATCATGGCGATGGACGACTGGCCCTGGTAATGCTGGCTCCCGCCCTGTGCCGAGTTGTAGTGGGACGAGGCTGCCTGCTGGTGCATCATGGACACTGGGCGACACGACAGACCCAAATAACCCCGAGAAGCTCCCCGGGCGGGTGTCCTCACCCCTCACCCCAGGCACCTTTCTCCCAATTTAAGATTTAAGAATTTCCTGGGCCACCTCCATGCATGAGAGAAACACATGTCCTGTCTTCCCGAATTCCTAAGACAGGTCCCAGAGGAGCCATGCCTGTGCCCAGCCCTGAGACTTGGGCTTCTAAGGTTCCTGGTGGATGGCCGCTGCCCCCTGGCCTTCAAAACCCATTAGAGCAGCCCTATCTGATGGGATGGGATGGGAAGGGATGGGATGGGAGCCGTGCCAAAAATAGAAGCAAACAGGTGAGATCTATTTTAGTAATACACCTTGTTTGACTTGATATATTCAAAATACCCTCATTTTCAGTATATAATTAATAGTAAAAATAAACTAAGTAGACACTACATGTTCTCCCTTTCTCTATCATATCTCTGAAATCCAGTGCCTGACACTGTCCCACAGTGATTTGGACCTGATGCTACCCAGTGCTCAGAGCCCCATGCCTGGCCCGCGGGGGTCTGTAGCCCTGCACCCTGCCTACTTCTGCAGTCTGGCTACACTGCCCCCCATCCTGTGTTAGTCTGATTTAGTTCCCTCCCACCCCCTAGCAGAACCTTCCCCCAAGCTACCACAGGGAACAGTGGAAACCCTTCCACAAAGCCAGACCCCAGATGGTCTGGTCCCAGGGTCTCCCGCCATCTCAGAAGCCCTACAGGACTACAATGTGCAGCCTGCACACATTTCGTAGGGCTCGGGGACTGTCCTGGGGTTGGGTAGAAGGGGGGCAGGGGGCGCCCCAGGGCTGAGCAGAGCAGTACCTGGATTGGACTGCATGTTGATGTTGGCCCGTGACACGTAGTTGCCGATGGCGCCCTGGCCCTGCAGGGGCACACTCTGCGAGGCGGGTCCCGAGTGGCTGTAGCCAGGCCCCGTGCCGTGGCCACTGCCCGACATACTCATGGAGGTGGTGGGCAGCGTGCTCTGTGCTGTCTGCTGCATCACATGGTTTGGACCTGCCAGGAGCACAGGGAGGGGGCCTGAAACCCATCGAAGACGACCTCTGATGGCAGGCCTGGCCTTGCTCTAGACACCCGAGTTCCTTCAGCGACTGTGGGGAGGGAGGCTAACCTGTGGTCAACAGCGCCACAGATGAAGTAAACAGTTAAGTCATTAGAAACAAACACACGTGCTGACCAAGTAGAGGACTCGCCCGTTATCATCGTCAGAGCTCCCAATGGCTATGGACAGTTCTTGCTCCAAAGATAACCTTTCTGTTCTCATTTTAAAAATCCACACAGAACCCCACACGACAATGTGAAATGGCCACAATTAGAGCGTCAAAGCAGAGCACGGGATCGGAAGTGCTGGATTCCCTTTGCCTGTTACTCCCGGTACACGTGTGCCCGCGCACAGCAGCCGACCTGGAGCCAGGACCTCTGGGAGGAGGGCGGTCCCACACTCAGCTCTGTGGGGCATGGGGTACCCTGCTGAGACAGTGGTCACCCGGGAGCCCGAGTTGGTGACGTGGTTGCCAGTAGCCAGCCCCAACCCCGAGGTGCTCAAAGCTACTCACCGTTGCCGATCTGGCCCTGCATGAGGGAGGACGGGGGCAGGCCCGTGCCAATAGCATCACTGAGGCTGCCCTGGGAGTGCAGGCCCTGGCTGGAGCCACTCTGGGACAGTGCTCCGGGGCCCAGGTTCATGTTTTGCGTTGGCGGCTGCAGGCAACAGGGAGGTAACAGGGAGGATGGTTAACCCAGAGAATAACCACCTGAAGCCCTCCAGAGATTTGGTGGCCCGTGAGATCCACCTGTCTCATGGCCACCTGGCAAATGTCTAGAACCAACTGCTGCTCTCATACTTGATCAGACGATGGTGGATCACTAGGCCCAAGCCTTTTAGGCCAAGATAATACACCAAGCATTCTTGTGTGAACATTCAGAACTTAAATGATTTCCAAGCTTATCAACACATCCTTAGAAGTTCAAAGATGCGTCCTCTTTACCGGGGATACAGCACCCCAGACTGCATCTACCTCAACTTACTCCACACCCTTGCCCCTCAGCTCGCCAGGGTTCTATGTCCTCATCCACACCACTCCATGCCCCAGGGCCTTCGCAGAGACTGCCCCGTGCCTTAGCACTGGCATTCCTGTCGCTCCTCTTCTGTGTGTGCCCTGCCCTGCTGCCAGCCCACCTCTGATCAGGATATAGAGGGCAACGGGATGGAGTGACCCCTGCATCTCATGTCCTCAATCCAAATCAAAGAGCACCTCCAAAGGTTTGGACCCATATGCTGCCTAACCTGGCCGAGAAAACAAAGTTCCCAGCAGGATCCACTGGTACCTCCAGGCTGAGGAGTCCCAATCTCATAGGCCAATCAAGGCTGGTGCAATGATTTTGTCAGCAAAACACATGCCGGCACTTAGAAAGTCACTTCCAAGGGACTAGGGGCAGCAGGAAGCCCTTCCCGGTGGCAGGTTTGTCCTGGAACCTCCTTGCCCATTGGTCCCGCAAGGGCCAGGCCCTCCTGAGGCCGTGCCTTCCTGTTTATTGTGGAGGAGGCAGCCGCCACTAGGTCTTGCTTTTGCGGCAATAATTTGATTTTGGGAAAAAGACTTTTAAAAAATTAAGCAAAAAATTTTAAAAAATTAACACTGGTGTTTACAGCCTTCACTGCACCGGGCGCTTCTGCAGTTTTGCTGAATCAGAGCAGCATATGTTCCCAGGCTACCGTTTTTCCAATCGCTCAGAAGGGCTCACGATAAAGAGCAAGAATCCTGTGTGCCACTGGCACTCCCTGCTCTCCCAAGACCCGCCTCCTGCCATTTAGAGGTTTGGTTCCTTTGGGTCACCTCCCTTTGCTTAAGAAACGGGTGTCACAATTCTGACCAGTCCACTTCAGACTCTGACTGGCTTCCCACTCTCTTTCCATGCTCCTGTTACCTGGTTACTCCAGGTAACGCGCTCAGACGTCTGCTCTCCGAACCAGCAGTTCAAAGCAGCGCCTGATAGCGCTGGGCAAGGACGGGGCCCCACCGTCCCCCCCTCTGCAAGCACTCACAGCGGGGAGCAGGGACTGCATGTTCTGGTTGGAGTCCGCGATCGTGGCCAGGTAGACCAGGTTCCGGTGCAGGATCTGCTGGTACCTGCGGGTGAGGGCGCACGGTGAGGCAGAGGAGCCGGGAGGCCAATCCGAAGACGTCTACCGGGGACAGCCTTGCCTTGCAGCCAAGCCCCAAGGGGATGCTGAGCGCAGGCGATGCCCAAGGACAGGCCGGACACCAGATGCTCTGTGGTCAGACAGGGCAAGGCAGGGAACGGGCCCCAGCCTGAGTCCTGAGCAGGATCCCATCTGATGACAGCATGCGGAAAGACCCCAAAACGGGGGCCAAGGGGAGGGGCCACCAGGTCTGTTCAGAGAACAGGAGGGGGTGGAGGAGAGATCACAGGGGGGCAGAGGACAGAGGCTGAGGCAGACGCCCAAGCAGACTCCGCACAACAAGGCCTCCTCCATCTGACCCCGACACCAGGCTGACTCGATACGTCTGCACCCCTGGAGAGGCCGGCTCCCCGAAGCAGAGAAAACCCTCAGGCACACGGGGCTGCTGCCGCCACCGGCCCCCGGGGGCTCTGACAGGCCGCTGCAGCCAGGCCCGGGGGCCACACGAGGTCCTAGCTGGAGGAGCGCACTGTCCCCTGTGTGTCCAGCAGCCGGCCCGCCTCCCATGCTTCCATCTCCCCGCAAACCTCCCGCTCCTTGGGCAGTGACCAGGGGGCGAGGCCATCCTCTGGGCGGGACCGCCGCTGCCGCTCGGCCACTTACTGGGTGCACTCGGCCGTCTTGCCCTTGCTCTGGTAGTCCAGGATACACTGTATCAGGTGGTGGTTCTCATCCAGCATCTGCAGAGAAGCACAGTGAGCACGGCTGGCGTCCCTCCAGCAGGTGCACAGCGCCGTCGCCGGCGTGCGGGCGTACCTCAACCCCCCCAGCAGGACCGGCCTCCCGGGGCTGTGCTGAGCGCGGCCCTCCGTGCGCCACGGTCAGTCCCCCACGAACCCAGGGACAGGTTCCGAGGTCTGTCACGTGGTGGAGGCAAACCCACGGCCCACAGGCCTCCCCGCCGTCTAGGGCCCTTGACCACAGCGTGTGTGCCCAGCTAGGGGGCTGCGGAGTCCACGTGCGGGACGCTGGACTGGAGCCCCCCGCCTCAGGGCCACATGGCGGTGCCTCCCGGGAGACGGGCCCTGTGGAGCACCACCACGACCTCGAAGGGGGACAGCGCCCGGGATGGCCTGGGGAGACCCGAGGGGGGCGAGGGAGGGAGGCCGGGGGAGTGGGAGCAGCGGGGGGGCGGGGGGACAGGCCCAGGGTCCGCAGGCATCCGGGGCGGCTAGGCGGGCACAGCGCCAGCGTCCTCCCCCTGGCTGCGAAGAGAAGGTTCTGGCTCTTCCTGCAGCCGCACATGTGCCCAGCTTCCTGCTCTGGAAGGAGGAGCGGAGGGAGGCCCAAGGCAAGCACCGCTTTCTGCGGGGGCCTTCGTTCAGAGCCTCGCGCCAAAGGAACAGCCGCGCCTTGGCCAGCGACGAACGGCGCCGACCGCCAGGGCACACGTCCTTGTGGGGGGCTCGGCTCCAAGGGTCACGGGCCACCGGCCGAGGGTACCCCTCGCTGCATCCTGACCTCAGGGTTCCACTCCCGCAGAGCCGGTGGCCCGGCCTGACCCCGCCAGCCACAGCAGCGTCCGCTGGGCAGAGATGCTGCCCTGGCACGGGGCTGGAGGGGTTGGGGGCTGCAGGGGCCGGGGGCTGCAGGGGCCGGGGGCTGCAGGGGCCAGGGGCTGGCTGATGCTGGGGGCTGCAGGGGCCGGGGGCTGCAGGGGCCGGGGGCTGGCTGAGGCCGCGGCGCCCAGAGAGGGAAGAACTGGGACCTTGGGCCGCCGCGGCGGGAGGCACAGCACACTCAGGTCTGGGGCTCAGGTCTGGCTCAGGTCGCCTCAGCCCCGCGGGTGCCGCTCAAGCACGGGGAGGAGCCAGACGCTCACCGGAAGTGCAGCAGCACCGGCCGTCACCAGCCTGGGGCTTTTCTGAGCGCGAGACGGCACGATCGTCCGCCATCGGGTGAGGAGAGGACGCGGCGAGGCCGGGCACTGGCCCAGTGGGCGGAAAACACCCAGGACGGGGCCAGCCACGGCGGGCAGGGACGCGGCGAGTAAGGGCGCGTCGGGGCCGTGGGCAGGGTTCTAGAACCCGAGGGCGGCCAACACGTGAGAGCCCAGCGCGCAGGCGCGGAGACGGCCCCGCGGGGCCCCCAGAAGCCGGGCGCGCGGCGCTCAGGGGGGCGGACGGGGTGAGGAAGAGCCGCAGGCATCCGTGGCGCCGCAGGCCGACCCCAAGCGCCGAGCCAGGGAGCCCTGCCCCGGGGGAGACGTGATCTCCCCCGAAAGGAACTTACAAAGCGACGCACGAGAGCCCCGACCACCCCGAAGAGCCAGGAAAGCGGGTCAGGAAAGGCCGCCGGACACTGCGGAGAGCAAAGCCCGAGGCGCCGCGTGCTGACCGGCGCCAACCAGTCAACGGAGAGTTGGAACATGCGGTTGAGGAAAACTCCCAGAGAACAGACTGAAAACACTAAGGTAGAAAACAGAAAACAGTAAAATTAGAAAAATGATCCAAGTGGCAAGAAACAATGCTTCCCGGACTTCCAGAAAGAAAACACAGGGAGAAAAATCATCCGAAAAATTGTTCAACATGTTTTCTCAAAACCGAAGGGCATGAATTTCCAGATCAGAACGTTCTCCAAGGGGCCAGCTCGCCAAGACGCCAGGACAAGGCGAGATCCGAACAACGAACAGACTGAAAAAGCCCGGCACGGAGCTGCTCCACGGGGCACAGGTTGGCGGACGGTGGAGAGCAACAGCCCGAGCCCGGGGGAGGCTTCCTGAGGAGACGTGACCGAACCCAAGCGAGACTTCGAGGAGGGACGACCCACTCCAGAGGGGGCCTTCCTGAGGAGAGATGACCTAAAAGGTTGGCAATACCACCTGGAGGGGCCAAAGGTCAACATCGAGCTGTGGCCGGGAGTGGCGGGGAGAGCCTCGTCTTGGGGGCTCTCCCGAATCTGCCCCTCGGCTCTTCCCACTCGCAGCCGCGGGGGTGAGCCCCCGTCCGTGCACACAGGTGGAACAGTTTCCTCCCTCTGGCCTACGGGGGTCCCTTCTCTTCTGGAGTCTTGGAGATCCTTCTACGTCGGCCCAGGAGACCCCACCTCGCTCTTCCCGAAGCTCCTGTTTCCGAATTCCACGTGGGCGTCACGCGGCCTCGCGCCTTTCGCGGCCACAAACAGGACCACGAAGCTCGCCTCCCACACAAGGAGGGCGGGCGCGGGGAGGTTCCTAGGAGCAGCCTGAGGTGCGGGGAAGAGCGCGGGCTGGCCGGAGAGCTGGCTGCGCGTCACGGGGGCTGCACCTGCACTTGGGCCTCGGCCTCTGCCCACTGCGCCCGGGGCACGCAGGCAGCCGCCGGGGAGGCGCGGGAGGTCGGCCCGTGGCATCAGGCTCCCCCGAGGAGCGCCCAGGGGAGCTAGCTGCCGAGCACGTGAGTGAGGTGTGGGTTTCAAGACCACAAACCCCAAACACAAAGCGTCCTTGGGAGGAGCTGGTCCCTGCCTCGTGGTGCTACCACCTCCGTGTTTGACGCACGTGCCCAATTTCCAGAAACTAAGGACACAGGAACACATGCTTAACGTTGGCGCTCCAGCAAACACGCGTCTGTCTTCCCCGGGGCCTGCGGGAGTCGCTCCCTGGGTTCCGTGCTGGAAGCGCTCACAGAGGCCAGTCACGGGCACTGAGGCCACTGGGCTCCCGTGTGGAGGGAAGAGGCGCGTGCTCCCTCCAAGGTGGGGCGCTGACTCGTGTCTCGAGAGCCCACGCAGCCGCCGCGTGTTCCTCCACATAGGACCCTGCACTCCCCGCGGTCACCGCCATTTGGGGTGAACCTCTCACACCCTTGTCGCCACTGATACATCCGGTCCAGTGTCTGCTCCAGAGGCTGAAGACCCGCAGTTGGGACGCCAAGCGCCTTCCGGGACCAGGTCACCTTGCTTCGCCAAAAACGTAGCCTGCGAGGAGCTCCCTTCGCCCATGTTTCCACCAAGAAACCGAGGTACACGACGGTTGAGCCTGGGTACCAATCAGCTGAAGAAGGATCTGAGCCCAGGATGCTCCCATGCACCCCACAGCCCCCTGGCTCCCACCGCCCCCAACCCGAGGGCCGACGGCTCCCCCACCTCCCAGCAACCTCCGGCTGAAAAGGAACAGAACCACTCCCCAAGGTTGTGCGTTCTGCACAGGAGCCGTGTTGGCCAAGTGGTGTGGGGCCCAGTTACAGGAGCCTTCTTTGCACCAACATCTAGCACCTTCTCCCCAGAACCTTTCAACTTCTGTCAGGTTCTTGCGGCAGGGTGAGCAGTCACCTTATCAGCAGATGCCATCAGAGGTGCCACTGCAGATGCGGCAGGACACACCGGCGCCACCGCTTCACAGTCCCGCAGGACTTGGGGACGTCAGTGCCACCCCCCAACTCCTGCACCTGGGGGCTGGGCTGGGCCAGCTCCTCACTCCCAGCCCGGGGATCCCAGGGCACCCGTGGCCGGTGCTAGGGCCCTGACCTGCTGGCCGGGGAACAGGTTAGGGACAGAGGGCCAGAGCCCCAAGAATGCCAGTGGGGACCACCCGCTCGTGTCACGTGGGACACCCCGGCTGCTGCTCCTCCCTCCATCTGCGGGCTGCCGACACAGCTACTGTGAGAGAACCAATGCACGCCGTGACCGCTGCACTGCACCCGGGCGCTCCCTCCTCCTCCAGGCCTGAGGGCTCTGCGGGGCCGGGCAGCAGCGCAGGGCAGGAGGGCACAGGCCCGGCCGCGCTGTTCCCTTCCTGAGCATGTGCTTCCTCACGCTCCAACACGGGGATGGCACTCGGGGCCTCATGGAGCATCACCGTCACCCATGGCCCAGCAACAGCGCCCCAGGCCTTGCCTCCCCGGCCGCTCCGCAGGGTCCACGTGGCTCAGGGCTGTGCTCCCACGGCCCCAGCCCCTCCTGTCCCCGGGGAGGGAAAGGCCGTCGTAACGCCTGCCTCCAACGTCCGTGACCAAGTCAAGGGCTCGGCACCCGCAAGCCGTCGGCAGCTGTAGCCAATTTACCTTCCTGACCAAGTTAGCCCACGCTCTTCAGGACAAATTCCAGGTCAGAGGGAGCACTCGGCCCCCACCCCCAGCTGGACGGCCATCCCTCACCTCCGTGCCCCCAGGCGGCAGCGGCGCAGGGCTGCTTTGATCCTGACCACCCCTCGACTCAGACCCCAGGCAGGTACCCGGTGCCCGAACATCCACCAGCTCCGTCCAGCCCCGCACAGCCTGTCTCCCCCAGCACAGCGAGCTGGGGCTACAGAGATGACACCGTCACCCGCCTCCAGCCAAGAAAACAAATTAAGAAAACCAACACGGAACAATAACAATAAAAGTGACATTTATTTAGCAACCACGTGTGTGCCAAGCAGCAAGGAGGTGCCTGCCTGCCAGCCAGGTCCTGGTGTGCCACACGGCCGGGCAGACTGCAGTCCCACGCCTCCCATGGCAGGGGGGACAGCGTGGGGCCGGCGGGGAGCCTCTGGGAGCCCCAGCCTGCAGGCCGCCCAGCCGGGTACGGGGGCCACGGGAATTTGCCAGACTGCTGCCCACTGCCACCTCAGGGTCCGGCAAGGTCTCCTTCCCCGCGGTCCTCACGGAAATGCAGCCCTGCCTATGCCGCCCACTGCGCCGAAACCCGGTTTGGTCACTCGGAGAGAAACCACGTCACTGCACCCCAGGCCCCCCAGATCAGGCTGGCTCTCCCTCCCCTCCAGTCTGGATCCCGTGTTCTGCTCCACCCAGACCACCGGCGGGACCACCCTCGACTCCCCTCCAGCCTTCCACACCCTTCTGCGCTGGCCACGTGGGGGACCACCTGCAACCCCCTCAATCTTCTAGACCCCCTGTCCTTGCTCCTTGGTTTTCCTTGTCTGGAGTATCCGCCCCGCACCTGCCCTGTTATGGGTCAGGGTGTGCTCCTCAAGCCGTCCCGCTCCAATCCGAATCCCCAGTACCTGCGCATGTGGCCTTATTAGGAGATAATGGTCTTTGCAGACACGATCAAGTTAAGGTGAGGTCAGGCTGAAGGGCGAGCTATAAGCACCAGGACCAGCATCCCCGAGAGGAGAGGCGCGCAGGGAACACCGCGGGAAGAGCAAGGCAGAGGCGGGGGTAATGGGTCAACAAGCCGGCAGCAAGAGGAGCTCAGACACATAGAGCAGAACCCCCCTCCCCAGAGCCCCAGAGAATCACCAACTCTGCCCACACCTTAACTTTGGACATCTGGCCTCCAGATCCCGAGAAAATAATTTCTGCTGTTTTAAACCACTTCTGGTGACTTAAACCACCAAGTTTATGAAAACGTTCTGGCAGCCACAGGAAACTCGTACATCTGCCTCTCCCAGACATTTCTGCTGCCAGGACGAGCGGCATCGATGCTCTAGTACGTACGGAGCACTCACGGCCTGGCGCTGTGACTCGCACACTTAGGAACCCAAACAGCGTGTCAAAGCGCCGCGTTCGCCACATTCCAGCTAAGAGAGAATGAGGGAGGGGACACCCGAGCGGACCTTGGAGGCCGCGTGGAAGTTAAGTCCACCTCCTGCTCAGGTAGGCCCCAAGGACAAGCCGCATACCTCCTGCTCCGTCACCACCAAGCCAGCTCCTGAGGAAGCCCTGGCTTCTCTCGACCCTCTGAGCATGAGCGTGAGATACGCACCTGTCAGCCCCTCGCGGACCCGCAGGAGGCCCGGCTACATCTCCTTGCTGCCGACGCAGCGAGGCAAGTACACGCACCGTGGACCCGTCCGGGCCCAAACGGAGACCCGTTGTCAGCGGTCGGCAGGCTTCCCTTTCTGCTCCGCCGTCTGGGAGCAGAGCTCTAACACGCACGCTCCTGCTCGGAGACTTCGGGAAGCTTTAGCGGGGGGTGAGCACGAAGTACAAGGAGCTAGATGCCACTGGGCCAAAGGCGGCTTCGGAACATCACTGTGTTCACCGCACGGGAGCTCCAGAAAGTCAAGGTGCCAGGGGACCCCCTGGGGGTGCCAAAGCGTGCCTCTGGGCCGGTCGCCGGACCCTCCGCCTTGCCAAGCTTTCCCAGGTCAAGTCTTGGCTACGGAAGACCCTGGAGCCACCGTCTGGGCCCGTCTCCCTGCAAAGCACTGAACTTCCACGTGCCTCGGTTTCCCGGCCTGCGAAACAGGCGCGGCTGCAGCTGCCGCACAGAACTAACTGACCTAAGGCCTGCAGAGCCCCTGGAGCGGTGCCTGGCCTGCAGCGGCCGCGAGCGCTCACTGGGCGAAGGCTCCGCGCACTTCTCCGCCGTCTCCGCCTGCGCTCGGGCCCTCTCCCCGGTTCACAGCCTGCGGCGCAGCGGAGGTCTCGGGGCACAGGAGCCCCTGAGCGCCAGGTCCGGTCCCGGCGGGCCGCTAGGGAGGGGGCCGCGGTCATCAGGCCGAGCCCCCGGGAGACAGGCAGCTAGTGGGGCCGACGGCCGAGGGCCGAGGGGGCAGCCCCAGGGCGCGGCGAGGACCCGGCGGGTCGGCGGACACCGACCTCCCCGCGGACTCGCCTCCTAAAGGGAAGCAGGGAGCTCGCAAGGCGGGCAGGGGCCCCGGCCGGAGCGCGGTGTCCGGGGCGCGGTGTCCGGGGCGCGGTGTCCGGGGCCGCCAGGCTTCCCGGCCGGAGGGCGCAGCGGCAAAGTTCGTGTTGGGCGGACGCTGCGGCGGCGCCGAGACCCCCGAGACCCCCGAGACCCCCGGACGCGCCAGGGCGGCGGGCGGCGGGCGGCGGGCGGGGCGGTGTCCGGGGCCGACGCGCCCCCTGCGCCCCCGCGGGGCCCCCGACTCCGGGCAGGCGCCCCCCCGAGCGGGCGCGGCGGCGGGGGCGCCCCGGCTTTGTTCGCGCCCCGCGCCCCGGCCCCGCGCCCCGGCCCCGCGCCCGGCCCGGCCCACCTTCTGGATGGTCTGCTGCGTGACCTCCCCTTTGCCCCGCGGCCGGGCGGACGCGAAGGCCACTGACATGGTCGCGCGCGGGGAGAGCCCGGGGTCCTCGGGGCTGGGGCTCCGGCGGCGCTCGGCGGCCCCGGGCGCTCATTCTCCGCAGTCGCAGGGGGCGGGGGGGCGGGGCCGGGGCGCGGGGGGGGCCGCCTCGTGGGCTCGCCCGCCCCGCCGCCCCCCGCGCCGCCCGCGGGCCCGCCGCGCCGCCGCCCCCGCGCGCCCCCGCCCCCGCGGCCGGGTCCCGGGGGCCGCGCCCCGGACGGCCGCCCCGCCCCGCCCCGCCCCGCGCCCGCCCCGCGCCGGCCCCCCCGCGCCCGCCGCCGGTGGTTCGGCCCGGCCCCGCCCCCCGCGCGCGCGCGTCCGCCGGCGCCCCGACGCTGACGCCGTGCGTGGGCACGTACGCCGGGGGCGCCGTGCGCGGCGGGGGAGGGCGCGGGGCGGGGCGCGGCGGCGTCGAGGTGCGCGGGCCGAGCGGCCGTGAGTGTGCGCTTTCCTCGGGCCCCCGCCCGCCGCCGCCGCCGGCATGAGCTACGACCGCGCCATCACCGTCTTCTCGCCCGACGGCCACCTCTTCCAGGTGGAGTACGCGCAGGAGGCCGTGAAGAAGGGCTCGACCGCGGTGAGCGCGCCCGGCGGGGCCCGTCGTGGGGGGGGCGGGGGGCCGGGGCGGGGCGCGGGGGGCACAGCGGGGGCACAGCGGGGGCACAGCGGGGGCGGGGGGCGGGGGGAGGGGGCACAGCGGCGCGGGGGAGGCCGGGGCGGGGCGGCGGGCGGCGGTTCCGGGCGAGCGGCCCCGAGGACGGCCATTTTGCCCCCCCTCCCCCTCCCTCCCCGGCCCCGGGGTCAGGTCCCGCCGTGCGCCCCGCGCCCCCCGACCCTCCGCCCCGCCGCATCTCCCCGATGGCCTTTGGGCCACGGTTCGAAATTTAAATTGGAGCTGCCTTTGCGACACCTGCCGATTTGCTTATTGGTCAAAGCGTGTGGCGGTGTGCGGTTTTTTTTTTTCTTTTCTTTTTTTTTTTGCCGTATTTCTTTTTTATCGCCTGTAGTTTCGGAGATTTGAGGCAGAGCAGAGAAGGTGCACAACTCTGAATTGCGAAGCGTTTTCGTTTCCTGAGTCTCTCCTGGAATTAAAGTCCAAAATGCATCTCGTGAGCTCACTTAGGTTAAAGAGCTCTGGAGGAGGAGCTGCCTGGACCCCCGCCAGCCCCCGGCCCTCCCTCAGGCCGGCCAGGGCGGTTGGCTTGGCTTGATCCTCCCAGGGTTTCAGGGCCTGGTCCCCCCGCATCTCTACCCCCCACCCCCACCCCGGGTCGGGGGGAGATTCCAGCATCATTTAAGACGGGAGAACAAGCCTCAAAGTCTGAAACCCCGCAGACCGGTATTTCTCAACCGTGCAGGGGGTGCAGATTTTGCACCCCAAGGGGCATTTGGCAGAGGGTGGAGACAGTTGTCTCTGCGGGAGACTGTGAGGTGCTACTGGCTGACCTCTAGGGGTAGAGGCGGGCAGGGCAGCCCCACGTGGAGGGACCCGTGGGTCCCAGTGCCCATAGTATGCGGCTGAGAAATCTTGTTGGTCTCCAAGTGTTGTCCCGTTTGTATTTGCTCCTGCCCTTACCCAGGGGTGGGTGGGGTGGTGGTTAACTGGCCACTGGGGATTTTTCCATGTTTTCAGTACATCCTCCTCCTCTACAGTATCAGCTATACACAGCAGTTGGCTTCCGAGGAATAGTGGATACAGTTGTCTTTACCTGATAGCCAATCAGGTCGTCTTCACAGCTGTGCACATCTGTGTGTCACAGTGCGGGAGGGAGCGGGGTGGGCTTTAAAATAATTTCACAACTACAGAGACATTGCTTTCAGAGTACCTGACTTGAATATCAGGGTTTCCGGCTTAAAATCCTTGTATAGTGATTCTTTGATACTATAGTTAGTTATGGAATTGCATATTAAAGAAAATTGTGTATTAGTATGTCCAGGGCACAGGACTGGGCACCCTGGTCATTCATGACACCTGGGCTAGCTCTGCCAGCAGTGGACCAGTATCTGTGATCTACAGGGTGAGGTGTCCACCCTAAGGGTGTTTGCAGGATCCCATTACCATCTGCTTAGTGCTCTGTGCCTGCTGGCAAAACCTCGTACCGTGTCAATTTTTACCGAAGGTTGGCGTGCGAGGAAAGGACATTGTTGTTCTGGGCGTGGAGAAGAAGTCAGTGGCCAAACTGCAGGATGAGAGAACCGTGCGCAAGATCTGTGCGTTGGATGACAATGTCTGCATGGCATTTGCAGGTGCGTCTGGGGCTAGTGCCGTACTTCTCAAAGTCAGTAAAGATCAGTCCCTTGGAGGCTGTCTTGGTGGGTTTGCTCTTGAAAGATATGCAAACTGGGTAAACTAAAATCCTTTAAAAGCAGTGTTTAGATCTCTAAGGAAAAGCTTCACCATGCTTTCTTGGTGGGGTGCCTTCTGGGCCAAAGGGCCATGCTGTTGCCAGCACATGACTGGATCGTAGTTACAGTCTTGGGTCTGATCTGCTTTCCACGGCTGTGGCACCCTGTTGTGGGGGTGTGCGGTGTGCTCTCACTAGTCACATGGCTTCCTATACCCCTCCCTGCACGTCCACTTTAGGAAGGTCTCAGTTCACCTGAGCTACGCTAGAGAATGACTTGCTTTGTCTGAGAAGCTCACAGAGGATCATTCCCGTGTCACCCACCCAGACGAGCTCAGAGCTGGGGGTCAGAGGAATGGTTTGAGGACAGCTCCTATCTGGTCATCTGACCTGGGTCATGCTCGATTGGAGCAGATGAGTCGTGGGTCAGGCAGCTTTCTGTCTGCTGTTGCAGGGCTCACTGCTGACGCGAGGATAGTCATCAACAGGGCCCGAGTGGAGTGCCAGAGCCACCGGCTGACCGTGGAGGACCCAGTCACCGTGGAGTACATCACCCGCTACATCGCCAGTCTGAAGCAGGTGGCGGTCCCCTGCCTGTGGCTGGGCTCTGGTTACAGAGCAGTCACTGCTGTGTCACACAAAGTGTCCTGTTACCGCGTGTAGATGTCTGCATGTGCCACTTTAATGGAGTCAAAACTGCACTGATTTCACACACAGTCCCGATCTTTATTCGTACGAGCATAACTTCATATAGCTTATCCGCTTTGGTGGCACGGGACAGTCCAAATTCGTGTTTCTGGAGGGAAATGGTAGTTTTTGTCTTGATGTGCTGTGTGACTGGTTATCTAGCACTTGGGAGGAGCTGAAAGCCACCCCAGCCCTGTTGTGAAACACTAGTCGTTTTAAAAGCAACCATGTAGCCAGAGGCGCGTCTGTTGTCTGTTGTCAGAGTAGTTCCAGCGGCCCCAGTTGCACTCTGTGATGACTTGTGGTCACAGGTCTACCTTTCAGATCTTTTCAAGAGAAAGACGCACAGGCTCTGGACTGGGCTCACTCATCACTTGCATTGCAGATACCGGAGAGCATCTCCATCCCCTCGGTGAAAGCACAGCTGTTCTGAACATCGTGTGTGTTAGGGTGGGTTCCGGGGGCCTTTTGTGCTAAGACGACAGCACTGACCTGTTCTTTTTCCCACCAGCGCTACACGCAGAGCAATGGGCGTAGGCCGTTTGGCATCTCTGCCCTTATTGTGGGTTTCGACTTTGATGGCACGCCCAGACTCTATCAGACTGACCCCTCGGGGACATACCATGCCTGGAAGGTGAGTCCCTGATAAAACAGAGGGTCTTTGGGTGGTTTTGCCAGTAAAAGAGGTTGTGGAGGCTATTGGAAGGTACTGGGCCTTTGGTGGCTCACAGGTACACAGTTTGTTCCACGATATTTCTGCTGATGTGGGAGCAGAGAAGTCATTAAAGTTGCTGTTTGAGACAAAATTTGAGGAGAGTGAGGTATGGGGATACATGGTGCAAAGTAAGATTACCCATATTTTTTCAGTGATGAAAAAGGATGCCACTCCTGGTAAGGATCAGCACCACTTCCAAAAAGCCCTTTGGGAAAGGAAGCCATGAGGTGGGGCCTGGGATCTCGCACCACCTGCTGCCAGGCTGCCTCACACTGTGACACAGGACTAGGCCCCTGCAGCCATGGCTGTGGCCTTTTTTTTTTTTTTTTTTTTTTTTTTTTTTTTTTAAGCTATGTCACCCAAGTGATGAGTGTTTTGTTTTTGTTTTTTTAAATTTTATTTATTCATAAGGGGGGGTGTGGGCAGAGGGAGAAGCAGGCTCCAGTGGGGAGAGCCCGATCAGAACTCTGGGATCACGCCCTGAGCCAAAGGCAGATGCTCAACCCCTGAGCCACCCAGGCGCTCTGATGGCCATGTTCTTGGGCTGTCTCTGGATTGTCGTGCCTTGTACCATGTCACAAATTTCTGTTTCAGGCCAATGCCATAGGTCGGGGTGCCAAGTCAGTGCGTGAATTTCTGGAGAAGAATTACACTGATGAAGCCATTGAGACTGATGACCTGACCATTAAGCTGGTTATCAAGGCCCTCCTGGAAGTGCGTTTGCATTTGAAATCCGGTCCTTGGGCTGGGGAGAACAGGAGTGGGCAGCTGGTGTACAGGCCACCGGAAGGGAGGCGCTGAGGGCATGCGCGGGGTACTGGGCATTGTGGGCTTGCTCTGGCTGGGCGCTGCTGCAGTGCTGTATCAGCTCCTCCGTGCAGCCAGAGCAATCCAGGACCGGGTCTCAGAGCTCGTCTGAGAGCGCAGATGAGCAGCAGCAGAGGCAGGACGGGAACCACTGGGTGCACTCTGCCGCTCACAGCCCTCACTCCCCTCACTCGGCCTTGCTGAGGCTCCTGCTGCTGCCAAGGTTGGGGAATTAGGGAGTCCTGGGGCCGGGAGTCGTGAGGTGCCTTGGGCTTTGTCAGCACTGCAGAGGTGCTGGTGGGTAAAGCCAGAGAGGCAGACGGGGAGCCAGAAGGCCAGGCTGGGGTCCAGCTGTCGGGGCTCAGTGTGGGGCGGGCTGTGAGCACAGCTGCTCTGTGGAAGAAGGGTCTGCGGTTGGCAGGCAGGGATTGCCACACAGGAAGCTTCAGGGGCTGGGCCCTCAGGGTGACCTGCTCCCTCCCCTCAAGGGGCAGTGTTTGAGGCATTTGCCAGAGCTGCATGGCCTTGAGGGAGGTGTCTGATGTCTTCTTCCTTCCAAGGTGGTTCAGTCTGGTGGCAAAAACATTGAACTGGCTGTTATGAGGCGAGATCAACCCCTCAAGGTAACCACGGAGTTTATTTGCTATCTTTGGCTCTGGAGCATTCCTGGGGGTGGGGGTGCAGGGACCCTGGTCCTGTGGCCCGAGTGCTAGGGGAGAGGCTCTCCCGGCACTGCAGCCCTGCACACTGGCTCCTGCCCTTCAGCTGCCTACAGGGGCTGCCTACAGGCTGCCGTCCTGGTTTCCCTGTAGCAGCAGCTGGGAGGTGCAGGCTGGCTGCAGCCCAGGAGCTCCCTCCCGAGGGTGGCGCTGGTGCTCTGGGGCACTTGTGTGGCTTGGAGGGGAGCTAACCGTAAACTTTCTTTGGTAGATTTTAAATCCTGAAGAAATTGAAAAATATGTTGCTGAAATTGAAAAAGAAAAAGAAGAAAATGAAAAAAAGAAACAAAAGAAAGCATCATGATGATGGAATCTTGTAGTGATTTTTAAATTCAGATCATGGAAGATTCTCAAAAATGATATGTAGGCATTTCCATTCCATTTACTGTCCGTGTGTCCTGCAATAAATTTGTTTGTTGACCTTTTCCTAAGAGCGTCTGTGTGTCGGTGCAATCGTGACAGCTCCGGAGTCTTCCCCTCGCTCTGCATCTCTGCATCTCGGAGTGCTGTCCTCAGCAGGAGCCCGTGTTGTCTCCAGGCTCCAAGGCCCCAGGCCGTGGTGGCGGGCAGGGGAGTCCAAGCAGCTCTAGGACAGCACGCACTGTGACGGGTGTACAGGTGTGTGGCACTTCACACGGACACAGGAAACTCCCAAGTGTGTTTCCTGTAGGGGTTCTAAGCAGCCTGACCTTGTTCCTTCCTCGATCTTCACTCAAGTTCCTAATCACAGAACATCACGGACACAGCACAGAGAGCACTCATTTCAGTGTTTAAATTCAGAATTCTGCAGAGCAGCAGCTGTGTTGAGAACAAGCCCTGTATTTGTAGCAGGATCAAGTCTCCCCCCCCCCCTTTTTTTTTTTAAGATTTTATTTTATTCATCAAAGACAGAAGCAGATACATGACAGGGAGATGCAGGCTCCCTGCGGGAAGCCCGATGCAGGCCTGGATCCCAGGACCCCGGGGTCACGACCTGAGCCAAAGGCAGACGCTCAACCACTGAGACCCCCAGGCGTCCCCGTAGATCAGGTCTTAAAGTTTGTCCTCTCCCCAAGATCCTGGTGCCCACTGCTCCCGGCTTGCTCTTGCTCTGGCCAGAGACGGCCCTGGGTCTCTAGAGGAGACTCGAACCATTCGTCTAAAAGCTGCTTCACGGGAGGCTCTGCTACCAGGCCTGCCTGCTGACAGTCCCCCAGGGGCATAGCACAGATGGGTCTTTGGGGGACCCTTGGACCACCCTCAGGCCAGTTGCCCCTTCCAGCCATGCTGTTAGGATTCCAGGGCTCGGGCAGCTGGGGTGGCTCAGCGGTTTAGTGCCACCTTCAGCCCAGGGCGTGATCCTAGAGACCTGGGATCAAGTCCCACGTCGGGCTCCCTGTGCAGAGCCTGCTTCTGCCTGTGTCTCTGCCTTTCTCTCTCGGTCTCTCAGGAATAAAAGTCTTTAAAAAAAAAAAAAAGGATTCCAGGGCTCTGCTTCCCACCTCAGCCTACAGCGTCTCTTGCTTGGCTCTCCTTGAATGGCACATACATACCGTCTTCTAAAAAGGATGAAAAAGGCCCAGGTAGGTTTTAAGCTGTTTCATAAAATGTGTACTGTCAAAATGCCAGTTTACAATCTTAATAGCACAATTAGTCATCATAGTGGTAAAGGGACTTGACTATATTTAGGCTGGCTGACAGAAATACCTGTCTAGCGCAGCTGCTGAGTCACCTAACTCAGGTTAGAATTAGCGCCCTGGCTACCTGCATATAGCACGTACACTACGGAAGATTTTAACTTCTCACTGGCCAAGGATGTTGGTCTGTGCCCTCCCCTGCCCCCCAAAAGGAAGGTCCCCAAAAACGTGTTGACATTTTGAAACTGAAGGGGCCCTGACACTGTGGGCCGAGTCCCTGCTGCCTGGTCCTGCTCCGGGCCCGACGGAGTCCTGGGCAGACACGGAGGGAGACGAGCCTTAGGTCTCGGACTCTGCTTTTTCAAAGTCCGCCAGAAACCCCTACAGTTGGAACGGGCTGCTTCTACGCACGGTGCTGGGGTGCAGCCTGTGCCAGGCCAGCTCTGGGGAGCTTCTGGAGGCTGCGGTGAAGCAACGGAAGGACCACTTCTAAAGCAGGTTTATCTGTGAACTGAATTTCTAAGACTAGCTTGTGTCCCAAGTGTCTGGAAAGCAGAGCCCTCGACCCGGAGACTGGCCCACACCCTTTCTCCAGGCCAGCCGGGTCGGTCTCCCAAGACCCTACCAGCGTGAGGCCTCAGCCGCCCCTGCCTCACGACGGGCATGTGAAGCAGCACAATCAACACAGCTATTTACTTTCAGAGCAGAGAAGAAAAAAGTTTTAAAGGTTTGCATGTTTATTTATAATTACAATTTACATTACTCCAACAGAGCAGCCCACTGCTATGTTCTAATTCTTAGCCATTAAGTCCTACAAAAATAAACCCAAGCTTTTACAGTAACTGAATCAATACAGAACTAAAACCTTTATAGCTATGTAAAGGGGTTTAGTTACCAAGGTGCTTATGTTCAACACGATGCCCTCTCTGGCAGAAGGGCGCATGCTTACACTAAAGGTCTGACCCATTTACTCATGCAACAAATTTATATTCCCCACCCTCCCTCCACCCAATGTAAAACAAAAACACAACTATTTACAGTTGAGAAGAAAAAGGTTCTCGGTCAACCGACTTTGCAAAAAAGACTGGCTCATTTCCAAGTGGATGAGACACTGAACAGTGGCCAGAGTCCAACACTGACTGGCCTGGGTCAGGGGATGGCAGGGCGGGAAGGCTGGGGAGCCCGTGGGGGGGCTGACCCTGGACGTTGGCCCCCACCCGGTTCCTGTGGAAGCCAGGCTCTGAGCAACAGTGCCTAGCTCACGTTCAGGACCCCCTTCCTAAGCCACCAAGATTCCCCCGTCTCCCCGCCCCTCCCCCCCAACCCCACCAGCCCTCAACCTTGACATCGCCACTCGGGATGTAAGGGTTGTCTGGTTTGCTTATACAACATGATCCGTGGGACACCCCACTTTCCCTGCCCTGGGCCCCCCACCCCCACACGCTCCCATGCTGGCCCTGCCTGGCTCCTGAGACCCCACCTGTGGCAATGGGAGTGCCAGGCCAGCAGCACCAGAGGCCAGCTGGGTTACAGAGATACGCTTGGCTGTCACATTTGCCAAATGAGATTTGGTTCCACTTTAAAAAAGTCAAAGCTGTCACAAAAAAGTCACAAAGTGAGGATCAAGCTTTTGCTCTAGAAACCTTTTCCCAAAATACCAAGACCTTAGAATCAGGCTGTGCGCAACTAAAGAGGAAAGACAGGCCAAGATACCTCAAAGAGGTTACCCATGAATACTTCCCCCCAAAACAAGTGGTTCTAACTCAGACCATGTCCAAGTTCAATTAAGTCCGAAACCTAAGTAGTAGTGCGCAAATTTTCCAAACTCAGTAAACAAAGTGACCCACGTCTCCCCAGTAAGTGCAGCGATTTCCAACAGCCTCAGACCCAGCTCCACTTCTGTGCTGCCTCCGCAGGTGCCTGCAAGACGGGGACAGGACACCCAGTGAGCACGTTCCATTCCACTAGGCGCCACCCGGCATGAGCCAGGCACGCAGACTCCCAGGGAGGACACCCCGATCAGGCCAGGGCTCCCCGGACTTTCCAATCACAACCAACAATGAAAATCATCTTTGTACGTACTGGGGACAGGGAGTACAAGCTCCAGGTCCCACCCAGCTGGGGCGGGTCAGCCCCGGGACACACCTGTCTCGGGGTCCCTGTGGGGCGACAGGCTTGCAACTCTCCGACAACACTGGGCCTGCGTCCCTGGGAGCCCTCTGGGCGGTTCGGAGGGTCAGGGCCCTCCTCGTGGCCTGGATTCTGGAGGCATCCCTTCTTACTGGAAGCCCAGCCAGCTGCTCCCCGCTCCCCCCGCAGAGGCTGCCCATCGGGGAACTCCCACCCCGATGCCCGCCCCCCCAAGGGCCCAGCAGCCTCCTTCCCTCACTCACCTGGGGCTGCGTCCTTACACCCTGCCAGTCCCCGCTCGGTGGGAAGTTGGGTTGCGGCGGGTTGTCCCATTGCCCCTGCCCCCTCGAAATCCACCCCTGAAGCTACGGCCACGAAGAAACCTTCCCGACACCCCAAAGGTCTCTGTGTTGAGCTTCCGCTCCTCAGCCCACGTAGTCCGCCTGGAACTGAAGCACAGACAGGTACGTGAGACCAAGTGCAGCAGTGCCAGCTCACGGCTCCGAGCCAGAGCCCGGCCTCCCAGCCCAGGAGGAAGGGAAGGCAGGCAGGTGGTTAGTGCTGCTGGAGCCAGCAGAGCAGGTGACCCCGTCGGGACCCGGCAGCCACAGAACCGACACTGCGGGAGCTCCCAGATACCCCACCGACCAGGGGAGTCTGTTTGTCACTGGACTTGGCTGCTGAGCATGGACTGTCACGCCTTTAGCAACTACGGCAAACACATGACACTGGGCAGTGCCCACCTGGGTTCTGAGACACGGACCCCGTCAGCTAAGTTTAGTGCATGAGGAGGGAGTTGGTGTAGGTGGAGCAGGGTCTCTAGGAATAGGATGCTTGTGCTCCAGGGGCAGCGGGGACAGGGCCGCAACACTGCACGCTGCCCCAGCACCCGCCCGTGTAGCTCAGGCAAGGACCCCCGTGTCCGTTTACAGGCAGCTCGCAGGCACCACAACCCAGCGCCGAGCCCCCCGCAGGCCTCACTTAAAGAATGAGCAGCTGCACCCTTCGACTGCCCAGGCCAACCACCCAGAGAGTCGCTCTGGTTCTCCCCACGCCCTGTCCGCAAACCTCGTCTGCTCCCCTTTCAAAGCCGGTTCAGAAGCCCCACTCTCTCCTCTAGCCCCAGCCCCACCCTCTCCCCAAACACCCAGATTACCGCAGAAGCCAGACGGGCACCCGGCCTCAACCCTTGTCTCCCTTCAGTACACTCGACAGACACCGCGGAGGCGTCAGACGGCCTGGCTCCCTGGCTCCGACCCGGACAGCTGCCCAGGACTCTCGGCACACGAGCTGGTCGTCACCGTGACCTAATAAGCCCCATGCACGTGTCCCCTTCAGCCCAGACCAACTCCCTCGGACTCTGCTCTGGCGGGTGGGAGACGCACACCGGCCGGCTCGCCCCGGCAGCCTGTCTTCATTCCCCCACAGCGCACGGCGGGAGACCTCCACACTCCATTTACCTTCACCCTCCCGCTGCCCGGCCTCCTCCCTCTTGTTCGCTGGGGCATCTCTCTCATGTGGGCGTGTGTGTATGTTTTCCCCTGCCGGGATACGAACGTGGGGAAGTAGCCTGTTCTGTGCTGCGCCCTCGATGCCCAGCAGTGTGTCTGGCCCTCTGTGTACAAAACAAATGGATCTGGAGATCTACGCTCTGCCCTCTGTAGAGATTCCATTTATCGTCCAGCTTTTTCACATGGTGGCATCGGAGTACCAGCTGCGAGGCTCTAAGAATGCACGATAGGGTCCCCAGTCTCCAGCAATCAGGTGAAAGAACACCCCAACAGAACACGCGGGCCAGCTGCTGCAAAGACCGAGGCCCTCAGGCCCCCGGGGTCAATGGGGAACCCAGAACAGGCCAGGACCAAGTGGTGTAGACTTGAATGATGCAGCCACTCAGCTGGGGAGGGCAGCGCCAAGCCCAGCCTTAAGAGAATAAGAGGTAGCAAAGCCAAGACGGAAGTCTGGGCTGGACCCTGGTCAGACCCCTTAGGGGCCTGTGACCGCCGGGGGTTCCCACACTGTCATCTGCTGGTGCCACCGGGACAGATATATCCACAAGGCAAAGATGTGAGTAGGAACTTAGATCTGAGTCTGGTCTTCAGGAGAGCATATCTCCAGAGACCTGAGGCAGAACGAGCGTCTTCCTGCCAGCTCATCCAGCCCTCGCCAGCCCCGAGCCCGGTGCCCTCACCCGGGACCTCTGACCTGGTCTTGAGCTCCGAGGAGATGTTGTCAAAGAAGGACTTGGACTTGTCATAGTAGCAGTTAGGCCCCAGGTGGTCTTCGTCAGCAGGAGCCTCATCACTCTGAGTCACCAGTGCTGGGTCCTTCTCGTCCCCTTTCTCAGCTTTGTCATCTGCACGGAGAACACATGGGATGCCGGGAAGCAAACAGAGTACCCGTTCTACCTGGCAGCCGTCCTCACACCTGGAAGTGCTTCAGGGGGTCTCTGGGGTTCGAGGAAACCCCTCCTCTAAATCCTAACCACAGTCCTGGCCGCCCCGGGGCCACGTGGTCTACAGCCTCCTCCCCAGTGTCTCCGCAGTGCCCCAGGGCTTCTCCTCCCTCATTCAGCAACTACTTAGAGGGCACCACCTTCCACGCTGGGACCCCCCAGACCCAACTGCCCTGCCTCTCCACCCATCTTCCTGTGACCTGCTTCTGCAGATACTCCTGAGCCCCTGGGCCAAGAGGGCAATTTCTGAATAACGACAAACACCTTTAAAATTCAGTTTCTTCTTAAACTCTTTGTCCAGCTCCTCTCTGTTGAACTGGGCATTGGCACTCTCAAAATCAAAGTCGCCTTCAAACTTGATTGTGTTTTCCTTGACGTTAGGTGGGCGGTTCTGCCCCCTGGAACGGTTCCTCGTTCGTCTGTTCCCTGTAAGAAAGGAAGCCACGGCTGGTGAGCCACCAATATGATGTCACTCAGCGTGAGACAGACGACAGAGAGGGAACAGAGCACACTGAAGCAGACACTGAGCCCCAGCACCCCCTGAAACTGTCACCCAGAGATGGGGGGTCAAGCAGAGCACACCTGGATGGTTCGCAGCTCCCCAGAACTCAAGTGGCAACAGCTGTTACCTGATCTCCTCCTCTGAGGTCTTCTGTTCTCGTCATTCACCTGCCCTTGACTTTGCACAGCTGCCGGCTGAACTACATCTAAGGCGCAAAAGGTAAGAGTAAGGCAAGCGCCTACAATAGCAGAGCCCAGCGATGGAAGGAGGGTGGCACCACCACGGGGGACATGCAGCAAGGGGAGACCCTGCAAAAGCACATAGTATTTAGGATGAGGGGGCAGAGGGCAGTGTTTTTTAATCAAAAAAAAAAAAAAAAAAAAAAAAGGAGAAAGGAAAAAAGAACCCCAGGAAGCAGCATGCCGCTTTGAGAACATGAAGCAAACTCCAGAGTGAAGGGGTCAAGTACCGCTGGTGGTCTTGCTGCTTGGCTGGGCGGGGCGCCCGTTGAGCTGCATCCCCACAGGGCCCTTGCCAGGTAACAGCTTTTTGGTGCTCAGGTTATCAACAGAACCAGTCTGGACAGCCTGCTCCACCATGGGGCTCTTGCCGACGGGGACGGATGGAAAACCAGCTCCTGAGACAAGAAGGGAAGGAGGGCTGAAAACCAGGGAGGAGAAAACCTCACGCCCCTCCAGCCACTCCTGGGTGGCCTGTCAGGCAGCTGTAGGTAACCACCTGGAGACTCTCCCAATCCTGGCAAAGCCTCCCAGATGGACCCCCACCCCACCCCAAGTCTAATAGGCAGCAACAAGGCCAGTTCATCCAGGAGCCCCGAGCCCCAGGATCCCCAAGCCTGGAGGAGAAAAAACACCCTGCCAAAAACCAATACCTCCCAGGTAGTTTAGAAACAGCTTTCCAGGATGGGGAATGGGATGCAAAAAACAAACGAACAAAGCTTTCCAAAACCACATAAATTCTAACACCAAGGGGGCTCTGTGGATTCCAAGATGCTGGCAAATTCACGGAATTTTGTTCCAGTCCATGCTGGACAAGAACCATCTCAGTCCGATCTTCCAGCATATGCAGTGGTCACTCCTTAAATTCTAGAACACTGTTGTTTCTGCTTGATGCACAACAGAAAGGATGCCGTAGTAAGACCCGACTATAGAAAAGTAATACAGCTGGAAGAAGCCAAGGCTCCCAAGCTGCCTCTGGAGGCGGCCATGTGAAGTCTGTTCCCACAACACTGCAGCCCCATCCCGGAGCACAGCAGCTCCAAGCCCAGAGGCCGAGCCTCAGCAGAGGCCCCAGCTCCTGAGGTGTCCTCTGAAGAAGCAGGGAGAGGGCATGCCACCCACACTGGCCCACGTCCTCTCCTCCCCTCCCTATAGTCTAAAGGTGGGGGGGGCGGTGCGGTGCTGGGTGGAGGTCCAGAGCTTCGAGACACAAAAACTGACTCTAACCACAGAGGTAGCTATGATGAGATTCAGCTCATTATGTGTGAAATTTGGCTCTTTCACCTTTCTTGTTTTCCTCGTGGCACACCACACTAAGGGATTTACTGCGAAAAATCCCTTATGACCAGCACGGAAAGTGCTCGTGGCCTTGCATACTGGCATCTGGCGGTTAGCTCCACGACAGGCACCACATTAGAACAGCCCCCTCCCCGGCCTGCCACCTTGCCCAGCAGGGTGTTCCCAGAGACGCAGCCGGACTGCTCCTGCTACACTCTAACTCCATGGGGCATGACTCCCAGGCTCATGTGCTTATGATAAAACCAAACCAGCTAAACTATCTTGCCTTACGAGCAGTTTTATGCAAACAACCCAAAGAACAACCAATTATCTAATGTAAACTTTAACCAGAAAAAAACAAAAACAGGACTGCTTCTGGGCAGCCCGGGTGGCTCAGCGGTTTGGCGCCGCCTTCGGCCCAGAGCCTAGTCCTGGAAACCCAGGATCAAGTCCCATGTCGGGCTCCCTGCATGGAGCCTGCTTCTCCCTCTGCCTGTGTCTCTGCCTGTTTCTCATGAATAAATAAATAAAATCTTTAAAAAAAAAAAAAAAAAACAGGACTGCTTCTATATAGCTTGGACACATTGGCATCCACGCAGGAGCACATAACAGACAGTAGTTGTGTGTCACAGTGGATGGAAGCTCCAGGTGCGATCTTGGACCGAGCCTCTGAGGTGGGGAGGGCACAGCACCTGTGCTCTACCTTGAACAGTCGGGCATAGGAGTCTCAGCTCTCCAATGAAATAAGAACACCAGGAAAGGTCAAGAAACCCCAAGAGATGCCACAGCCCAGCTGAGGCAGGTGGTACACACCAGCATTAACAAGCTGGCCATTAGGCCCACACCCTTCACCTGGTCAACGGCTCGATCGAGTCTCTCGATTTTAAAGGGGCTTCATGTTAAGAAGACACCTGCGGCCCCTTGGACGGGCAACAAATGTGGCGCACAGATCCCAAAACAACGTGAGTTTCTTAGTGACTCTCTCCTGCAGTCTCACACCCAGCAATCTAGAACACACATGGGAACAGCAGAAACCCCCAGGGAAAGGCTTTCCATGCAGAGGCAAAATTCACATATTTGGTAGTCTCGGTACAGGTCAACACAGACCCTGGACCCAGGAAGAGTGAACAAGTGTTTGGTCAGTTCTTTCCAATCACTTCTTTAAAACTGGGCAAGTTAATTAATAAATCATGACTACATATTGAACCAAACGGAAGCAGCTTAATTGACCCGTGGGCTGGGCAAATTATCTGCTACAGCTACTGTCACTCTGGGCTACTGGTTTACCCCCTTGCTCTCAGGATGGCAAGACAGCATGCAGCTCTCCCAAACTGCGGTTACCCTTGGAAGTGAGCTGATGTGGCTCTGAGGACATGTCAAGCTCTGAGGCGGGCTGTGGAGATGGAGAAGAACTAGGGCTGGAAGCTGCGGCCGAGGCTGGAGGGCTCACCAGCTTCTCTAAAAGAAGACAGAGGAGAGAAGAGCAAAAGAGAAAGCACACAAATAAGTAATGAGCCACTCACCCTGTGTCCAGCAAGCTTGGAAAGAGTCAAGCAATCTCTCGTAGGACACGTGGCTCACACAAACCTATTCTAGAAACGCAGTGAGCCAGGCTGAGAAGGGCACCCACGCTAAGAACAGCAATCAAGAGGACTTGATTTAAAAAAGTGACCAAGAACTGTCACAGGGCCTGCTCACAGCCCTGCGCTGGAGTGTGAGCCTGCCAACTCCGGGGTCTGAACACTTCACAAAGCTGCATCCAAGGCCAGGTAGACTCTCACTCTACAGGTGCAGAAGAGAACCTCATTCCAGAGTTAGTCCATCTTCAGGAAAACTTTTGAGCAAAGCATGGACAACAAAATGAATGAATATAATACGTATTAGCTTTTTTTATTTGTAGGCTTACAAATGTGCCAATACTTAGAACTCAACTGTAATCAGACCTAACACTTGCTTCTTACTGAAGCAAATGTACCATGACTTCCGCCCAAACCAACGTTTCAAATAATTTTGATTGGATTCTCTGTTCCAAGATTCAGCCTGCTTCCTCCTCTCTCCACTGAGTAGATACTAAGCGTTCTAACTAGCTCAGGTTGCACTGAGTAATGTACAAAGCGTGCGATACAAACTGAGTATCCCAAGAACAGAGTGTCCCCACTAGCAGGGTCCGTGGCCCCGCCTCCTGGAGGTCACAGCAAAAGTACTTTACCAGAGAGAAACAGGTTACTCACCTAGACCCAAGGAAGCAGCGTACTGCTGGCTGAGCAGAGAGCTGGCAGCCAGCTGGCTGTAGGGTGGCATCCCTCTGAAGGGGCTGTAAGGCACGTGTGGCTGGAAGGAGGAGGCCGAGCCCGAGCCCAGGGAAGACTGAGCAAGGAGACACACAGATGAGAGCAGCGCAAGGCCCTCCCCTCACCCACCTGGAAAGTGCTGCTCAGACAGGGAAAGGCAGCATGGTTTGTCAGCCTAAGTTCTTGGAGACTGGGGGGCACAGGGGACGCTTCCAAGATAATCTAAGGGAGTTCAAAGATGCCTTTCCCACATTCTATACCCAGTGCCACCTGTTCAGGTAACTCAAACCTGAATTTCCCAGAACTCAACCCCTCTAATGGCACTCCACTGTCATCAAGTAGTTTAGCCTCTGTAAGAGGATGGTCACACCATCCTCAATTAGGCCCTGCCCGTAACAGGCAAGAGCATAGCTGTGGGGTTCCCAGATGAGCATAAGCATCGTTTCTCTGGTCCCGTCTTCAGGGACACTGCTGCCTCTGTTGCTCCCAAAAGGCAGGCCCCTTTGTCTCTCAAGGCCTGGCTCTTCTTAAGTCCCCAGGAACTTTCCCTTCAAACCTTTCCTAAGTCTGGCCCAGAGTTCCTCCACCTGTCCCCAGAGCACCCCCAGGGCACACTCCTATCTCCCACAGAGAAGCCCCTGACTATTTAAATTTGCAAATCAAGAGACCATTAACCTAGACTCCCTGGTCATCCAGGGCAAATTATGCCTAAATGGGAGCACCTGGGTGGCTCAGTTAAGTGTCTGCCTTAGGCTCAGGTCATGGTCACCCGGGTCCTGGGATCAAGCTCCACATCTCATCCAGCCCCATCCAGCCCGGAGCCCCACCATCTCATCAGGACTCCCTGCTCAGTGGGGAGTCTGCTTCTACACCCCTCCCCTCTCATGCACTCTCTGGTGCACGCACACACTCCCTCTCTCAAATCTTAGAAAACAATAAAGACTTTTTTAAAGTCATGCCTTAATAGACCGAGCAGGTGTATGGTGTAAGAATTGCAAACTCAATGTCCCACAACACTGGCATGTAAAATCTGGACCGTGTCAAGAGAGCAAGTCCTGCTGTCCCAACCCAAACACTAAGGACAAACGTGGATTCCCCAAGCACCCCAGACAAGACTAGAACACCACCCCCTTCTCACAAGACAGAGAGTCTCACTTTACAGTACATGCTAGCGCCTGCTGAGGTTAAGACCTTTCGCAGGAACACCAACAGCCTGGACACAAATTAAACCACTTCTCACTAAAAGGCTATTCCTCGAGTTGAGCGCTCCCGCCAAACAGATGACACCAAGTTCCATTTGGAAACCAGCGCCTCTGGAAACCGTGCCCACAGTGAAGCAGAGCAACACACTTACTTGAACAATAGCAGGATCCTGAGGGAGGGTGTGCTGAGCTTTCGGGGGTTCACACACGGTAATATCCTTGATATCGCTTCCCCGGAAAATGATGTACTCATAAATTTCCTCTCTCGGGGGGGCCGGCCTATCTGTGGGACGGTCTTCGGTACCAAAAGACCTCACTTTGGAGTTGAGAGAAAGCAGCATTAGGTTGCCGTCCTCGGCCAAGGGCGCTCCATCCACCCATCCTCTTGCACTGCAGCTCTCAAGTGCTCCGCGACTGGCCTGCCCTGCACACCATCCGCGGCACGGTACCCCCGCCCCCAGCTTCCAGGGGACAATACCCACAAAACCCCGGCTGGCACTGCTCCAAAAGGTTCTAGGTCACAAAGACACGTTAATGGCTCGTCGGCCTGACGCCCCGTGAAGTTGAACGTTCTCAAGTGTGAACACAGGAGGCCCAGCGCCCCTCCCCCCCAGCAAACCAGGTCAGCTTGGCAGAGCAGCGCTGTTTACACCCCACTTCTAGATTAAACAGCCTGAAACCTCACCCCACGTCCGTCATCCTGGGGAGTTTGTCAGGAGAGAAGCCGGGAGGCTGCTCCCCTCGCCCTCCTGCAACCTGCCTGGGGAAGAGCTACTAAGAGCAGCCGGAGGAGCAGGCCCAGGACCTGGATCCACAGTCCCAGCCTGCAAGCACCGGGTGCCTTCTGGGGCGGGGTGCGGGTCTGGAGGGCTCTCCAAGTCCATCCTCCTGCATCTCTTGACGAAGCCTCCATCTGACCTAACTACCAGCCCTGCTGAAGACCACAGGCTCTGGGCCTCAGTTTCCCCAACGGGGACCTCAAGCCCGACACAGTGGGTGCCAAGAGTCCACGTCAGCACGCGGCCTTGTACGCGGTCCCGAATCCTCCCGGGCTGCCCTGGAACCCGGGCGCCGGGCTTTGGGACGGACCCCCCCCCCCCCCCCCAGTCTGGAATGGCTGCGTCGTCCAGGCCTGGAGGCCGAGCTCCCTCTGACGGCGCAGGCTGAGCTGGACCCTTCGAGGCCCGCCGACACCCTGCGGACCGGGCTGCGCTCAGGGGAAGGACACTCGCCATCTTCCCTGGATCATGAGGACAAAGAAACTTTGCGGCCACCTCCTGCCTCGACTGGGCGGGCGAAGGTTCTGGGCTGCTCCGGGGCCGGGGGCGGGGTGCGGGGTGGCGGGTGGCTCCCGCGCCGGGGGGAGGCGGGCGGCCGCGGGTGCAGCGGGGCAGGACGGCGCTTCAGGCGGGGCCCCCGGGGCGGGCGGCGCTGCCCCCGGGGCGGGAGGTTCCATTCCGGCGGTGTTTGTTCAGGCTCCGGGCCCCAGCTGCTTAATGGGTTCCAGAAGGGCTCGCAGGGGCCGAGTTCGGGAGGCCCCTGGCCCCGCCCCCGGCCGCGGCGGCCCCACCTGCAGAGGTGCGCGGGGCGGGGGGAGGGGGGAGGAGGGAGGGGAGGGGGCCGGCTCGCCCCCCGCGCCCGCGCCCCCGCCCCCCCCCGCGGGCCGCGCACAATGAGCCGCCGCGGGCCCGGAGCCCATTGTGCGGGCGGGCGCGGGGCGGGCGGGGCGCGGGCTGTTGGCGGGCGGGGCCGGGCGGTTGGGGCGGCGGGGCCGGCGGGGGCGGCGGGGGCGGCGGGCGCTACCTTTGGCGAGCGCCACGGTGGAGTTGTCGGTGTCGATGGTGTAGAGGATGCCCTCGTAGCGGATCTGCGCCTTGGAGATGAGGCTGATCTTGCTGCCCAGGTACGGGGTGCCCGACGAGCCGCTCATGGCGCCGCCCGCCCGCCCGCCTCCGCGCGGTCGCCTCGCCGCCGCCGCCGCCCGCCCCGCCGCCTCGGCGCCTCCTCACCGCCGCCCGACCGGCCTGCGCGGGGACCAGCGAGCGAGCGGCGGCGCGCGGCCGGGGGTCTGAGGGGAGCGCGGGGGAGGAGGGGCCGCCGCAGCCACATCCGGGGCCTCGCGCCGCCACGCCCCGCCCCCGCACGCCCGCCGCCCATTGGCCCGCGCGCCGGCCTCCCTTTAAATATGGCCGCGCCGCCGGCCGGGGGGCGGGCCCGCGCTCCGCGCCTGCGCAGACGGCGCCGCGGGCCCGGGCGGGCTTTCCCCGCGCTCCGCCCCCTCCTCAGCCAAGTCCCGGCGGGCCCCGCGCGGGGCGAGAGCACGAGACCCCGCGGGCCGCCCCGGGCGGAGGGGGAGGGGTGGGAATGCGGGGGCGGGGCCGGGGGCGGGGCCGGGGCCGGGGCGGGGCTCGGCTGCCTGGGCCCGGGCGCCGGGGCCGCGAGCGTGCGAGCATCCGCTCTCCAGGAGCGGCCGGGCGGCTTCCCCAGCTCCAGGCTGCGAGGCCGCGCGGTCCGCGGGCGCCCGGGCCCTCCCCTTCTCCAGGCCGGGTGGGGCGGAGTCCCTGCCCCGGGGGGCGGAGGCAAGGGCGAGGGTCCCTGTCCCGGGAGGAGGAGGCGGGGTTCGGTGGATCCCTGTCCCCGGAGGTGGAGGCGGGGTTGGAGGATCCCTGTCCCGGGAGAGGGGGCGGGGTTCGGGGATCCCTGTCCGGGGAGGGGGAGGCGGGGTTCGGGGATCCCTGTCTCCGGAGGGGGTGGCGGGGTTGGGGGATCCCTGTCCCGGGAGAGGGGGCGGGGTTCGGGGATCCCTGTCCCGGGAGGGGGAGGCGGGGTTGGGGGATCCCTGTCCCGGGAGAGGGGGCGGGGTTCAGGGATCCCTGTCCCGGGAGGGGGAGGCGGGGTTGGGGGGATCCCTGTCCCCGGAGGGGGAGGCGGGGTTGGGGGATCCCAGTCCCGGGAGAGGGGGCGGGGTTCGGGGATCCCTGTCCCGGGAGGGGGAGGTGGGGTTGGGGGATCCTTGTCCGGGGAGGGGGAGGCGGGGTTCGGGGATCCCTGTCCCCGGAGGTGGAGGCGGGGTTGGGGGGATCCCTGTCCGGGGAGGGGGAGGCGGGGTTCGGGTGGATCCCTGTCCCCGGAGGTGGAGGCGGGGTTCGGGGATCCCTGTCCCGCCCGGGAGGTGGAGGCGGGGTTGGGGGATCCCTTTCCCGGAGGAGGAGGCGGGGTTCGGGGTTCCCGGTCCCGGGAGGGGGCGGGCTCGAGGGTCCCCGTGGGCAGAGGGCCGTGAGTGCCGGTCCTGCCGAGCGAGGGCGGGGTGCGGGGCCGGGGATCCCCAGCCGCGCGGGGTGGGGGCTGCCCTGGGCGCAGCGGCAGCTGCGGGTGACGAGCGCTTCCGGCGCGTCAGCCGCTAAATATAAAGTGCTGAGCGCATGTTCTCCTTTAATCCGTCCCCTCCCCTCCCCTCCCCTCCCCCAAACCTGCGGTAGCTTCGCGTCCCTTAAAATAAACCCCGCGGCCACCAGCGCCTCCCTGCCCCGCCCGGCCCGCCGGCTCCAGCCCAGCCCTCCGGCCGGGTGGCCTCGACCTCGACCTCGACCTCGGGGCTCCCTCGTCCCCGCAGCGCCCGCCCGCCGCCCCGGGGCCTGCACGTGTGCGCAGCTTTATTGTCTGGGTCCTGGCCGCCCCGACAGGGTCCTGGAAGGCGCTACGTGGATGGTGACAGCATTTTATAAAAATAAAACAGTAAAATAGAAAGTCCCCGAGCATCTCCCATAGAGTATGGCTTTGTGTTCAGGCCACTTAGTACGTGAGTGTTCCCGTGGGTACTGGGTCAAGATGTCAAACCCGTTTCTTACCCCGAGTGCCAAACTAAAGAACGGAAACCACTGGGGACAAGAGCTTAACCCACAGCGCAGATTAGGCATCTGACGGCCCTCGTCTTGCAGAGGAGGACTGAGACCCAGCACGGGACCGGGGCTGTAGGCCAGAGAGGCAGCTCCTGCTGCACATGAGACATCCTGCTCCCACCAGCACCCAGCGACATCTAGGACCAGGGAGCCGTGGCTTTGAGGAAAGGGAACAGGAAGGAAGCAGAAGAGGAGGTGGAAAGTCTTGAGAATGTACCTGCCGAGGCTTACCTGTATGTTCTAGAATTGATTCTTGGCACATGGGAAAGCTGAGAACGGGGACAGCACAGCCATGGAATTGGTCTAGCCCCACTAGGAGAGCTCTCTGGGGCTGGGGTGTCCTGCTCCTAGAAGTGGGGTGGGACTTGCCCTTTAGCACAGCCTTTCCCAGGGGCACACCTGTCCTGAGTTGCTGCCCCCCTCCACCCCAACTTCCTGATCGTCCCCCTCCCCCCCCATGTTCTGGGTCTAGCATAGGACTTGTCCAATGTCACAGATTCTCTGCTTCCCAGATTCTGGTTTCTGAGCCACAAGCTTCTGTGTGTCTCCATCCCCAGCTGGGTGGGAATGTACTCGTCAACTGAGAGATGGGCCTGCCTTGGAAAAGAGAGGTTCCAAGCCTTAGGACCAGGGTGGGGCGCAGTTTCCAGAGACTTCTGAGAGCCTGCCAGACCCTTGGTGTGCAGCTAGGTGGTTCCCTGAGGACATTAGCCATGGGGCAAATGCCCAGGCAGGGCGGAGGCTAAATATATACAGGGTGCACAGGTCCAAGAATGCCAGCCCTACCGCACATTCCTTGGTGTCTTGCCCGAAGTGGAGGGCACTTGCAAAAGGTTCAAGAAGGGGAGCAGTTGTGGTGGGACCTAGACTTGACTCAGGAGGCCATCAGTGTGGTTTGTACCCCGGGCTGGGGTGCACTCATTCAGCACCTCCACCCGAAACAGCTTTTCACAGTGCCTACCCACCAAGCCTTACATCGCTGAGCCCAAGGACAGAGAGACAGCTGAGAAGCTGGGATATTCTGAGCAGTTCAGACTCCCTCAGTTTCTCATTTGCTCCAATGGAGACGATAGCTCTCCTGCCCATCTCATTGGTGGTTGCAAGGACCTGACAGGGGCCAGGAGCCCAGGCCTACCCAGTAGGAGGCTGCATGTGCCAAGGACCACAGAGGGAGCTAGCGAGTTTTCCCCTGCAAAAAAGAGCCACTTAAAAAAAAAAAAAAAAAAAAAAGAGCCACTTACTAAGTACCTACTGTGTGTCTAGGGGGAGTGAAGTGGTCCCTGATACAGACAGGTGTGAATATGTGGACACGGGACGCTGTCCTGGGTTCCATCACAGTCCGGCAGATCCTGCTGTAGGAAGGACCCTTCACCGCAGAACATCATTGTGCCTCTGATGTCCACCTGAGCAAGAATGAGCCTCGTGGCCATTGGAGGCGTGGGTATCATTGCTTACCAGGAGCAAAACACAACAGGTGAGTTGATTCAAAGGTCGATAATAGGCGGTCCACAGAGCAAAAGTCAGCAGCCTGAAGTGTGGGAGCATGCCAGCGAGGCAGGACCTCTTCCACCCTCTCCTGTCCTGCATAAGGGAGGGCAGATGCTCACCTGTTTGGGAGAGCCCTTGCCCACCTGCAGATAGTGGAGCTGGGAGGGAGCCCAGGGGTTACAGGTGGGCTGGGTGGGGAAGTCCGGGCTGGCTTTGAAGGTGTTGCTTACTAAGACCTTCTAGACGAGAAAAGGGGCACAGGGAGGGTGTGTTCAGGGCCAACCCATGTGTCTGGGGAGTAAAGGCCAGAGGAAGGTGGCGCCTAGTTCTTGCATAGCCAGGAATACTCCCTGAGGTCTGACCTGCTCTCTGTGAGTCCTGCTGGAATCCACTTCCTCTGCCCTGGGCCCTAGATGGCTGTTTTCCCGGGAGGCTCCATCAGGCCGGCGGCTGGGGGCTGGGAGACAGCCCGGGGCAGGGACTGTGCCCAGGCTGCCGCCTGCCGGCCCCCAGGACCTGGCCTCTGTGCACTTCCCAAGGGGAGAACGAGAGTGAGACCGAGTCACCGAAGCCACAGCTGAGGATGTGGAAACGGGAAAGGGGGACGTAAGGGCCCATGCACTTGGCAGTTCTCTTTATTTCTGAATAAAAGATAATTCGAAGGACCCAGTGGTGGTGCGTGTGTCTGTTCACCAGTGAACGTGCACCGGAATGTTTTCACAGTGAAACCAGAAACCGCCAGGCCCGCCAGCAGGAGATTGGATCTCTGATGGCAGCCTGTTCTGCTGGAAGCTTCTGGGGCACCAAGTGTGAGCACAGACAGGGTGGCAAGAGAAAGAGACCCAGAGAACAGTGGCCCAATGCCCTGCACATACGGTGGGCAAGCGCTCACGTGCTGTCGGGGTGGCATGAGGCATCAAGGCTGGAAGGGCCCTGGGTGGCTTTTGGGAGCCGGCCCGCCGTGGGTGCTGGTTACACAGGTGCGTTCCATTCGTAGACATGCGTAGATCTGAACACCTGAGCACTTTTGTGCACGTGTCTGTTATACTTGGAGAGGAAGTAAATACGGAGAGCCTTGTTCCAGGGCGATCCGTCACGCTTCTACTAAGTGCCCACAACAGCCAGTGTTTACCGAGCTGCCTGCCCCGTGCTCCTATGAGCGCCCGCCCGGCCGCGCACTCTCCTCCCCTGACCCAGGCCCGGTCCTCCGAGCTGTGCTCCTCCACCTTCAGAGGTGAGGCAAGCAACCTGGGGGAGGTGCTCAGCCAGGGCCCAGGGCCGCACAGCAAGCAGCAGGGCTGGGGTTCAGACAGGCGGCTCGGGCTGCTGACCTGGGCACCCCTGCCCTGCAGCGTTCAGCCTTGGGGGAGAGGCGCCAGAAGTGATGTCTGTGCTCGAGGAGCTCACCCTCCGAAGGTCCCCAGACACACACTGCCCTGGAGGCTGGAGCTGGGCATTGGGGAAATCGGTTACTCCTTCAGGGCCCTGTCCTCTCCTGACCCCATGCAAAGGATGCGGGACACAGCCGAGGGAGTTGCCACGGTAACCCACAGGCTTCCCCAGGAGAGCCCTAGGATGCCAGCTCCAAGTCCACTCCAAGGCTGGGCACTTGTCTTTGTGCTGGGGGGGCAGACCTGCAGCCCCGAGAATGCAGTCCTGCAAATAGAGAAGCCGTGGCAGAGGCTGGGAGAGACGGTCCGAGCTCCCAAAGCCTGAACTCACCTAACAGTGCTCCGTGAGCCACCCGAGGGCCCCTGGAACGCTTACTAAGACATGCTCACGGCCCAATAAAAGGCTGGCATTCTGCTGGGCATGTGGGCATTTTTACTCACGTTGAGGTCTGAGGCAGTAATACCATAAACCTTCCCTTCTGCTGCTGCCTTAGCCACCCTGAATGCAGAGGCTGGGGTCATGCGCTGGGTGGCAAGAACTAGTGTGCATCGGGAGCCCCGAGGTACCCAGGCGGCCACGGGGCAGCACGTGGGCCGGGCGGGGGAGAGCGCTGCGCTCCCGCAGGTCAGCTTCTCGGTACAGAGCTGCTTCCAGCTTCGCCAGCAGGCCCAGCAGCTGGACGGGGAGTGCATGCCCGAGACACGTACCGTGGCTCTCCTTGTTCCTACGGCCAATCGGCCAATCGTAGACATACGTGGATACCTATTTGTCTTTCTCAAGCACCGGGACAGGAGAGCCAACGTTTGCCTTGGGACTCTTGCTGGGTTTGGGGGCAGAGTGTCACAAACAGCACTCCGCACCCACAGCTGACCTCAGGGCCAGGGCTCCGGGGTCTGATCTCTCCACCATGGGCTGGACTGGAATTCATGCCTTACTCTTTGGTTAAAGATTTTATCGAGCTAGAAAGTACCATGACATTCGCCCATTTAAAGTGTTACAGTCCAGTGGCGTTTAGCATAGCACTGGAGCTGTGCCGCCATCACCATATAATTCGGCATCATTTCATCCCCACCCCAAAACCCCTACACTCTAGTAGTCACTCCACACTCCCCTCTCCCCTGAGCTCCAGGCAACTGCTGTGGGTTTACTGGTCCTAGAAATCTCACCCCAATGAAACCCTGTGCTATATGGTCTCAGGTGACTGGCTTCTTTCCCTTGCACACATTAGGATGTTCTCAAGGCTTGTCCACATTGCAGAGTTGGTCAATCCTTCCTTCCTTATGGCTGGATAACGTTCCACCGAGTGTGCGTACTCAGCTGATGGGCGTTTGGGCGGTTTCTCCTTTTCAGTTACTAGGACCACGGCTGCCGTGAACGTTCCTGTACAGGTTCTTGTGTGGTCGTCCGTTTTTATTTCCCCCGGGCATACACCTGGGAGTAGAATTGCTTGGTCATAGGGTAATTTTGTATTTAACATGGTGAGAAACTGCCAGACTGTCTTCCAAAGTGGCGGCACCACCTTACGTTCCCACAGCAACGTGTGAGGTGGACCGGCCGCCCTGGACTTATCTGGGGATGGGGTGTTGTGTCTCAGCGAGGATGGTCCTTTCCCTGCTCGGGAGTGCCTTGGCACCAAGTGTCCAGCAGTTGCCCAAGGGGGAACTGCCCGGCCCGTCGTGCGGCTCAGGGGACGCGGCGCGCAGCCCACGGACCCCGAGCTGCTGCTGCGAGTCCACAGGCCCATGTTCCCTCCGCTGCCCTGATACTTGCCGGCCACGCGTTCTAGGTTCTGGGCAGAGGTCAGGCCCGGACGGCACGTTCCTGGAGATGGGCCCTCGACGGGAAAGTCGTGGCAGTTGAGGTTCGCAGTGTCGGTGTCGAGTGGGCAGCGACGCTCCAGCGTGGGATTTACAGACAGGACGCTGCGGCCCAGGCCCGTGAGGACGTGCCCAGCAGCCGCGGAGCCGGAGCGCCAGCCCACGCTGCGGGGTGAGTGGCCGAGCCCTCCCTCTGCCCCGTGTGGCCGCACCGCCCCGGCCTGCGGGCCCCGCTGAAGCAGGTGCCCGGGATAGTGTGATCACCGGGGGCAGCTCGCGTGGGCCGGCAGCCACTGTGCGTGGCCAAGTCTGCCCCCCGGCGGGAGCTGCGGGGGGGTAGGGAGCTGTGGGGGAGCCCCCCGCGGGGCAGAGAGGGCCAGGCGCTGGTGCCACTGCCTCCGCCACCTCACGGCTCTCAGCAAAGTCTGAGTCACAGCCTCAGCCTCCCTCACAGTTGGGCTCTGTGGTCACAGGTCATCTCCCCTGCATCAGGGGCCTCGTCCCGGGCTCCCCAGCCACCCTTCCCGGGGGGACCCCAAGTATCACAGCCACTGTCGGGGCTCAGCAGGGGCTCATTCCTCCCCTCCTCCCCTCTGCTCTTACCTTCTGCTGTCACCTCTGCAGGCCTGGGGGGTGGTCCTGGGGGTGTGACCCCATCCTCATTCCGGAGGAGCTGAGCCCTGGTCACCGTCTTCTCAGGCCGGGTGGTGGCACCGTGCGGGCATATCACAGGCCTGGGGGGGCACCACGGCGCCAGAGAGCCCTGAATTCCACACGTGTCCCCCCAGCCAGCAGCCCCACGTCCTCTTGCCAACTGGGCCATGACTCCTCCTCCTGACTGGGCTCTAGGGGCTCAAAATGTCAGGGAGGACTTTGATTTGCTGTCCCACTGCCTGGATGTTCTTCCTCCGGGCATCTTACGGCCCAGCCCTCCTGTCTTCTCTGTTCTGATGTCATCCAATCTGACAGGCCGTCTGCCGCCACCAGCCACCCTGTGGAAGGGGCAAAGCAGCCCCGGCATACCCCGCACCCCCTAACCTGTGTGCTTCGGCTCTGCCCCCCAGCACCCCCAGGATGCCAGCTCCAGCTCTGGAGGACAGCCTTGGCCCCCAGCACCTACAGTCGGTGTGAACTCCTGGTCCAGGTGTGCTGGGCAATCTACCGCCAGGGCCCCTGCTCAAGGTCACCTTGGCTGGTGGAGGGGACGGCAAGGTCCCTGGTCCTGCCCACCACCATCCTAATTGTCCAGGCCCAGGGCTCCCAGGCTCCCGGGTGGGGAGGGTGTGGGGACGGCAGGGTTTGGACAGCGTGTTTCCTGGGTGAGAGGGACAGCTGTTGCTCCAGAGACTGTTTTTCAGAAATTATTATAAGTAAGTTTTTCTTTTACAGATAAATACATAGAAAGTCAGGAAGATTCAGCAGCTTGTCAAGAACACATGGCTTTAAGTGCCCTGGACATTGCTGTGACCTGTACTATCAGACCCAACATGTTTAAGGGGAGCTAGAAATCTGGATTTTATGAGAAATCTGAGTTTATCTGTTGGCACCTCATTCAATCGTCCTATGACGCTGTGCCAGGATCCTTCCTGAGGTGAGGAGGGGATGGTGGGTGCTCTGGGCCCCTTCACCACAACCCCCAGGTTTCAGCTCTTGGCTCAGACATGCATGGCTTTTCTTCTTCCTCTTTTGCAGGCAGGCATTTGGGTGACTTTTTTTTTTAAGTAGGCTCCACGCCCAGCATGGAGCCCAACATGGGGCTTGCACTCCTGACCCTGAGATCATGACCTGAGCCAAGGTCAAGAGTCACAGGCTTACCCGACTGAGCCCCCCAGGTGCCCCCAGGTGACATTTCTTGATGTTTCCAGACTTTGTCCCCTCTGGCCAGTGCTTCTGCTGAGTGATCGGAGGTACTGATGGTGGCAGTAGGAGATGAGAAATAGCGATAGTACGATCTCCTCCCAAAAATGCCTTTCAGACAAACCCAAACGTAAGGGGGTGACTTCCAATCCAACCCAGTTTAGGGAGCTAAGGTCCCAGGGAAGGACCACAGTGGGACTCTGTGCCATCTCCTCTCCCTCAGCTGGAAGACAGGTGCTGGGGTGGCCCTGACGTTCAGACCAGGGAAAACCAGAGAGGCTCCAAATCCAGGAGGCCAGGTGCTCTGAGGGTGGGGCACGGAGTGGGGGTGAGGACGGGAACAGCAGTTACGAGACTTTTAAAGGAGCGGTTAGGCTCCAGACACACAGGCTGGCGGAGGCTGGAGGCCTCAGGCTCACTCTTGGGGGTGCAGGCCAGGAGGCTCTGGCCTCAGGGGCCCCAGCCCAGCCCCATGCACGCCAGCCCGGGAGGATCAGGGAGACGGCACCCGGGCACCTCTGGAGAGATGACCTTGACTGTGACTCTGCTAATTCCCAGAATGCTGACAGCCGGGCTCGTCTGCCTCGTGGGAAACCTGGGGGTTCTGCAGAATTGGCCTAGCTTCCCAACACATCCTGCCACGTGCCTGGACCCTGATGCTTCACCTCAGTGCTCCAGCCTCACCCCATCCAGGCACGCTGCTCCCATCAGCACTGCATGCCTCTCAGGAAGGTCCTGCAGGGTACCTACCAAAATAAAGAAGCCCAAAGGAGACAGTTGGGAAGAGCAAAAGATAGTAGAAAAGAGAACAAAATCTCGGGCAGCCTGAGTGGCTCAGCGATTTTGCATCTGCCTTTGGCTCAGGTCATGGTCCGGGGGTCCCAGGATTTAGTCCCACGTCAGGCTACCCACAGGGAGCCTGCTTCTCCCTCTGCCTGTGTCTCTGCTTCTCTCTCTCTGTGTCTCTCATGAATAAATGAATAAAATCTTTAGGAAAAAAGGAGAGCAAAATCTCTCAGAGCGATAAGTGAAAATATCACACCCAGGACCTAAGAACAAGATACTGTAAAAAAAGAAACAGGCAGAGACTAAGGAAGAGCTCTTTTTTTAAAATTAAGAAAGAAAAAAAAAACAGCAAGGGCAAAAATGCAAAGATAAAGGTGCCACGGGGCCCCTGGGTGGCCTAGTCAGTTAGCTGTCTAGCTCTTGCTTGTGATCCCTGGGTCGCAGGATGGAGCCCCACGTCAGGCCCCATGCTCAGCAAGGAGTCTGTCTGCTCGAGATTCTCTCTTCCTCTCCTCTGCCCCTCCTGCTCGTGCTCTCTCTCTCTCTCCAATGAATAAATAAATATTTTTTTTAAAGTCCCATAAATTAGAAAGAAACGAAATGAAAAATACAAGAGAAAGCATAAAATTAGACCACTGGTTTAGACACAGTCTGACGTGCAGTTAGTGAGTTAGGAAAATACAGAAGGGAGAGCGCCACCAAGCAAATCATCTGCCAGAAAATGTTCCTAAACAGGAGGATGTGAGGCTCCAGGCTGAGGGAGTGAAAACCCACCCCAGGCACAGTGTCATGAAATTTCCAGAACCAGGGGGTATAAAGCTGACTCTTAAAGCGTCCAGAGAGCGGGCCGGGTCCTGTGTGAAGAGCCAGGGATCTGACTGGCAGCCACACAAGGATGCAGGTGACAGCAGCATGGCCTTCGATGTTCTAGGGATGCTGCTCTTTGTCCCAGAAGCTCTGTGTGGTGCATCTCCCAAGAGGGCCACATAAAGCCACCTCAGGTGACTAGGGCCCTGAGCACCTGCTGGAGGATGCTCAGAGAGTGGGCAGGGGACCCCGGGGGAGGGATACACCTGAGAGGTGCAGGGATGCAGGGAAGCCAAGCATGTGGAAACTTCACTGCCACCAGGAGCGCTGGGGGATGGGGTCCCCAGGCCTTGGAGCACAGGGACACATACCCTCGGCTGGCCAGTGGAGGAAACAGGGGGCAGAGGGCCCTGGGAAGGGGCAGGCCCCCACATTCGTGTGCAAGCTCAGTAAGTAAACACTGGGAGGTTGCTAAAGGCAGGCTGGAGACGGGGTCCTGCTGGGGCAGGAAGACGCTGCAGGGGGGAGCTGTGCTTCCTTAAACCCCACTTTGTTCCAGATTCTGGAAGAATTGGGAGGATGTGCCCCGGCCTGCCTGCACTGTGCCCCGGTGCAGGACAGCACCCCGTGTGTCTGAACGAGGGCAGTGCTGACAGGGCGTCCGGGGGCGGGCAGGCTATGCCGTCCAGACAGGACAGGAGGTGAGGATGGCCCGCACGACGCCGTCACAGCCGGCGGCCCCGGGCCCTCAGACCACCAACCACGGAGCCACTCCCTGAGTGCTGGCCCGAGGAACCCCGGTCACCCATGCGCTTATGCCCCAGGCATCCCCTGAGCGCCTTCCACTTCCCAGGCGAGACCCTTGCTGGGGGCTGGGGTGCAGCCGGCACGGAAACAGGACCCACGCCGGGTCACCAGCTGCGGCAGGCACAGGCCTAGCTCTGTCCTTGCTGATGGGACGTTCTCACTCTCCTGACAGGAGGACGGAGGAGCTCCCAGTCGGCCTGGGGGAGCCCCAGCCCCACACACTGCGGGGTTGTGTGTCCTCAGGCGCCTTGTCCTTGGCCGTGCCACTGATGACATTTGCACAGCCGTCCCACACAGCCTCCTCTTCTCTTTGCTCGTGTGCCTCCTCCCCTGTGGATCAGGCCCGGCTGGCCCGCCTTCCCCACGCCCTGGCCCTTGCACGCCCTTTGAAGGACACAGAGCTGAGAAACCTGAACCCCAGGGCCAGCCTGAGGCCATACAGCAGGAGGGGACCAAGGAAGGACCAAAGCCATTCTGGGTAACCATCACCTGCCCGACCCTGTGTCTGCACCACTAGCCAGTGAGACGTGGAGGAAACCGGCCCAGCACGGGTAATACCCAGTGCCCAGCTGCCCTGCCTTTGCAGGATCAGAGCTCCCTGCTGGGCAGTCACCTCGCCCTGCCTAACTAGGCCTGCTCCCACGACACTGCCTCCAGGAAGCCTTCCTGGCCCCCTTTCCAAAGCAGCACTTCTGTATCACCCTGCTGACTGTTCTTGTGCCACTCAGGCACTGCTTCCTGATTCATGGCCTCCCGTATTTCCAGTCACCCTCTCCTGCCAGCACGTGTCCCCAGAGCCTAGCACAGGTCAGGGCCACAGTGATGGCCAAGAGGCATCTGCCAAGCAATCAAGGACCTCAATCCCCTCCCCACGTTGTCGAAGGAGATGCCCATGTGTGGGTGGAGCCCCTGCCCGGAGTCTGTCCTTGGACCCATTTCCCTCTTCCCCCCATCGGCCTCAGAAACCCCTGGTGGTCCCTGCCCCAGGCCTTGGGGGGAGGGTCAACGGTGAGGGGGGCTCGGGCACGGAGCGGGAAAGCCCCGGGAGGGGCGTGCGTGCCTGTGTGTGAACAGTTGGTATTCCCAGGAGGAGCGTGTTTCCGCCACCACGGTCCAGCGCGGAATGTTGGGAGCGGCCTCCCTGGCCGTGGCCCCACCACCTGAGGAGCGGCTACACAGGCGGTGCACATTCGGCCCGGGAACCGCGGCCAGAACCACCTGCAGGCTTGGGGGGCACACAGGCCTCACCTCCTGCCCAGGGAAGGGGGCCCGACAAAACTAGACCCGGCATCGCCATTGGAGCCCGAGGTTCCCCTCCGAGGGGTGTGTGCCCAGGGGAGAGGACGACCTGTGTCCACGCCAGGCCCCGCGCACGAACGGGCAACACTGTTCCCCAAAGGAAAAGGAGCCAACGTCTGTGGGCGGCTGAGTGGGCTCCCCGGGTGCGGCCCGTCCACCCCGCCGAGTATCACTGGGTCCCTGCACGCGGGGTGGGCTCAGGTGCTCCCTCCCCGGCGTGGGTGGGAGCCCTGAAGACGCGGAACAGAGGGGCCTATACATAAGGACTCACGTCGTTTGATCCCATTATGGGAAAATCCAGAGACAGAGACACAGAAAGTGGCCTCATGGTTGCCAGACACCAGGGAGCCAGAGGGGAAAGGACCGACTGTTCCAAGTCTCCTTTTGGGGTCATGGAATGTTCTGGAACTCGACAGAGCAGGCAGCTGCAGAGCAGCATGAATGTACCCAACACCACTAAGTTGCACGCTTTAATACAGCCGCGATGGCGCATTTTATCACAAAACAAAAACTAACCCTCTAGGAAAATAAAACATTGGGAAAAAAGAGAGCAGTTGCTCTGACGCGAAGTCCCACGCCCGGCGACGGGCATTGGCGGTGTTGGAAGCCAGGGGTGGGCCCCCTCGGGGCAGTGAGCAGGAGGGGCTCCCAGGGTCCCGGGGATGCAGGGCACGTTCTGTGTCTCCTCCGCTGTTGGTGGCACGAGTGTGTTCAGTTTGAGGAACCTCACGGGGTTGTGCGCTTCTCAACGCGTGTGTTTTACAGGAGGAAGTTGAAAGATGCAAAACCACACCACGCTTCTTTTTTTTAATTATAAAAGGTAATGCGTTCATTGAAAAAAAATTGAAAATTGCAGAAAAAGCATTAAGAGAGAGGCAACCCCGTCGGCACGGCGCTTGCGGTCGGCCCGCGCCTTCCCGGCCTCTGCCTCCCCAGCCGTGTCCTGGGAGCCTGGGCCCGGGCGGTGGGTGGCGGCCGGCACCTGACAACGCCCGCTCTGCTCGCTTTCTGGAGGATAAAGTGCCCTTGGTCCTGGCGACCCCGAGGTCAGAGCTTGAGGTGGGCATTCCCGCAAGGTCTCCAGGTCCTCTGACGTCTCAAATGTGCTTTGGTTCCTTCTCGCACAAACCAGGCTCACCACGGAGGGTCGGGGGGTGGGGGGGGCTGTAGGGTTCATAATGAGGCCGCGCACCCCATCCGCTGCCGAGCTGGGCCTCCATCTGCTGAGATCTGGAGAGAGCATGTGCGTGTCCGGGGCAGGCTGTTAACTTTGCGGTGTCTGAGTCGCATGGCCCGCTTGGATAGGGAATGTCAAAATGCACATCGGCATGGATTTGGGGAAAGCCACTAATGTGTGACACAAGCCTTCCTCCCCTAAAGAGGAGACTCGCCGGCCTGTGACTTACTTCCCACCTCACACTGCGGACACGTGCTGCTCACTTGGGCTTCCCAAGAGAAGAGCAACTGGCTCATTCCAATCACTCCCTAATTGTAGGAATCCAGGGGGAAAAGATTACAAGTGGGGGCATCTTTTGTGTTGGAGCAGTGAGTCTTAACAACCCCAGTGGATGGAGGGATCATCGCCACCGGCTTCTCAGAAGGCAGGCAGCTGGGTCTCTCCAAATCCCGCGGACAGAACTCCCAGAGCGAGGCGGGGAGCACCTGAGGGCACACCTGCGCAGGTGTATGCACCACATGGGTCTGGTGTGTTTCTGTCTTACATTTTAAATGCTAAATGTCTCATGTGCTCACCATCCAACCTAAGAAGTAGAGTTCATGTATTTTTATTTTTAAAAAGGTTTATTTATTGGATCCCTGGGTGGCGCAGCGGTTTAGCGCCTGCCTTTGGCCCAGGGCGTGATCCTGGAGACCCGGGATCGAATCCCACATTGGGCTCCCGGTACATGGAGCCTGCTTCTCCCTCTGCCTGTGTCTCTGCCTCTCTCTCTCTGTGACTATCATAAGTAAAAAAAAAAAATTAAAAAAAGTTTATTTATTTATTCATGAGACACACACAGAGAGGCAGAGACACAGGCAGAGAGAGAAGCAGGGTCCCTGCAGGGAGCACGATGCGGGACTCGATCTCGGGACCCCGGGATCACGCTCTGAGCTCAACCACTGAGCCACCCAGGTGCCCTTTCAGAAGTAGAGTTTGACCAGCGCCCCCGAGTGCCGGTTACCAGACACCGCTAATGGTGTCCTTCTATGGAGAGACGTTTGCTCAGTCCACTTCCACCCCTGCCTTGCTCGGCTCCTGCCCCTGAGTCTGGGTGTCTTTGGTTTTGGTTTCCCAGGGGAGGGGGTGGGGTTGCCTGGCTGCATGGGATGGGGTGGCAACCCAGGGTCAGCCTGCCCCGGACACTTTCAAACAGTGCCCAGTTTCCAGCACCGGGTGTCTTCTTGGTCTGTACACCAAGGAATTTGGCAAATATCACAAATCAAGGCTCCCCCATCCACTTAGGAAGATGGTTATGAAACATTCACCCACACCTGGATAGTTGACCCCTGGCTTCTAGGACTTCACAGTTTAGTTGAAGGGGTAAAACCTACAAGTATAAAATAACGTAAGGGGACACCTGGGTGGCTCAGATGGTTAAGTCTCTGCTTTTGGCTCAGGTCGTGATCCCGGGGTTCTGAGATCGAGCCCCGCCTCTGGCTCCCTTCTCTGCTGAGGAGTCTGCTTCTCCCCTCCCCTGCTCTCTCTCTCATATAAGTGAATAACATAAGAATGTTGACAAGACCACTTCTGGGAATACACCCCAAAGAACCAGAACAGGGTCTCAAGGGGAGCGTGCCCAAGTTCACAGCAGCCCAGGGGTCTGTGTGGAAGAACCCCAGGCACCCGCTGATGGATGAGTGGATAAACAGCGCGTGGGCCATCGTACGCTGGAGCATATTCAGCCTTCGAAAGGAAGGGCTTTGTTACACCTGCCGTAACAGGGGCGGACCTTGAAGACGTTGTGCCAGTGGAATAAGCCGGTCACAGAAAAGACACATACTGCGGGAGTCCCCTCTATCAGAGACCTAGAGGAGTCCGTCAGGCAGACGGGAGGGAGAGCGGTGGTTCCCAGGGACGGCGGGGAGGGAAACGGGGAGCCGTTTAATGGGTATAGGATTTCAGTTTGAAAAAGTGGAAACATTCTGAAGATCTGTCGCACAATGCAAATCATTCTTAACAGTACTGAGTCGTATACTTTAAAGTGTGAAGATGATAAATTTTATGGTGTTTGTTGTTGTTATTGTTTTAAGCAAAACCAGAAAAGACAAAAAAAAAAAAAAAAAAAAAGAGGATGTTGATGGAGCAGCTTGCTGTACCAGGGGGAGCCCTGGCTGGGAACTCAGGAAACCTGGGTTTTGGTCCCTGCTCTCCCGTTCTGGTGGCCTTAGCCCCATCACTTGTGATCTCTGAGCTCAGGGGTCCTTCTCTTACGGGGTGAGGGGTTTGTTTCAGGCCTTCCGGCTCAGAAAGCTGAGTGTGCACAGATGAGTCTGATACATTCGCCCATTGACTTTCACTCAAGTGTGACATTTACAAAAAAACCACACACATCAACACATTCTCTCAAACCAAACACACCCATATAATGCGGTTGTGTGAATAGGCCGCCATTTCTTTATCCATTTTACTGTTGTTGGAAGTTTGGGTTGTTTCCAGCCTGGGGTGACTATGAGCAGTGCCGCTATGGCCATTGTAGCGCGTCCGCTGCCGCACACAGGACCTGTCCTGTGGGGCACGTGCGGAGGAGACCCGCTGGGCCCGCTGGGCCGGGTGGGCCGCCACAGAGCTCTGTGGAAATTGCCAGCAGCTTTGCATCAGCAGTTGCTCCTCCTCCTCACCAGCTATGTAGGTGAGGGTGTCAGCCCTTTTGAGTTTGGTCTTTGTTGGTGGGATGGGGTCTGTAGTGGGCTTATTTTGCATTTCCCTGGTGACCGAGGAGGCCACGCACCTCGCCCACCCCAGTCATCCTCTCACTATCAGGGGTGATGTGCCTCTCCAGTCTTCCAACCACTTGCCCTTACTGTTCACAACCTCTCCCACTGGGTGAGCCACTTTCTGATCTTCTAATGGTGTCTTTTAATGAGACGTTCTTTTTTTTTTTTAAGATTTTATTTACTTCTTCATGAGAGACACAGAGAGAGGCAGAGACACAGGCAGAGGGAGATGCAAGCTCCTCACAGGGAGCCTGATGTGGGACTTGATCCTGGGACCCCACGGTCATGCCCTGAGCCAAAGGCAGATGCTCAACCACTGAGCCACCCGGGCGCCTCTTGATAACAAGTTCTTTTTTTTTTTTTTTTTTTTTTTGATAACAAGTTCTTAATGCAGTCTGATCAATCAATCTTTACTCTATAGGATTTAGGGCCTTTTGTGTTAATTCATTAAAAAAAAAAAAAAGAAAAAGAAAAACCTTACTCCAAGATTATAGACATGTTTCCTTCCAGAGGTTTAATATTTTACCTTTTACATTTAGATCTTCAATTCAGCTGGAATTGATTTTTCCATCTGGTGTGAGGTTTGGGTCAAAATTCATTTTTCATCCTTATGGGCAGCTGATTGACTAACCACCAATCACTGAAAACAACAACACAGTCTTTTCCTCACCATGCCATTGTCCACTTTGTCATAAGTCGGCTGACTATATGTGTTTTTTTTTCTTGCATCATCTATTCTATTCAAATGGTCTATTTATCCATCGTACCAATGCTCTACTGTCTTAATTACCACAGTGGTTGGGTGTGCGCTAGTGTAAATCCTCCACCTTTGCTCTTCTTTGAGATTACCTTGGCTATGTTTGACCTTTTTTTTTTTTTTTTTTTTTTTATGTTTGACCTTTTACATTTCTGTATGAATTTTGGAATTAATGTGTCAATTTCTAATATGAGCATTATAAATGAAAACTCCCTCTAAGCGTTGCTTTGGTTTGCAGCCCACACATTTTGATATGTTGTATTTCCAGTAGCTTTTAGTCCAAAAATATCTTCAAATTTCCCCTGTGATTTTTTTTTTTTGACCCAGGGGTTAGTGAGGTGTTTCCAAATATTAGGGGTTTTCATAGCTATCTTGTTGTTATTGGTTTTAATTTAATTCTAGTGTAATTAGAGAACATCTTCTATGTGATTTCAGTCCTTTTAAATTTATTGAGACTTGTTTTATAGGTCAGCATTTGGTTTATCTTGCTGTATACAACCTACTGTATACAATAGAAAAGAATGTGTTGGGTGTGTTGGATTAAGATGACGTCAAGACAGCTCATGGTGTTCAGGTCATTTGTGTCCTGAGTTTTTTTGTTCATCTGTTCTATGCGGTGCTGAGAGATCAGTGTTAAAATCTCCAAAAATGATTCTGAATTATCTATTTCTTTAATTCTATCAATTTTTGTTTCTCGTACTATGAGGCCATTATGGCATTATGTCCTTTTAATTGAGGTACTCAATGCTTAATACTTGATATGATGATTGATTTAGTGGGATTTAGGGCTATAATTTTACATTTGCTCCTTTAAAAAATGTCCTCTTGCTTTCGTTTGGGTCATTATTTTTTTTTATTATTCCGTTTTATTTATTGTATTTCTAGGTCTACTCCTTTTCCTTTTTTTAAATTTTTATTTATTTATTCATAAGAGACACACAGAGAGAGAGGCAGAGACACAGGCAGAGGGAGAAGCAGGCTCCATGCAAGGAGCCTGACGTGGGACTTGATCCAGGGTCTCCACGATCACACCCTGGGCTGAAGGCGGCGCTAAACCACTAAGCTACCGGGGCTGCCCCTCTAGGTCTACTCCTTAGTGTGTTTTTAGCGATTGCTTTAGGGATCACAGCACATGGTCTTGTGTGAGTTAATATAGTCTTGAAGCCCACCAATTGTAGAGCCTTTCAATGTCATAGGTGTGTTACCTGCTAGAGTTGTGTGTATTACATCTATGTATAGGAAGAACCCCACAATGTTCAATGTTAGAACTGTTGCACAGATGTGTGGATTTGAGAGGAATTCAGAGGAAAGTACCCTTTTATATTTATTCAGGTATGGATCATTTCTGATATTCTTCCTTCTTTGCTGATGATTGAGGGTTTTTTTTTTGTTTGTTTGTTTGTTTTTTTTTAAGGATTGAGTTTCTATCTGGTATTATTTTCCTTCAGCCTGAAGAATGCCCTATTTTGCGTTTCCTGTAATATGGGTCTGATGGTAAGAATTTTTAAAAATTTTCTTTCATGTTAAAATATATTTACTTACTTTCATTCTTGAAAGCTGGTTTGAGGGATCCCTGGGTGGCGCAGCGGTTTGGCGCCTGCCTTTGGCCCAGGGCGCGATCCTGGAGACCCGGGATCGAATCCCACGTCGGGCTCCCGGTGCATGGAGCCTGCTTCTCCCTCTGCCTGTGTCTCTGTCTCATTCTCTCTCTCTCTCTATGACTATCATAAATAAAAATTAAAAAAAAAAAGAAAGCTGGTTTGACATTCTACAAACGTGATGACAGACTTTATTTCAGTTCTTTTTTTTTTTAATATATTATTTATCTATTCATGAAAAGCACAGAGTGAGAGGCAGGGACGTAGGCAGAGGGAGAAGCAAGCTCCTTGCAGGGAGCCCAATGCAGCACTCGATCCCCAGACCCGGGAATATGACCTGAGCGAAAGGCAGATGCTCAACCATTGAGCCACCCAGGAGTCCCAATTTCAGTTTTTTAATGATGTTGTTCCATTCTCTTCTGGCCTCCATAGTTTCTGATGAGAAGTCATTAAAATCAATGTATTGTTCCTTGGATGACAAGTGTCATCTTTCTAGACTACCTTAAGATTGTTCTTTTTATATTTCGCTTCTAGCAGTTTGACTATGATGTGCCTATGCATGGTTTTCTTTGAATTTATCTTACGTGAGTATTGGATCGTGGAACTTCTTCAAGTATGTAGATTCATATCTTTTACCAAATACAGAAAATGCTAGGAATTATTTTTTCAAATACTTTTTCTTGCATTCTTTCACTTCTCATTTTAATTTCAATTACACATATGTAGATCTTTTAAAATTGTTCCACAGATCCTTGGGCTTTTATTTATTCCCACTCTTTTTTAAATTGAATAAATTCTATTTTTAAAAAGATTCTATTTATTTATTTATTTATTTATTCATTCATTCATGAGAGCACAGAAAGACAGGCCAAGACACAGGCAGAGGGAGAAGCAGGCTCCCTGTGAGGAGCCCGATGAAGGACTTGATCCCAGGACCCCAGGGTTCATGACCTGAGCCAAAGGCAGATGCTCAACCACTGAGCCAGCCACCCAGGCGTCCCTCAGTTAACTGTATGATATTTTAATTTTCAGTCGTAGAATTTCCACTTTTTAAATATTGTTTCTAGTTCTAGTTATTGTTGTTTTCTTTTCTTTTTTAAGGTTTTATTTGTTTATTCATGAGAGACACACAGAGAGGCAGAGACACAGGCAGAGGGAGAAGCAGGCTCCATGCAGGGATCCCGATGTGGGACTCGATCCCGGGACTCCATGATCAACCCCCAGGCGGAAAGCAGGCGCCAAACTGCTGAGCCACCCAGGGATTCCCTCTGTTGTGGTTTTCAAAAAATCTTTTCACTCATTGAAAACATATTTTCCTTTCCATCAGTGATTATAGTTAAAATAGTTACTTTTAAATCCTTGTTTGCTAATACTATTACCTGGGTCACATCAGAGATCAATCTCTATTACTTACCTGTTTTTGTTTGAGAATGGCTAACACTCTCCTTTTCTTTTTATATCAATATTAATTTTGAATTGTCTCCTGGACGGGTTGAGTGCTATTTTCTGTGGACTTTGGACTCATACACACATATCTCCAGAGCTGGTCTTGTTATTTCGTGTTTGTGTTGGTGTCAGGCTAAGACTTGGCCAGGCTCAGGCTACAAACCCTGTCCCATGGATAGCAGCTCTGATCTCGTGCTAGACTTCATTTCTTTTTTTGAAGATTTTATTTATTTATTCATGAGAGACACAGAGAGAGAGAGCGCCACAGACATAGGCAGAGGGAGAAGCAGGCTCCATGCAGGGAGCCCGATGCAGAACTCGATCCTGGGACCCCGGGATCACGCCCTAGTCTGAATGCAGGTGCTCAACTGCTGAGCCCCCCAGGTGTCCCTCATCTTGGTTCTTTTATTTCTAGCCTAGTTGCTTGCAGTCTGCCACATGCCTGTGCTCCAGTGTCACCTGGAAATTTAGGCGCAGTTTATAAGCAGAATTTGGGCCTCCCCTTCTCTCGCTCCCTCACCTCTGGGATGCCCCGGTACTTCCCAGAGGCTGTCGCTGCCCAGCTCGGTCTCCCAGCTCCTCAGGACAGAAGGACTCCCATGTCGTGTCTACCCCGGGTGGTACAGACTGCAGCCTGCCCTTAGGCTGGAAGCAGTGAAACGGGCAGCTCACTTCTGCAGCGTCTGCCTGCCCGTGCTCACGCTGATGACTCCAGTAAGTGGTCTTTTGTATTTCGTGCACAGTTCACAGTGCTGGGGGGAGGCTAGTTCACCAGGAGGCTACTCTACTGTACTGGAAATGGAAGCCCAGCCTTCAATTTCTGTGGAAAAACCCTACTGGGATCTTAAAACCTGCTTTGTATAAAATCTGTAGATCATTTTGGGAAGAAATGACAGTTTTATGATAATGAGCCTTCCAATTCTTAAACTCCATGTATCCTTCTACTTACTTATTTTTCCTAAAATTTCTCTCAATCGGGTTTTACAACTTTCTGTCCATTGGTCTTGTGCTCTGTTTTATTTGGAGGTATTTGGTTGTTTGATGCTTTTGTAAATATTATTATTTTTTTTACATCCTACCTAGCATTAATGGTCAGTGCCTAAAATCTTAGCTTTATGGATCTTGTCCAAACAATTAATGCTAATGAAATAAGCGTTTCTAATGACAAGATGTATGGTTTGGTGCACCTCCCACAGCACCTGCAACGAAGCTAAGGTTTTCGAGAAGGTAGGATTTCAGGGATTGAGGCTTGGGCTTTTTAAACTGGACATTTAAGCTGAGCGAGGGGATCCCTGGGTGGCGCAGCAGTTTGGCGCCTGCCTTTGGCCCAGGGCGCGATCCTGGAGACCCGGGATCGAATCCCGCGTCGGGCTCCCGGTGCATGGAGCCTGCTTCTCCCTCTGCCTGTGTCTCTGCCTCTCTCTCTCTCTGTGTGTGACTATCATAAATAAAAATTAGAAAAAAAAAAGCTGAGCGAGGGGCAAATTCTGTTAGGAATCAACCAAAGCAATAAGCGATTCTACCTGAAGAGAACCGTCTGATGGGCGTGATGCCTAGAGAATGGAGCTTGGCAGCCTCGTACCCCTCGGAGTAAGGGGGACTCAGGAGGCCATCAGGCCCCTCTGAGAGGAAGGCTGTTTCTTGCTTGTACTTTCGGGTGTCGAGGGAGATGTCACAGGAAGGCTGACCTCAGAGTTCCCACCTGAACTTTGCAGTAAGCTCCTCTCTGAGCTAAACCAGTAGAAGCCATCCGTGATAGCCGTAGTTAGCTATTTGTGGGAGTCAGCCAAGAAACTGTTGTAAATGAGTCATTCGAGAGTTTGCAGACAGCCCGCATCCAGCAGATCTGGGTCAGTCTCGGAGGAGGCAGGCCTGCCTCCGACTCTAACTTAGGAGCGGACATCTGATTGGCGTACCGAGGGCTTGGTCAGTGCTGGCAGCCTGACAGGAGGCCTGCCTGCGTCCGTCAGCGTTAGGGTCCGAGTTCCAGGTTTCTGTCTCCAACGTGAGAGACCCTGGGCTGCTGACAACCTTCCCAAGCTTGGACCTCACCTGCCACACGGGCTTGGCCCGCGTAGAGAGCTCAGTGCACCAGTTTGCCTCTCACTGGTGGCCAGAGTTCGGCCACTGCACCTTCTTTCCCAGGCAGCAGCGGGAGGGGCAGCCTTGACTGGTGGGTTCCACTCCAGACTCAGGCCTCAGGCTACTGTTCTGGGGCAAAGGGGCTGATGAGGCAGATGGCTGCCTTCTGATTTATCTGTGCGTCTTGTCTCCATAAGTGGACAGACTGGTCATATGTTGTATTGGGTTGGTGTCTCCCCAAAATTCACATCGACCCAGAACCTCAGTGTGTGACAGTTAGGAAATGGTGTCTTTGCACAGTTAATTGAATTGTGTTGAAATGAAATCCTTTTTTGAGACGAAACCATTTTGAAGTAGGTGGGCCCTACATCCAGTGACTGGTGTCATCAAAAGATGAAAGGCCATAGAGAAGCCATGTGACCATAGAGGCACAGACTGGAGGGATGTGGGGCAAGCCCAGGACCCCAGGGGCCAACAGAAGCGGCTTCTAGAGCTGTGAGTGAATAAATTTCTATTGTTTCTCTATAAGTTGCTGTTTATAATGTTGATGACCCTAAGACACGAATGAGCCTGCATCTACAGATCAGTTATGTGTTCATGAGCTTGACTGTGGGATGTGCAGCCATTCTTGTTGGCGGGCATCCTCTGCTAGGTCCGACGTGCTGAGGAGCACTGTCAGCTTGGGTGGGGAAGTCACCTGTCAGATGGGACTCTGGCAGCCAGGCCCAGGCCACCAGCTGCCAGCTAGCTGCAGGTCTTGTTTTATTATGTAGTAGTTGACGTGGACAACGAAAGCTTAGATAATACATTGGACACTGCCTATCTTGCACATAAACTGGAGCAACACGGAAAGTGTGGTTTTGGTTATGTTTATTTTTATATTTAAGCGAGTGATGCTTTCTCTTTTTTATTGAAAAGACCATATACTGTTTAATAAACTAAGGCCTGCATGGCTGCTGGCCTGGGGAGCTGCCTTTCCTTCCACCCATGGTTTTGCACATTTTCGGCTTGGCAGGCAGCAGGACTGCATTTTGGGTTCTGCCGTTGTCACAGCAAATGTGTTCCCGTGTTTAAACCTGGTCTTTATAGTTAGACTCATTTTCATTGTCCCTTTTTCCTTTATGTGAGGTGGGAGGTCTCTTTCCAGCTGCATAAGTCATAACTCTTTGTGGCCACAGGTAAAGCCACACAGATATTCAAGAAAATTCCCCAAGTCCTCAGGGTGAGTGAGCAAGGTGGGCAGGTCGGCAGCGGGAGGGGGGGGTCCCCCCTTAGGAGGAGGGCAGGAGCTCCAGGGCTGCCCTGTTCCCTCTCAAGGTGGGCAGCTCCCCTCTTCCCCGGGGTGAGGTGGGAGGGGGTGCAGACCTCCTGCTGGACTGGACGCTGCCCCGCAGCACCCTGGGGTGAGGTCAGCACCCAGGTGGGAGCAGGCCTGGTGCAGGCAGGAGTGGAGGCGGCATGCACCCACGGGTGCGGTGAGGGGGGGGGCGCCCCGAGGTGGCACCGCCGAGCTCCCTTTGGGGAGGCTTCCCCGTGCAGGGGGCGACCCGACAGTGGGGACCGACCCTGGGCCCGCTTGCCACCCGCACTCCAGTCCGGGCGCTCCGAGGGTGCAGACGTCGCGGGGCCACGACCGACGTCGTCACGCGGGGGGGGCCGGGAGGCAGCCTGCCGATGCTTGTACGTGGTTTACTTCAAATTGTCCAATTAGTCGTCAAGGTTTACAGACTCTGATTTTACACGTAATTCCCCGTTTCTGCTCGGCTGAGCAGCAGCCCCGCCCGCGGAGAGCTCGGTGGGTCCCGGCCCCCCTCCGCCCAGTCCCCCGCCCCTCCCCCTCCCTGCCCCCTCCCCGCCCCGCCCCGCCCGTCCGCGCACCGCGCCCGCAGGGGACCGTACCTGACCCGTCCTGCGGCCTCTGGGTCACGCTGCCGGTCGGCGGGAGGAGAGGAAACAGGAAGAGCAGAGGCCGTCCCCGCGGGCCGCTCCGACCCGGCTGCCGCGCCGCGGGCCTGTCCGCCCCCCCGTGATTTATGGGCCCCGCGCGGGGCCGGGCCGCCCGAGGCAGGCGCCGCCGGGGACGCTCGGGCCGCAGCCGCCGCCGCCGCCGCACGCACGGGGACCCGGGGCGCGCCGGCCTCCGCCGCCGGCTCGCCCTCCCCGGCCCCGCTATGGCGGCGGCGGCGCGGAGGGGCCTCGGAGCACGGCGTCCCTCCCTCGCCCGCCCGGCGCTCCCGTCAGCTCCGGCCGCAGCCATTTTGGAGCGACCGCAGACAAAGACCGAGCCCCGGGGCCGTCCCCCAGCGGGCCCCCGCCGCGCCCCCCGCGCCCTGCCCGGCCCCGGCCGCGACCCCGGCCCGCCCGGCCGCCGCGCCCGCCGCGCCCGCCCGCCCGGGGCCCCCCGCTCGCCCCCCGCGCCCAGGCCGCCCGCCCGCGCCCCGGCCTCTGCCGCTCGCAGCCATTGGCCGCGCCTTTTAAGCGCGCGCCGCGGCCAATCGCGGGGCGCCGGGCGGCCGGGCGGGGGGCGCCGCGGCCAATGGGAGCGCGCCGGGCGGCGGGCGGGGGCGGGCGTGCCGCCGCGCCTGCGCACTGCGCCGCCGCCGCCCTCCCCCCCCAGCCGGCCGCCCCCCGCCCGCCCGGCCGCCGCCCCCGCCCCGCAGGCGCGCGCCGCCCCCCGCCCGCGCCCGCCCGCCCGCCCGCCCGCCCGCCCGCGCGGAGCCTCCTCCCCGCCCAGCGCCGGCGAGCGGCGGCGGCGGCGGGCCGAGGAGGAAAGATGGCGGCGGGCTCGGATCTGCTGGACGAGGTCTTCTTCAACAGCGAGGTGGACGAGAAAGTGGTGAGCGACCTGGTGGGCTCGCTCGAGTCGCAGCTGGCGGCCAGCGCGGCCCACCACCACCACCTGGCGCCCCGCGCGCCCGAGGCGCGGACCGCGGCCGCCGGCGCGCTCGGGAACCATGTCGGAGCCGGAGCGGCCGTGCCGGCCGAGGGCGCGCCCGCAGCGGCGCCGGAGCCGCCCCCCGCAGGTAGAGCGCGGCGCGGCCTGAGCGCGGGCGGGCGCCGGCCGGGCCCGCGTCCTCACCGCGCCGCCCCGCTTGTCCCCGCAGGGCCCGCCGCCAAGCTGAGCGCGCTCGAGGCCGGCGCGGGGGCCGGGGCCGGGGCCGGGGCCGGGGCCGGGGCCGGGGCCTGCGCGCCCGGGGCCGCGCCCGCCGCCCAGCCCGCCGCCCAGCCCGCCGCCCGCAACGGCCCGCCCGGCGGCCCCGGAGCCGCGCAAACTTTGAATGGGAGCGCCGCGCTGGGGACCTCGCTCCGCGCCGCCGCCGCCGCACCTGCTGTCAGCCTGCTCCACAACGGGCCCGCGCCCGCGCCGCCGCCCAAGCCCAACGCCGCCGCCGCCGCCGCCACTGTCATCCAGACGCCGCCCTTCCTCGGCGCCCCCGCCGCGCCCGCGCCCCGCGCCCCCTCGCCGCCCGCGCCCCCCGCGCCCCCCGCCGCGGCCCCCGCGGCCCCCGCCAGCGCCGCCGCCGCCGCCGCCGCCGCCGCCCCGCCGCCGCCGCCGCCGCCCGCCGCCGCCAGCCTGGCCCGGCCGCCCGGCCCCCCGGCCGCAGCCCCGGCCCCGGCCCCGGCCCCGGCCCCGGCCCCGGCCCCGGCGGCCGCGCAGAACGGGGGCAGCGCCGCGCCCGCGCCCGCCCTCGCCCTCGCGCCCGCCCCGGCCCCGGCCCCCGCCCCCGCGCCCGCGCCCGCCCCCGCCCCCGCCCCGGCCCCGGCCCCGGCCCCGGCCCCCGCGCCCGCCCCGGCCCCCGCGCCCGCGCCCGCCCCGCCGCCCGCCGCCAACAGTCAGCCCGGGCCCGCCGCCGCCGCCGCCGCCGCCGCCGCCGCGCCCGCGCAGGTGGCCAAGGCCGACTCGCCCAAGACGGCGGTGCAGCCGGCGCCCGCGCCGCCGCAGGCCCTGGCGACCAGCTGCCCGGCCGGCGCGGGGGCCGGCATGATCCTCGGGCCAACTATGCAAGGGGCGCTGCCCGCCGCCGCCGGACTGCCGCCGCCGCCGCCGCCGGCCCCCGGCACCCCCGGCACCCCCGGCACCCCCGGCACCCCCGGCGGGCTGCCCAAGGGCTCGGCCGGCGCGGCGCCCCAGAGCCTGCCCAGGACGCCCTCGGCCACCAGCGGCGGGATCCGGGCCACGCTGACGCCCACGGTCCTCGCCCCCCGCCTGCCGCAGCCGCCCCAGAACCCGACCAACATCCAGAACTTCCAGCTGCCCCCAGGTGAGTGGCCGCGCCGGGCGGGAGGCCGGGGAGCTGTGGGGCTGGCAGGGCGCTGGGGTCACGGGGGTGCGCGGGCCTGCGGCCGACCAGCCGGGCTGCTGCCCTCGGGGACAGAGAGTGCGTGTGCGTGTGCGTGTGCGTGTGTGTGCGCGCGTGTGTCCGCGTGTGCGCGCGCCTGGGGTGCCGGGGCAGCGGGGGTCCCTGCCCTGCGGCCGCGCTTCATGTGTGCTTGTGTGCTGGCTCCTTGCATTGCAAAGTTTCTGGGCTCCCACCGCGGCCGCGTGTGCCCCTGCCCGCCCCGCCCCCTTCCCCCGCCCCTCCCCCCCCCCCCCCGCGGCGGAGGCCGAGGGGGCAGCAGGGCGAGGGGTGATGGAGGAGCCGGTCCATGCGGCCCCTGCACTTGGTGCTTCCCCTCCTGCTTCTGGGGAGCACTTGTGTCTGGCCTGTGTCCTCACTGAACTCTGCTGCTGCTGCTCTGTTATCCTGGGCTGGGATGGAGAGTTGCCCCCCCCCCCCCCCATCCGTGAGGTCAGGCACAGTAGTGACACTCCTTCCTTGTGGCTGGGCAAGCCTGCATGGAAAGCTTCCGCTTCCCTGCTAACCCTAGGATGGCAGGGATCCCAGGTGAGCCCTGGAGGGATCCTCGGGCACACACCCTTCCTGGTCCACGTCCTTGCCTCTGCGCTGTGCTGTGCACTTCCTGTGGCCACAGTGGCCCGCAGCGTAGTGTGCTGGTTAAAGGGTGCCCGGTTGCCTCCGTTGGTACCATCCGGTGACAGCAGCGGGTCTCTCAGAGGTACAGGCAACGCCTGCTGACACGGAGCTGTGGGGTCCCCACCCGTGCGTGTCCTTCGTCTCCCGCGTCGCTTGGGCCGTTGGTGAGGGTCCCTCAGGCCTGACCGCGGAAGGGCCTCCCCAGCATCCCAGGTCATGCTGCTTTGTTTGGGGATTCCCAGGCAGAGAGAAAGTTTAGCGGTGGAGGCGCCCCTGTTTCCCTTGCATCCTCTGCACCTCGCCTGCGTGGACTGCCAGTGCTGAGCTTCTGGAGAGCTCCTCCCTTGCCGTGTAGTAACATGTGCTGGTGGAGCGGCCGCCGCCGTGGCAGGAGTAGTAGAAACAGCACCTCCCCTGTCCCCGCGTGCGCTCTGGAAAGAGCCGTTGGTCACCTTGACAGAATTTCAGCATCTTAAGGAGAGGTTTCCTTGTCAGAGCCTGTGAGCACCCGACTGGGGCCAAAGCTGACGGGGGTGTTTTTATATGGGCAGGAGTAGGGAAAGCTTGCAGCCCCCACCCGCATTTTGGGGCTGGGGGGGTTTGCCTCGCTCTTAGGGAGAAAGGTGATGCTGGAGAGGGGCTGAGATGCCCCCTACGACACACTTGGTTTCCTTTTTGAAGTCGTGGTGCTGTTGATTGAAGTGTCTGTTTTGCTCCTTATGTGTATTTTGACTGTTCGGCCGCCAATAGGGCTGATCTCTAGTGACCTTTAGAGGAGGGAATTTGTGGTTGTGGTACGTCAGGTCGTGACGTCAGGACACTCCTTACCTGTCTACAGAAGCGCCTTTCGGGTGGTCCCACACGTTCAGCACTTGCCTGACTCCGAGCAAAGGCCTTCCCCTGTGCTGTACTTTTGTTATTTAAACCTGGTGTGAGCTCCTCAGCAGTCGGTGCGGCAGGGCAGGCGCTTGGCCTGGCTCGCTGGGCCTGTAGGTGTGGCAGTTTGGGGCTGGCCGGATCCCGGGTCTGAGCCTTGGCTCCAGTGAAGCCCCCTCCTTATTTCTGCTGGGGGGGGGGGGCACGGGGTGGAAGCCGTGGTTGGGAAGGGGCATCTCTGCCATCTTTGTCATGTTGACCCTGGACTCCCTTTTATCTTCTGTTCTAATGTCACCATTAGAGATGTCTTTGTGTGACTAGTAGACGGCCGCTTGAAAAAAGCTGTAAACTGCTGACTCTTTGCAAGAGTTGTCACGAGTGTTTGCGTTAAGCCCCCCGTATTTAAGAGCACAGAGCCGCCCGTGTTGACATTTGGGCAACAGATGTCCTCTAGAATAGGAAAGATTATATCCATGTCTCCATTGCCCCCCACCCTCTGACCCCCGCCAATTGGGAACTCTTGATTTCTCTCACATCATCTCATTTCTGTAACAGCAAAAGCAAAAAAAAAAAAAAAAACCCATGGTTAAAATTATTACCCGGGAACAAAGTTCTTTCTTTTAAATAGTATGATTCTGTAAACTGAGACGACAGATTGTGAATATTCTAGTTATATAATTGGTCAGGAAATACTGAATTCTACTAGTCGATGTCCTCTCTTCATTGCAGTCTTTCATCATACGACGTATAAAGAGGAGGTGGAAGTGACTTGTAAAAATAACTATGCTTGGCTAACAGCTCATTCTTGTTACAACTCAGAGATGCAAACACTTGGGAGGAGGGGATTAGGGGCGGGCAGGGTTTTCCAGGCTGCACACAGGTGTCAAGTGAGCTCACGGACTGCTGGCAGCTGGAGTGTGTGAAAGAGTCTTGCCCCTCAGGACCTGGCCTTCCTGCAGGCCGGGGCTCCAGGTTGGGCAGAGGAGGGACCGTGGTCTCCCCAGGGCCTGAGGCCAGCCCTGGGCCTTCATGCTCCACTCTCACTGCGCGCTGTGAGCCTCTGTGGACTTTGGTTTTACCAAAATCTGTCTTAATGTGCTCTGTCGGGACGGTTTTGTAAAGAAGTGTTTATGTTACTATAGTTAATTTGCTTGTTTGAAGGTACCAGAGTCTAAATTTTATCTGTCGTGGGAATGACAAAAATGGATAAGGGATTTTTCCTGCAAAGGCAGCTGTCCCAAGAACTCTGGAAAGCACCAGTGTCATACAGCTTGGAAGTCGTAACATCGAAGTAATATTATGATTATAGTTGAAAGAAGAAAAAAGTGATATGACACCCAAATTAGCATGTGCATAAATGGTTTTAAGAGATCTTTTCAGAGAGATGCTTCATTACAGATGCTCGTTTCTGAAGGTGATCTTTTGCCCTGGCAGATGAGCAATCTTCTGCAGCGTACATGAGTTTGTCCTCCTATCACTCTGAGGTCTGGCCACGGTGTAGGTTCTCATTCCAGGACAGAGCACCGTTCCTACCGTCGACGCTTCGGCCTGGGAACATGGGCTTGCTCCTTCTTTAAGGTGAATACTCTCGATGCTAGCTAGTATCCTTGTTTGTAAGGACGGGTGCCCGGGGCGCTGATTCCCACACGTGATGAGTGCGGGTATCTGTCGGTGGGGAAAGGAACAGCCCAGTGGTGGTGACCCTATACTGTTTGGGTCCGGTCTGGTTCCAGGAGGGCTGGCCCCAAGCCGGGCAGTAGGACGTGGGGAACCCGGCATTGAAGTTACGGGCCGGCTTTGGCAGCTGGTGCTGTGGCAGGAGGGATGTGTTTAGAAGTTTAGATTTTGTTACTCGAGGATGCTCTGGGCTTTTTTCTTTGAGCCTCAGTTGGCCTGCTAGGAAGCAGGGTTGACCATTTCATGGAGCACTGTAGAACTGACGGGGATGAACGGGACACAGTGCTATCACGGAGCGTTTATTGTGCACGTACTATCCCAGTCACATTCCATTTTTCGCTGGTTTTCAAGCGTCATGTTGCTGTAGATGCAGTGAAGTCTAAAGACTGCTCGATTCTCCATCAAAACTGCACCAAACTTGGACATGTTCTGGGCCACTGGGGAGTCTGGTGCGGTGGCTGACTCTGGTTCCGTGAGTGAGAACGTTGCCAGCGCTGTCACAGGAACATCGTAGATGTGGGGGACGTGTCCCACAGCCATGGGGGCAGCGGGCGCAGCTGCCTGCAGAGGGAGTGTGCCTGGGTGTGGGCTCGCTTTGGGCCACAGGCCTTAGAGTTTGCCTTTTGATGTGCTTCGGTAAGTGACGTTTGTAAGGAAAAGAAAAAGAACTCTCTGGGAGCGGTACACGACCAGCACCGGACAGCCCTGCGTAGCGCAGGACAGAGCTAGCTTCCCTGAGCGCTCGCTTCTGCGCGTTGCTGGCCCGGAGGGGAGGCCGTTCCTCCTCACACCCTGTCTGGGCTTTGCCCGTGACTGTCCCCATCATCTTAAGGGTGGACAAAGCCGTCTTGGTGACTGGGGGGTGGGGTGGGGATGGTGTTTTAGGCATACGTGGGTGTCTTTTGGGGCTGGTGGTTCTTATCTTTGGGCAGTAACGGGGGAAGGGGTCCCTCCGACCCGCCTGGGGTATCTGTTCTCTCTTGCTGCTTTCCGTACTTGAGGGCAGCGTGTGCTGTGTGCTTACGGCAGAATCGCTGGAGTTTGAAAAGTCGAGGACTTTCCAGGTCCTTTATGTTTGCCACGTGAGGGGTGTGGGGTGGACGCACATTTGTCAGGAATTGGTTAGGAAAGGGGCATCTTTGCTACCTGGGCCGTGGAGGAACAGTGTGAACCGAGGGGCCGAGGGGCGCGGCCCCCAGGATTGTTCTGTTGCCCCTGGGCCGTGGTGGGCAAGTGCCCAGGCTCCCACTTGTGCTGCGGAAGTTGCCCTTACCCCTGCTCAGAGTTGCTGACTAGTGGGCACCGGGTCCCGTCCGGCAGCGGCGTTGGATCAGAACGGGACCGACCCAGTTCGGACCCTGCCCTGGGAATGAAGTGGCTCAGCCCAGCGGGGCAGAGCAGCAGGGGCACCCGCGTCTGTTCCCGCGAAATCAAAATAGAGGCCGTTCCGGGTATGCTTCGGCCCGTTTCAGTACATAGATGTGAGCTTTCCTCATCTGAAATGATACATTTGAAGACAGCTTTTTTATAAATAGCTCGTCATGTGTGAGTTGATTAAGACATAATTAACAACTGTTTTTGAAAATCTTGAAGCAGAGATTTAAGAGGACTCTGGAGAAACTCGCCTTAGGTTTGGGGAATTTGCAAAGTTCTCAGAATCAGAAGCACTTTTACTCTTCCTCGTGTGCCGATAAGCAGGAGTCTCAGGTTTTCTTGGTTGTCCTGGGAAACAGTTACTGTTTAGGGCTCTCCTCTTAGACTTCTTAGGCTGGAGCTTGGCAGCCTTTTATTTCATCGGGCCTGTGATAGGAAAACCAGAGGAGAGAGGTGAGTTTTGCAGCGGGAGCCTCTGTCCCGGGTGCCGGGCACCGTGGGCGAGGGACAGTTGTTGCCAGCTGGGCCCGAGGTGGCTGTGGGTGGGGGCACTGTGAATCATGAACACGTGACCCCCGTGCTGTAAGGTCACGATAAACGCTGCTTAACTAAACCCTGTGCGGTAGGTGAAGTTCTGTTTCAAAATTGAGAGCTTTATGTTTTCTACGGGAGGGCCATGAACACTTTCGATGACAACTTTTTGTTTTTACATGTCCTTAAACATCTAGGCTAAGAGATTAAAAACCTTCAAAACACAGAGATGCCGACATTGACCACATTTGCCCCCCCTCCAATTTGACAAGCGTGCGGGTTCTCTCTCCTTCGTGTCTTGATTTCTTCTGTGGCCGCCTGCCTGGTGGATGGAGGCCTTCTGGGTGCAGGTGGGCGAGCCTGGCGTGGAGGGGCCGGAGGCTCAGAGCCCCTCGGCCGCTCTGCAGGCCTTCTTTCAGCCTGAAGCCAGAGTCTAATGGGACCTCTCTGCCTCTTCTCTGTGGCCCGGGGTGGGGGAGGTCGAGAGTGCTTCTTTGACCATTAATCTCATGAGGAGGGTGTGACCAGGTAATGTGGGACATCCTCAGCAATATTGGGAAGCTCCCATCCCAAGGGGCATATTTTGAATCGTTTTCCAGCTCCAGAGGTTGGGGAAATCCTAAAACAGTTCTTTATGACCGCATTGAATTGGACGTTAGATTTTAGAACCGAGGAGCAAAGCAGCTAGGAGGTTCTGTAGCTCTGCAGTGACGTGTTCAGGGCGGCTGGCGGCCTGAGCGGACGGCGAGCGGACAGAGCGGGACACTAGGAGCCAGGACAGCTGAGCCCTCCTCCTCGGTGCTGTGCGCCGCCTGCCAGGCCTGTGCCCTGTGGTCAGAGCGGCAGGTGTTGGCCTGGATGCTCCGCAGAGGGCACCGAAAGGCCTGGTGGGGTCAGCCGGTGAGACCCAGGGCTTCAGGAAGGGAGGGAGGTGCTGGGGACGTGGGGTGGCCATACCGTGTGGACGGTCTTGTGTTACCATCAGGGCTGGAAGAGGAGGGAAGGCGGCCTTTCCACTCTTAACCTTTGTGCTAAAGTGCACGGGGCCGGTGTGTGAGGAGAGCTTTCCAAGGAATTGTCACGCCTTTCACACAGGAGCTTTGTCGGGGTGGTTTTTAATATAATCCGTATCGGATTTACGTAGACAGACGCCGCGGGTTAGTGCAACAGCGGGTAACGGGCCGGGCCTTCTTGGCGTGGAGTTTGGTGGTGTGGGAGCCTGAGCAGCGGCGTCGCCCGCGCCCCCACATCGGGGAGGAGAAGGGGAGGGCGCTGTTGATTGATGTTTCAGTGGCGCTACAAAGTGTTGGAGAACTATTAGTCACTTGAAAGGGACTTCTTTTCCCACCTTTTTTCTTCTGATTTAAAATTAGTTTTATTCACTGTGGGAAGTTGGGGAAGGAAAGAGAACCACGAAGAAGGAAAGAAAGTCACTCCTGGCCCCTGCCTGTGCAGCCGGGCAGCCGGGCAGTCGGGCTCCGGGCTCGGTCTGGTGCTCGTCCTCCCAGCCTGTGTTTGGTGCGGAGGGACTTCCGACTGGTCCGCAGTCCCATCCCCGTGGTCCCGCGTGCGACCCGCCCCGGCCTGTGTGGCGAGTGCCCCGCCCCTGGTGGTCTTTGAAGCGCCCCTGTTGGGCCGCCCCCCACCACCGCAGGCCGAGGCTTCCCCGCAGGCCCCCGTGCTGGGCTGCCGGGACTCGCGGCCCCTCGTCTGTTGTAAGTGACCCTCAGGTGAGCGTCTTTGTGCAAAGCTCTGCGTGCATCTGGTGGGTTGAGCGTTTCAGGCCTTTGATACAAATTGCCTTCTTGAAGGCTCAACCATTTCCACTTTCACGTCATGGTTTTTAGAACCATGGCCAAAATAGGACTTTTTAGAAATCGATACCATTCTGAAGGATTCCTTGGAAGGTTTTATCTGCTTTTAAGGTGTATTTCTTTGACTAAATGAGGTTAAACCTTTCTCCACAGATGTTGATCAAGACTGTGGCCCATTAGTTTTAGGGTGTGCATTGACCCAGTGAGCAAGGCGGATGTGGGTGCTGGGGTCCAGCCCAGGAGTCCCGAGGCCAACAGAGCCCCTGCTCTTGGGGTGCTTGAGTTGGGTTGGGGGTGGGCGGTTGGCAATGTCACTGTGAGCACATTTTGTCATCGTGGCGAATGTGATGCAGGAATAAACAGCGCACAGAGAGTGAGTGACCGAGGGTACTGCTGGTTGGGCCGGGACGCCTTTCTGAGCAGCTGGCATGGAGCTGTCACCTGGACACGAAGACGATGAGAAGAGGGTTTGTGTGCGCAGCCGGGGCCCAGGTTCCAGGCAGAGGAGATGGCAGGTCAGGTGCACAGGCCCGAGCGTGGGCCCTGGGACATGCGTGGGGCTCGGTCACAGAGCCGTTGTATCCAGGTGTGCCACGGGGTTGACTTTATCCCAGGTTTGGTGGGAAGCCGCTGGAGGGTTTTAGGCAGGGCGCCAGTAGAACCTGAATTGTGTTTTGAGATCTCTTTCGTGTCTGTGGCCCGTGGATGGCAGGGGTGGGTGGTGAGGGGCAGGGCGGGCAGCAGGGTGTGGCGGTAGGGAACTGAGAGTTCTGGGGTGACCCAGTCCGGGTACTGCAGTGAAGGAGGAGTGGGCCGGGTGACCGCGTGCCTGTCTGGAACGTGAAGTTTGTGATGCCACCTCTGAGCAAGTGTCCCAGAGGTAGCTGAGTATGAGGCGGGGGCCTGGCGGGGGGGGGGGGGGGAAGGCCACTGGAGGTCTGAATTTGGGAGTCACATGGCGTATGATGGAGCTTTTGGCCATGAGAGTGAGGCCCCCAAGGGAGTCTCTGCCTAGAAGAACAGCAAGGCTACCGCCTGGGCCACTCTGTCCAGGGGAGAGGGGCGGGGAGGAGGGAGGTGGCCGAGAGCAGGGAGCCCGCTGCGGGGAAGGGGCGACGCTGAGCGCTACCAGCCCTCCAGGGAGGCGGACACAGGGCAGCTCTTGTTTTAAGAGCTTTTTATAAAGCAGAGCATGTGTCATTAAGGCAGCAAACATCTCCTGGCTTCTTGGCCTTTTTATGTGTGGCAACGGCTTGGGATGGGCATCCTGTCCTCTGACGCGGGGCTTGAGCTGACACCCCGGTGGCTTCGCCGAGGCGTGTGTCGCCCTGGGCTCCCTGCTGTGTGCTGATGGACAGATTCGGGCGTTGGAGGGCTCCACAGCCAGGTGGTCCCGATGACAGCGAGACCCGCAGAGGTGAGTGGCTTTTCCAAGACCCTCAGCCGTTTCACTGAGAGGGCGGGGGCCCTGAGGCGCCTTTGCTCCTTCCCGCTGCGTCTCCTGCACTGCCGCCCGCTCGAGGCAGCGCACGCACAGGGGCCAGGCTGTTTCACACGAGAGCCCAGCTCAAGATAGGCCTCTGTCTGTTGTAGTCCGTGTTGGACACTCGAGAGTTTTCTCTGCTGCTTTGGACTGATTAGATAATCAGGGTTGGTGCCACCTCGTTACGTGTCGAACAGTTGAGAAACTTTGTTCAGAATGTCTCCCAGAGCTCTAGAGTGACTCGGTCAACACAGCCCGCAGATGGGCCGCAGGAGCCCACAACTGGAGCCCACTGGGAGCCTGTGTGTCCAGGCAAGGGTCCTGGCCGCTCTGGGCCTGATGCTCAGGGGGCCAACCCTGGCTTTCATTTCATGCTGGGAGGTTTGGACACTCCTTACTGGGTGCTCTCTAGGATCGTGATCCCGGATGGTGGAGCCTGCCTCATCCTCCCCGCCCCCCCAGCGTTGGGGGTTTCACGGTCCAGACGTACTTCCGTGTGGGTCTCTGACCATGCTTGTGGACGAGGCTGGCGGGGTGACCGTGAGGGTCCTGGCAGAGTGTCCTGGAGTGGGTGGGGCTGCCGGCCTCTAGGAGATTGTTGTACCCCAAGTGGGAGGCCGCTGGCCTGGCTTTGTGAGGCCGCCAGCCTTAGGCCCGTGGAGACACGGTCATATGAGTGGCTGTGCGGTGTGTGACAGCGTGCGGGAGCCCTCTCTCTGCTTGGCGTTGGCATGCTGGACGGCAGAGGTGCCCCGTGTGTGGAAGGTGGCTTGGGGACGAGGCGTGCTATGAGCCATGGCCGTGGCTGTGAAAGGGTGCACACCGTTCGGGTCCATGAGTGGTGAGCATGCGTGTGTCCTGGTGTGGGAGGGCGCCAGAGGGTGCACTCTGACTCCCTGGGATGGTGGGATGAGCCTGGGGTTGGGACCTTGACTTTCTCTGCATATTTTATTTTTCCTAGAGAGACCCGAAACTGTTATGATAATACTTAACAACCACTTGTTTTGAGGGGTAGACGCCTGGAGTGTTCTCTCTTGTAATTGTGTGTGCTTTAGTTAGAACTTGTCAAGCAGTAGATGCCCAGTGCAGTGTCAAGGGTCTCGGTCCCTTGGATGCCCCACCTCCCCACAGTGTTGTGCTACCTGTTAGCTGCATAAGGCCCTTCGTTGGGCTGATGGTGGCCTGACCGCGGGGGGTTCACAGCCTCGCCACCTGCTCCCGGGGCACCCACTGGGTCACAGCTGCTCTTCCCATTGCAAAGGATGTTATTTTCTGGGTGCTTCTGCTCATCATTCAGGCCCAGGCTCCCACATTGCTTCGGGACGCTGGTCTTTGTGGCTCCTCAGCAGAGCAAGGTGCTTCTTCGGGACAGGTGCGTGGCCCGCTGAGGCCTGTCCCAGGAGGCCCTGGCAGTGGGGCAGGCGGTGCAGAGCCAGTCCGGGGTGGGGGCTCTCGGCCGCCTCACCCAGCTGGCGAGGCAGGAGCCCCTGCGGGCAGAGAGCCACAGCTTGTGCCGCGTTCTCTGAACTTGTGCGTCAGTGTGGCACTCGCGTGGCAGGGATGCCCGTGGCGTGAGTCAGGGCGTCGTCTGGAGGTGTTTGTGGTCTGTCCGCCTGGTAGACACGCCATGAGTTTGAAAGGCCATTAATTGAGATGGAAGACTAGTGGGGAACAGGATATGTTTTTGGATCTTAGTTGCGTAGAACTGGGTTGGTCACAGTCTTTGGTCCCTGCAGGGGCTGTTTCATGTGGTCATTTAAATAGCTTACGAGCACCTGCAGGCACCACCTGCAGAAGGGCTGGGCCCTGCCAGCATCCCACACGACCGTCCAGCCCCCACCTCCCCTAGCCTGTGGCCACTGTCGTCCTGACCCCATGGTTTTTTTGTTTCCAACTTGCTCATGGCCTCTTCTTAAGCGTCGTTCAATAGGTGTTTTATCTGAGTTTTAAGTTTGTAGGAAGGGTGCCGGGCTGTGGGGTCTTTGCTTTAAGCGATTCTTCCATCCTGTGCTGTGTGGTATTTTGCTCCACGGAGACACCAGGGCTTCTTCATCCCCTCTTGTGTTGTTTGCCAGTAGGGCCCTCACGCTGTGCCCAGGGCTCCTGCCTTGGGAGGAGTGGTCAGCTCACGAGATGCTGGCAGGCTGTTGTCGACAGGGCCACACGCGGGAGAGGTTCTGAGAACGGTCTGGGTCTGTTTATGAAGACTCAGGTTCTTGGTTCTAGATGTGTAGTGTGGGCTGTCCAACCATTCAAGGGGGGCGGCTGGGGGGAATTGAGATGTGAGTCTGAAATTCAGAAGTGGGTTCAGGGTTGGGAGTTGGGGGGGATGGTCCCTAAAAGACATGATATTTTAGGAGCACCCGGCTGGCTCAACTGTAAGGAGCATGGGACCCTTGATCTCCAGGTAGTGGGTTAATGCCCCACACTGGGTGTAGAGCTTACTTTAAAAAGTTGTGGGGGAAGGGGATGGCCGTGGGCCTGGGCGACACAGTCAGTTGAGCATCCGATTCTTGGTTTCGGCTCAGGTCATGATCTCAGGGTTGTAAGATTGAGCTCTGCATCAGGCTCCCCATTCTGCACAAAGTCGGCTTCACATTCTCTCTCCCTCTGTCCTCCCCACACCCTGGCCGCGTGCGTGTGCACTCCCTTGCATGTGTTTTCCCTCTTTTCAAGACAAATAAGTAAATAAATAAATCTTAAAAAAAAAAAAAAAGAAAAAGAGACTGATGTTATTTTAAACCATGAGGGCAGTGTGCTCACCAAGTTTGGAGGAGGTGCAGTATAGCCAGGGAGAGAAGAACACAGGCCAGAGACCTGTTCTGGGACATTCTGACACCTAGAGGTGGAACAGAGGAGGAGCTAGCAAAGGATGCTGGGGAGGAGAACAGGTGAGGCAAGGGGGAGCCTCCAGGGGAACCCCCAGGAGAGCCCACAGGAGAGCCCCTGGGGGGCCCCCAGGGTTGTCAGGTCATGGGGCCAGGCGTGTATCAAGAAGGTGTCTTCACCTGTTATGTGTTGGTGGCCAGTTAGGGAGATGAGGAAGGAGCTGCTTTGGGTATGGCCCCCAGTGGCTCCCAGAGGCTGGAACAGGCCAGTCCTCAGTGGAAGGTGGGGAAGTGATCTTGGGGTGTTCAGATACCGTTTAGAGACACTCGTTTCAGAGGGGGTATGGGGCCATGTGAATGGAATGTAAGGACCGTTTCTTTTGTTGTTTCTGGACTTTTTTTTCTGAAGATTGGAGATTTTAGACCCATGTTCTCCAGGAGGAATGTGACACAGGCCATGTATAGATTTTAAAGTTTCTGGTAGCATGTTTAAAAGGACCAGAAACCAGAAAAACATTAAAAAGAAAATAAAAGGACAAGAAATGTGAAAGTTCAACAAGATGAAGTCGGTGATGAGAATGTATCTTATTTAACCCCTTGTGTCTAGGTGTTGCCAGGTTGACGTGCCGTTCCTTATGCATGTCGTCCTGAGCCATGAGCACCCTGTTTCCTATGGCTGCACCTGCAAACAGCTCACTCAGGTGCTTGGTGGCTGCCCGTGGCTCGTGGTTACTCCAGATGTATTTACAGACGAGTCAGCAATTGCTCCAGAGGCTGAGAGAGGGAGAAAGTGGGGGGCCAGGGCCCAGGGCCACAGGACAGGGCAGCCGGCAGGCTGCAGACAGGGAGGCTGGTCCCAGCTGCTGTGAGTTGCAGGGTGTCTGGTTAGGCCTCGGAGAAGGTGGCAGAGAGGGCAGGAGCTGGGGTGGAGGGACCCTGAGTCCTGAGAGGGCTGTGTCACCGAGTTCCTGCGACCAGCCTCTTGGGTGAGGGAGGGTAAGGGGCTGAAGTGGCCAGCCCCACCTCCCCGGGGGGTGAGAGAAAGAGCTTACCCTGCTGGGGGCAGGGAGGGGACATGAGAGGCGGTGGTCCTTCCTTGGGACCAGCAGGGAGGCAGGCGGCTGTCCCCAGGCTTTATGTGGGGCGGCGGGCACTGTGGCCTGACTGCCACGAAGCACTATGTCATCACGAGAAATCAGTGTCCTCCATCAAACCAGAAGTAGGGTTCCCTTGGAAGAGGTGCACCCTGTCCGGAGAGCGGGTCGCTGTGCAGAGGTGGTTTGCAGGGTGCAGTCGGCCTGCGAGGCTGGAGGGTTAGGTGTAGACTGTTATCTGGGATGAAGGTCACTGCTCCGCGTGGGGGTGGGGGCGGGCTGGGATAGCGGAGCCGTACGGCCCTGTAAGCGGCTGGTTCTGGCAATGTGGGGGCTGGGGGCACAGCTCTCCCAGCCCCTGGGCCAGCCCCAGCTTCGTCCTTGGTGCTGCTGTCTGCCCGAGTGCCCTCGAGTCACGCCTGGAGGACCGCGGGTGGCGAACTCGTGGCCCCCGGCCCGGAGCCCGATGCGCGCGTGGCCTGGCCGGGAGTGGCCGGAGAGCAGGCCCTGCGGAGGCGCTGCCCGCCGCAATGTTGCGGTGCCTCCAGGTGGAGGGCAGTGTGCTCCCTTCTAAAATAATTACCTGCCTGTTCTCTTTCTGAAATTCCTTTTGATTTGTCGGGAACATTTTCTTGTGTCTGGGTGGCTTGTTGGCATGTGTCCTCCCCTGTCTCGGGCGCCCTACCGTTTGTGCTCTTCCCGGGTGGCTTCTTGAGAGGGGAGCTCCACTGACGCCTCGCGCCCAGGACGGTGCTGGGCATGCAGTAGGTGCAGAGGTCTCTGTCTTGTTGAGCCTTTTATGGAGTGTCTGCTGGTCCTGGCCGGTGGGAGCGTGGCACAGAGGAGGGAGGGAGAGCCGTCGTGCCCCCTTGGCACCCCTCGTCTCGTGGTGGTCAGGTGGGACTAGACGGGGACTTCTTGATGCCAGAATGTCCTCTCTTTTTTAGGAAAGGATCTTGTGGCTATTAGTTCTGCCTAGAGCTTGGATATCCTGCCCTGACCTTTGGGGGTCCCTTCCTTCACTCTTGGCTTAGTGGGCTCTTGGTGGGGGAAGAGGTGTGGGCAATAGATAATTCTGCTGGCTAGCCAGCTATCCGTGGGCTGCTACTTTTTGGGGGGATTTGATTTATTTATTGGACAGTGCCCGAGCAGGGGGAGTGGCTGGCAGAGAGAGGTAGAAGCAGGCTCCCCGCTGAGCACGGACACCCCCCCCCCCCCCCCCGCAATGGGCTCAATCCCAAGACCCCAGGATCATGACCTGAGCTGAACCAACTGAGCCACCCAGGTGCCCCCACAGGCTACTTTTTGAGGGGGTTTGGGGTACTTCCCTGGAGTCTCCAGGTACCACTAAAAGGGATCATGTGTTTTTGTGTTGTAAAGAACTTAATTTTTTAGAGTAAAGGTCGCAGCAAAATTAAGAGGAAAATAGAGATTTCTCAATATGTGACCGGCCCCCACACATGTGCAACCTCCCCACTGTCCATCTCCCAGCAGAGGGTACATGTGTTAGGATCCGTGAACCAGCACTTGACATCTGATCATCACCCAGGGTCCTTGCATTAGGTTCATCTCTGCGTGTAGGTTCTATGGGTTTGGACAAATACATAAAGACATCTATCTGTTACCGGTATTGTACCGAGTATTCTCATTGCCCTTAAAACCTTTTGTGGTCCTCTTGTTCACCCCCCACCTCCTGACCCCGACCCCTGCTGCCGTTGTTCCTTCTCCAGAGTGTCATATAGTTGGCATACACAGTGTGTGGCCTTTCACGTTGGCTTCTTTCACCTGGTGATGTACATTTGTGTCTCTGCCCTGCCATTTCACTGTTGAGAGGTTATTCCTTTTTATCACTGATTAACGTTCCGTTTTCTGGGTCTGCCACAGTGTGTTATTTTTTTTTTAAGATTTTATTTATTTATTCATGAGAGACACACACACACAGAGATAGAGAGAGAGAGAGAGAGGGGCAGAGACACAGGCAGAGGGAGAAGCAGGCTCCTCGAAGGGAGCCTGATGTGGGACTTGATCCCGGGACCCCAGGATCACACCCTGAGCCGAAGGCAAATGCTCAACCACCGAGCCACCCAGGGATCCCCTTCCTCAGTGCATCATCCATCATTTACTGAAGAGCATCTTGGTTGCTTACAAGTTTTGGCAATTATGAATAAAGCTGCTGTAAGCATCTGTGTGCAACTCTTTGTGTGGACATAAGTTTTCACGAGAAATAGATTGGGTAAATACCAAGAAACAATTTCTGGATCATAGGATAAGAATATGTTTAGTTTTGCAACAAAACACCAAACTACCTTCCAAAGAGGCTGTGCCATCTTGCATTCCCACCAGCACCCCATGAAAGTGCCTGCTGGCCCACATCTCAGCCAGCGCTTGGCGTCGTGGGCGTGGTGGGCTTGGGCCCTTCTGATGGGCGTGCGGGCGTCTCGCTCGTTGTCGTCGGCATTTCCTGGTGACACAGGCCGAGGGGCGTGAGTTCAGGGGCTCGCCTGCGGGTCCTCTGTGGTGAGGGGCCGGTCAGGGCTTTGGCCCTTTTTTTAATCGGGTTGTTTGTGTTTTTGTTGCTGCGTGTTAGGAGTTCTTCTGTATTTTGGACGACGGCCCTTTCTCAGCTGTTTCTCTGGCCAGTGTTTCCTCCCGGTCTGTGGCTTGTGTTCTCACTCTCGTGGTGTTGTCTTTCGGGGAGCAGACGTTTTTAATTCTCACGCGCACCAGCCTGTCGGCTCTCTCTTTCACGGACCCTGACTTGGTGTTGTGTCTAAAAGGTCATTGCCATCCCCGAGGTCACCTGGGTTGCTTCCTGGGTTATCCCCGAGGAGTTGATAGTTTACACGGTACATTTAAGTCTGTGACCCACTTGGAGTGATTTTCCCTGAAGGGTGTAGGTCTGTGTGTAGATTTGTTTTTCCGCAGGTGGACGTCCGTGGGGGCTCAGCACCGACTGTGGAAGAGCCGGTCTCTGCTCCGTCGTGTTGCCTTCATTCCTTTGTCAAACATCAGTTGACTGTATTCGTGGGGCCTGTTTCAGGGCTCTGCTCTTTTTTCTTTTTCTTTTTTTTTTTTTTTTAAGATTTTATGTATTTGATAGAGCACGAGCAAGGGGAGGGGCAGAGGGAGAGGGAGAAGCAGACTCACTGCTGGGCAGGGAGCCCGACGTGGGACTCGATCCCAGGACCCTGAGATCCTGACCTGAGCTGAAGGCAGACGCTCAGGGACTGAGCCGCGCAGGCGCCCCCTCCATGTGAGCTTTAGAATTTCTTTGTCAGTATCCCTAAAGTAACTTGCTGGGAGTTTGGCTGGGATGAAAATGAATCCATAGATCAAGTTGGGAAGAACTGTCATCCTGACAGTATCGAGTCCTATTCATGACCATTTATTTAGTTTTTTTTTTTTAAGATTTATTTATTTATTCATGAGAGACACAGAGAGAGAGAAAGAGAGAGGCAGAGACATAGGCGGAGAGAGAAGCAGGCTTCATGCAGGGAGCCCGATGTGGGACTCGATCCCGGGACCCCAGGATCGTGCCCTGGGCCTAAGGCAGGCGCCAAACCGCCGAGCCACCCAGAGATCCCTATTTATTTAGTTCTGTGATTCAATTCATCAGAGATTTTAGTTGACTTTACGGAGATCTTAATACGTATTTTGTTAGGTTTATATCTAAGTATTTTGTGTTTTTTGGGTGTTAGTTTGACAACGTGTTTTTTTGTTTGTTTTTAAAGATTTTTTTAATTTATTCATGAGAGACACAGAGAGAGAGGTAGAGACACAGGCAGAGGGAGAAGCAGGCTCCATGCAGGGAGCCTGATGCGGGACTCGATCCCGGGTCTCCAGGATCAGACCCCGTGCTGCAGGCGGCGCTAAACCGCTGAGCCACCCGGGCTGCCCGACAACGTGTTTTAATTTCAGATTCTATTCTATTCGTTGTTGGCGTAGGAGAATGATTGGCCTTTGTAAACTAACTTTGTATCCTGCAACTTCATTATAACCGTTGTTTAGTTGCAGGGATTTCTTTTGTCATTTTTTTCGGGTTTTCTACCTGGACAGTCTTGTGATTTATGAACAAATGCAGTGTTTTGCTTTTTCCTTTCCGGTCTATACATCTTTTACTTTGTCCTCTGTGTGGCATCAGCTAGAACTCCCAGTGCCATGTGGAGGATTGGCAGCTAAAGAAACCTCCTTGCCGTGTTTTTCATCTTAGTAGGAAAGCTTTGAGTTTCTTACCGGTAAGTAGGATATGAGCTGTAGGTTTTTTGTGGATCATCTTTATCCATAGGATGAGGGAGTTGCCCTTTTTTCTTGGCTTACTGAGAGTTTTTATCATGAATGGGGGTATTTTGAAAGTGCCATCAGTGAGCAGGGAGGTCAAAGGAGCGAGCCATGCAGGGAAAGCCTCAGGAGACTCCTGCCATATCCAGGTCTCAGGAAATGTGACTTGGTCCAGTCAGGCGGAAATGAGGGGGGAGTAAGAAATATCACCTGTATGAGGGCAGGTGACGGACCAGGGGACAGATGGTAGGAGGAGGTAGAGGATAAGATGGAACCTGAAAGGGTGCCTGGGGGTGGGACAGTGAGCCAAGTCTCCTGCTCTCCTGGCTGCCCTCTTGCAGACAGGTAGCCGAGGTTCAGGTTGGTGAGGCACGTTACCTAGGGCCACTCGGAGACCCTGGGCCCACTTGCCCCTCCCTGGCCTGGAGACCAGTCAGGATGATGGCCCAGTGGGGGCATGTGTCAGCACTGCTGTGCCTGGAGATGGGGCCTGGGGGGTGGCACAGGTGAGGCAGGTGGGGGGTCAGAGGCCCAGGGGAGTGGGTGGGGCTTCTGTGAGGGCCAAAAAGCTGGCTGCCTGGGAAGGGGAGGGCCGGAGGGGGATGAGCCCTGGGAGGGAGGGGAGGTCCACTCTGACTCTACAGGGGCTTCTGCGTGTAGCTGTCCTCCTGAGCCAAGGTTGGTCAGGGCCCCCGGTGGTGACAGCCGCCAGCGGGACTCCTGTGAGAGCCGGGGTCCGCTGCTGACTAGCTGTTCAGGTCCCCTCAACCCTTGAGTGTTAGCTCTCAGAGTCATAACATGGTCAGTTGGCAGTGCCCCTCGGGAGGATGGGGAGGTGTGCTCCAGAGGAGCGAAGTGCACTCTTCTCAGCCCCTGAGCATGCAGTCAGTGTTTTTATTTTTTTTTAATTTTTTTTTAAATTTTTTTAAATGTTTATTTATTTATGATAGTCACAGAGAGAGAAAGAGAGAGAGGCAGAAACACAGGCCGAGGGAAAAGCAGGCTCCATGCACCGGGAGCCTGACATGGGATTCGATCCCGGGTCTCCAGGATCGCGCCCTGGACCAAAGGCAGGCACCAAACCCCTGCGCCACCCTGGGATCCCCAGTCAGTGTTTTTAGAAAAGCATTTTTGATACACCAGGCTCCCCAAAGGCAAGTGCCGTCTTTGGTCTGGGGTTCAGATGCACAGGCACCAGTGTGCTCCAGTACCTGGGAGGAGTTGGCCACGGTCCTCCCAGAGGGGACTGGCTCAGCCAGTACCTCCAGGGGCTTTAGGGGACTTTCAGGGGTGATTTTTGGTACTTGTGTTGGAAAGTGACCCTCTCCAACAAGGGGACATCTCAGTGTGGGATAGAGTGGGCATGGTGGCAAAACACGGTTGTGGTGACAAGGGACGTGCACGTCGGGGTGGCTGGGTTGGTGAGGGATGAGTCTTGGCAGAAGGATAGAGGTAGGAAGAGAAAAGGCCTGGGGGCAGTCCTAGATGTAGGGGATCTGAGGGAACAGGGTCAGGGTGATGCTTGTGAATCCGGCAGCTCCCATGTTTGCGTGTCCAGGTGAGGACTGACCAGAGACCTCTGGCTCCCCTGACTGTGTCACTTTCCATATGATTGAAAGGTAATAGCATAGGTTCGTCGTCTGTTGTGCTCTTACCATGGGAATCAGGGCTCGCTTTTCTCATGGCAAAGCCTGACTTAGGGTTGGGCAGCACGAGTGCTCTGCTAAGTGTTAAAGCGTCCTGGGCAGGTGTCCCTTCCATAAGATTTACCACCCCTGCTTCTAAGTCAGTTTTGTCAGAATGAGACTGTGCCCCTCGCGTTCTCTCTGGGTCTGGTTTTCAAACAGAGTCCAACAGAGACATTGTCCTGCATTGCTTTGGTTAGTTTGCAGTTGCCCTCTTCTGGGTAGGGTTTCTGTGTCAGGGGGAGGAGACTAAGGCAAGCACAGTGCGTCTCTGCTGCGTGTGTCCTAGACCTGCAGGTGGGAGCACATCGTCCCCGGCTCTCCATGCCTGCTCCATCAGACCGTGGCTTGGCGCCCTGGAGAAGAAGGATGTCAGCAGAAGTAGAGCATGGGCTCTGGGGTCATCTGCTGTGGGACGCCAGACACTGGCCGCAGAGTCCCTAGAAGTGGCAGCGTGTCCCACCTGCACGACGTCGCAGGTTAGTACAAGATTCCCTAGGATGCAGAGCACCTGAACCGCAGCGGAAAAGATCAGGACACTGAACTTAAGAATGCAAAGAAAACTTTTGCTAGTTGACAGATGTTAAGAAACTAGAAGGCAGGTTTGGGGTGGGGCGATGTATCTGAGAACTTGTGTCGAGAGCAGAGGACAGCAGAGGACACAGCTCTGTCTGTTAAGATGGGCGGAAGGTTGGAATAGACACAGAAGAGGGGTCACATGGCCCTTAGTGAAAAGATGCTGACATCCTTGGTTATCAGAGAAGTGCAAATGACAGCCCCGGTGGGATACTCCATCGCTTCCATGCCCACGGTCGTGGCCAGAGCCAGGAGGACTGGCCGCACCTCCTGCTGGTGGATATGGGGGTCATGGAGCCCGCTGGCCGGAGGGGGCGAGCGCCCGGCAGGAGGAGGGAGCATGGCGGTGTCCCGCAGTCCTGCTCCAAGAGAAATGCGACGTCCATCCCCACGGAACTCGTTGCGGGCACTTGTAGCAGCCTAGTTTACAGAGTCCAAATTGGAAATCACCATAATATCTGTCACGTGTGTGGCATGTGGTCTGTCCGGGCTCGGTGATGCAAGGACCAGAGGCCTGGCACCTACAGCCGTGTCTGTCAGGTGCAAGAAGCCAGGCACGGGAGCGCCTGGTGCACGACTCCCTTCCTGTGACCCCAGGAGGAGCTCAGGGTAACCACGTGGTCGCCTGCCCCAGGCGAGGTGCCAGTGGGCTTTGTAAATTGATGGAAATGTTTCGAGTCTTAGTTGCGGTAGAGACTAACACACAACTGTGCCTATTTGCTCAGACTCTGATTGTGTGCTTAAAATGGGTGGACTTCATTCCTTGTAAACTAGATTTCAGGAAAAAGTTCGGTGCCTCTTTTCCTGCCTGCCATGGTGCTGCCCACCGTTTCAGGAGATGAAGGGTTGTGAGCTGTGGTGGGAGTTGTCATTCATGTCTCTGAGAGCGGGGTGCAGGGGAGCAAAAGCTGGGATAGGCGTTCGGGGGTGTATTTGAAACGGCTTCACTGATGGCTGGTTAGGTCTGCTACTGGAGTCTCACTTTTCTTACGACAGTAGAGCACTTGGAGGCGTCCGTGTGAGGCGAGGAGAGGTTGTTGGCTGTGCCTGGAGAAGGGCCACTGCCCCACCCAGGGACCACCCGAGGCCCGCCCTTCTGGGTTCTGTTCCGATGGAGGCATCCGTCTCGTCTTCAGTGGAGAGCGTGGAGTGTCCTTTGGGCTGGCCGTGCGCTTGACCCCGTGGATGTGTCTCAGCTTCCTTCAGGCCTGCCTGCTTCATAGTAGCCCTTAGGGGGTACAGTCTCCCCCATCTGGGGGCATCATCCCAGGCGCCGTGGACGCCCGAAGCCGGGGGCAGTGCCACACCCTGCACGTCCCGGGTGCTCTCTCTCACACACACACACACACACACACACACACACACACACACCTGCACCGGGCACAGCCAGGGAGCATCAGGAACTCCCGATGACCCAGGACGGCTGTCACAACGCGCAGCCATACAAGTTGTGTGAACGTGGCCTCTCACTCTGAAAACACCTCCTGTCCTGTGCTCACCCTCCTGTGATGAGGGGACGATGGGATGTAGTGATGTGAGGACGCGGGTGGGTGATGCAGTGCGAGGGTGACCTGACCTTCTGACCGTGCGCCGGGGGAGGCTCCTCGGCTTCTCGCATGGGGGACCCCGTCCCTGGGACCTCGGGGGAGAGGGCACGGCTGTGATACGTGCTCATCATAGAAGATTTTTTTTTTACTTATGATAGTCACACAGAGAGAGAGAGAGAGAGAGAGAGAGAGAGAGGCAGAGACATAGGCAGAGGGAGAAGCAGGCTCCATGCACTGGGAGCCCGACGTGGGATTTGATCCCAGGTCTCCAGGATCGCGCCCTGGGCCAAAGGCAGGTGCTAAACCGCTGCGCCACCCAGGGATCCCCTAGAAGATTTGACGGAGATAATAGAGTCCAGCAAAGACACGACAGTTACGCAGGAGGAGCGCATGTTCGGGCCCAGCCAGCCGAGCCAGGGAGCTCGGGCTGCAGGAGGGGGCGGCGGGGCGCTCCTTCCCTGCGGAGGTGAGAGGGATCCCGGCCTGGCTGCCCCGGCCTGCCGTGCTGTCAGCGGGGTGACTCAGCCTCCTGGCGCTGTGCCAGCCGAGTCCATGGGATCTGAGGGTTGAGGAGGCTCGCCTTTAAATAGAGCTCAGCACACGTGAAAGTTTTCGGGGGGGGGGTGTGTGTGCATAAAGCACAGACCACAAGAGGCACCCGTTTGGAGCGTGCAGAGTAAGCTGTAAGAAGTGTGTGCACCTGTCTGCCCAGCATCACGCCCCAGCTGCAGATGTTCCATTCACCCCGAGAGCCTCCCGTGCCCCCTTGTTGACAGGACACCTGGGCCAGGCAGACAGTGCGCTCTGGGTCTGCCGTTTGGTTGCCCTCCTAAAGCTTCACAGAAATGGTATTGCACGTGGCGATCATGGCTGGCTTCTCCACACGGTGTGGAGTTCACCCCCGTTGTCGCACCCCCGTGTCAGTAAGTCCGCGCCCAGGGCGCCCACAGTTGGGTTTCCCAGTGGGGGCGGTAGGAGCGAAGCCTTGTCCTGAGCATTACTGGGCCAGGCTGCGTGTGGACGTCCGTGTGCACGTTCTTCTCTCATGGGTGTTAGGATGGAACTGCTGAGTCACGGGGCAAGTGGTGCTCAGGCTCCTCAGAAGCCACCACACTTTTCCTAAGTGGTCGTTGGGAATGTCCTCATCGTCTGTGGGGCACAGGGTCAGCTTCGTGCAGCCTGACTGCTGGTGGGTGTGCAGTGGCACCCCACGGCTTTACCTTCACCGTCCCCTTTCGGGGGTGTAGTCTGCGTGCCGCAACATTGACGCTGGTGAGTGTATAGTTCGTGAGTTTTAACGAACACGTACGTTGTGTGACTGTCACTGCACTCGGGGTGTAGACCCCTCCCCGAGCTCCTTGGCAGCCACCCATCCGCCCCATCACCCAGTGACCGGGATCTTGCCTCTAGAGCTGTGTAGACGTGAACGTGCACAGCGGTGCTCTTGTGAGCCTGGCGTCCTTCACACAGCAACATGCCGCTGAGTCGTCGTGGTGGCGTGCCGTGCGTGCCGTCGGCTGGCTCTATGCTGGCCGTGCTCTGAGTGTTCTCTTACCAGTCTGAGAGTTAATCTCTATTGTGGTTACGATTCCTTAGAGGCTGTGTGTGTGTGTGTGTGTGTGTGTGTGTGTGGCCACGGCCAGCCTGTCTCTGGCTTCGTCTGCGGAGCGGGGTTCTCCTTTCTCATGTAGGTGCACTGATCTGTCTTTATGGCAAACGCCTTTTTGGGTCATGATTAATATGCTCTTTCTAACCCCAAGCTCATAGGGATAGTATCCTGTATTTTCTTCTGACATCTTAGTGTGCTTCCACTCTGGTGTCTTCCATCCCCTGGAATCAGGCTGTGTCAGGTGCAGGGGAGCTCGGGCCACTTGCTGCCCCTTCTCCGGCAGATGGTCACCCAGCACTCTTTCTTTGAATGGGCCGTCCTCATCTCACTGACCTGTGCATCCCCTCTGCAACATTTCAAGTTTTATATGACATAGGGGTCTGTTTCTGGGCTCTCAGTGGCTTGTCTGTGTGCTTTTCCGCTGGTGCCACCGTGTCCATAGTGTGGCGTTGTGTTAACTCTAGGGCAAGACCCTACTTGCTTCTTCCTGAGAATTGTCTGTGTTCATCTTGGCATTTTTGTCTTGCTTATGCATTTGTCAGTCAATTGTTTGAGGCCCGTGAGGGTTCCTGTAGTTGCTTTGATTGGGATTGTACTGATCTGTGGGTCAGCTTGGGGAGGAGCGACATCTGTGGTATAGTGTCTGCGTATTTGCGAGTATGGTTAATCACTCGGTGTGGATCTTTTATCACATCTCTCAATCAAGCGTATGTATTTTTTTCCCATCTAGGTCTTGCATGTGCTTTGTTAGTCATTCCAGACCTGTAAATAGTAGTTTTTAAAAATTACATTTTCTGAGTGCCTGGGTGGCTCAGTTGGTTAAGCATCTGACTTTTGATCTCAGCTCAGGTCTTTTTTTTTTTTTTTTAAGATTTTATTTATTCATGAGAGACACACACAGAGAGAGAGGCAGAGATGCAGGCAGAGGGAGAAGCAAAGTCCATGCAGGGAGTCTGATATGGGTTTCAACCCTAGGACCCCAGATCATGGCCTGAGCCAAAGGCAGACAGATGCTCAACCACTGAGCTGACCAGGCGTCCCATCAGCTCAGGTCTTGATCTCAAGGTCATGAGTTCAAGCCCCGTGTCGGGCTCCACGCTGGCACACTGTGGGTGGGGTGGGGCCTACTTAAAAAAAAAGGAGTTAACATTTTCTAATTTTTGTTGATGGTATGTTGAATTGTAGTTGAATTTTGTTTTGTTTTGTTTTGTTAGGTTTTATTTATTTGTGGGAAGGAGATGGAGGGAAGGCACAGAGGGAGAGTGTGTGAGAGAGAAGCAGATCAGGGAGCCCGATGTGAGACTTGATCCCAGGACCCTCTGGGTTCATGACCTGAGCCGAAGGCAGATGCTTGATTGCCAGGGGCCCTGTAGCTGAATTCTGGGTGTTGATCGTGTCTAGCAATCTTATTACATGCTTACATACTTTCATTAAAAAATGTGTGTGCAATATTTTTGGATGTTCTACACGGAGAGTCCTATTCTGACAATTAATGACAGTTTCTTATGCTCCCAGCTCCTTGGCCTGTCTTCTGGGCTGTGGGCTTGCTGGGGTCTTGGGTAGAACGGGTGATGACTGGCATCTGTGAATTACTCCTCATTTCAAAGGAAATGCTGTAAAGATCAGCCATTGGAGACTATGGTTTGTAGATTCCCTTCATCAAGTCAAGGAAGCTCCTTCCCATTGCTAATTTCCCGAAGTTGTTTGCTTTTTTTGGCGGGGATATTTATTCTGTAGTCATGAGTGGATGTTGAGTTTATCAGATGCTTTTTCTGCCAACTGTGGGATTTGCCTTCATGTTACTTAAAACTGAACAGTGTTGCTTGTCAGCACCCTCTCCCTCCCACCTGCGGTCTCTTTCCTTGTCCTCTCGCTTTTCCAGCCGTACCCCACACTTTGTAGGGAGTATCCACGCTGGCAACCCCAGTACCTGCCTAGGACCTGGGGGCCTCGCTGACCTGTGCTTGGATCTCAGCCTCCTGGGTCCCCATTCTCTGCTCTTCCCCACTGACCCTTGCCGTGTCCTTGCCCGTGTTGCTGAGATGAGGTGCATTCTCCTTCACCTTCCTTGCAGCTGGGCCCCACTCCTTTCTGTGTTGCTATGGTGCCACTTCGTCCTTGAATCTGCTTAGGCCCCTCAGACAAGGCCCAGAAGGTCCCCAGGTTGCATGCTCTTCCAGTGCTGAGCAGCTCCTCTCCATAGCACCGATTGACCGTAGCATCGATCAGATAGGGTGAGGTTGTTGGCCAGTCCCTGCCTTCTCCACTGTGAAGGGAGTTCCAGGAGTGTGTGCTGTGGCTGTGTTTCTTGTTTTTGTCGGTGCCTGGCACATCCTGGCACTTAGTAGGGCCTCGGTGGGTATTTGCTGGCTGGCCAAGCGAGTGGGTATAGCTCGGCTGCTCAGAGCCCGTGTTTGGCCTCTTCAGTGGTCCGAGAAGGGAGCTTGCCCGGGGGCTGAGTTCTGGAGAGCTGGAGTTTTGCTATAAATCATGTAAAGTGCACAGCATCTGCCTCCTGAGCTCAGTTTCCTCGAACTTGTGCTGTGTTAGCTCTGTCTACAGCTTTTTCACGACAAGCAGGATGCCCTCAGTGGTTTAGCTGCTGCAGACCCAGGCCCTGGATGGACCTCCAGCCGGGCCCTCTGGGCCTCATCCTGTGTTGTGGACAGCTCTGTCTGGCGCAGCGAGCTGCTCGTCTTACCACGCCTTTGACGCTTCCAGATTAGCCACTCTTCTCTGGCCTCTCTGGCTCCCACTGGCTCAGTAGCCAGCTAAACACAGAGAGCACAGACGCTAGTCTCGGGGTGGACGGGCTTGGGATTTGAGATTACAGAAGATGATCCTGATGATCCCAGGAAGCAGACCATCGTTTCGCTTTGCGTATTGATTTTGACAAAGATCCAGAGTGTTCTTCCAAAGCATCTTGTGTATTCTCTGCCTTAGTGATCCTGCAGAGCCTCCTGTCCTCTCTTTGTAGAGCTGCTCGTGGGCCCCTGGACGTAAGCCCAGCTCTGGAGGGGGAAGTGGGTCCTTCAGGCACCTGCCTGCCGGTGGCTCTGCACTCCTGCTTTGTGGCTGCATTCAGGTTTTGCTGGGAGCATTTATTTGTTTATTCTTTGTTTATTTATACACATTTCACACTAGAAAGAACTTATGGTGTATAACAGAAGTACCCCTAATAGAAGAAGAGAATATCAGGGGCGGGGAAATGAAGGAAGGCCGAGTGTACCTGGGGCTAGGGCAGAAGTGACCCTGGGCGACCTTGCTTTGGGTGGGGTGGAGGTTGGGGGGGCACAGATGGAGATCAGAGCCTCCTTGGGTCAAGGCCGAGGGGGCACTACCCTAGTGCCTGAATCTGCAGATGAAGGAGAGCACAGTGATGTGCGTGTGGGGAGAGCTTCTTGGTCAGTGCGGGGCCTTTAGGATTTCAGACTGAAAAATTGGAGCTAAATGCACTCAGTCTTGATCCTAAGAGTTTAGGAAAGTTGAGGGGGGTTTACCTGGGGCTCCCGGAGCAGGAATGCAGGGATGCCCCTGAGGCCCCTGGATTTCAGGGGTTTTGAAGAAGTAGGGAGATGAGAAAGTGGTACTGGCTGACCAGCCCGCTGGAGCTCACGACGCCGTTCCCTCACCGTGCACACTAGCGGGCAGGGCCGAGGGCGTAGGGCAGAGAGCTGGGCAGATGCGAGCCTCCCAGGAAGGACGAGGCTGCTGGCTCCGCAGGAGTGAGGAGGGCCGAGGCTGTGACGCTGGAGGAGAGCCCGGCCCTCCGTGAGGAGGCTGCGTCACCATCCTGCCCCGTTGTCAGGGGAGCCGGCTGTGTCTTTTCTGGGGCCCATGTTTCCTCTACACCTTCCAGAAGAGTGGTGACATCTGTGTGGGATGCTGCTAGAGCCACAGAGTGGGGCCACCGAGTTACTCTTTGGTGTTTAGTAAGTGTCCGTTCGGTGTAAGGCCCCGCCACCCCAGGACAGATGAAGCACTATGGAGCGTCCGAGACTTGGCGTGGGCAGATGTCCATGGGAGAGGACGCCTCGGCTCTGGGGGTCTGCGACGGGGCCATAGGGATAGGGACAGTGCGTGGGCCCTCAGGCGGCACTGGGAGCCCAGGGTGATAGAGCGGTACAGGTGGCCCCAGAGGGCTGAGGGGACCACAGCTCTCCTGGCAGCTGGCCACCCATCACTTGTTGTCACTGTTTTTCTTTTGATGGTTTTACGTGACAGTGTTTCTAGTGCTGATGTGGAGAACGGCGGACAGTGGAGCCCTGCGCGTCTTCTGAGACATAAACACCCCGAGGTGCATGGTGACTGTAGTTGTTTATCTCTTAAGTACGTAGCTAAACACGCCCGGGGCCTGTCGCAGGAGCTGGTCCCATGTGTTGCCCTGCAGTTGTCTTTTCATGTTGCACATCAAGGACACGCATCCCCGCCAGTGCACAGTTGGAATGCATTCCTCTAGATGGTGCGTGTTGTCTCAGGGTGGACATGGCCAGCCGGCTGCACCTGTCCCCTGCTGGGCGAGTGTCTTACTGTGCACAGGCCCATGACTGCAGTCTCTGGGTCAGGGGACGTGCGTTACAGTATTGGTACTGTCTGAAGAGATCCTGGCCCAGAATTGTATGCCCTGTGCCCACCCCGTGCCATGATGAGGTGAACAGGGTCATCTTGTAATTTGCCTGTCTTTGCTTATTGGTGAGGCTGAGCATCTTTGCTCTTTGGCCCTTGTGTTGTGGGAGCCTGCCATGGAGCCCACCTGTGTCCCTAGAGCTGTGGGAAACTATGGAATCACTTGATGTATTTTTTTGGCCACTTTTTATTTAAAAAAAAAAAACAAAAACTTTGAGATTTTTGTCTTTAAGTAATCTCCACACCCAACATAGGCTCAAACTCATGACCCAAAGATCAAGAGTTGCATGTTCCAGCTGGGTGCCCTTGGCCACTTTTTAAAGTAGATAAAACTATTGTGGTTATAGGCAAGTTAGTCATCTTTTTTGGACAAAATTCTGTTCATTACAAAAGTTCAACCTGTATGGACATGTTTGCTGTAAGGGAGGACCCCACTCCGTCCCCCATCTGCGTCTCCTCCACCGGCCCATCCAGCAGCAAACAGTTCTGGTGGCCTTTGTGCCTGTGCGTATGCACACGTGTGTGTGCACATATGGGTGAAGTTTGTAAACACAGCATCTGAAGAGTTCTAGGGGACAAACTGCCTTAAAACCGTTGCTATCCTGAGCTTCGTCGGGACGATGCAGGGGGAGGTGAATGTGATGTGTGGGCTCCTGACTGAGCCGCGGGTCATGGTCGGCTTGTACCCCTGAACGGGTGTTTCCAGGCGTGGGGTGACCCGCCTGCCCTGGGGCTGTTCTGTTTCTCTTTTCACGGACGTGTAGTTGGCGCACAGTGTTCTGTTCGTTTCAGGTGCTCAGCAGAGTGATTGGCAGCTCTGTCACGCTGTGCTCACCCCAGGTGTAGTGTTTGTTTTATTCAGATGTTTCAGATATTTTTTCTAATCTTTAGCATTTGAAAGCATTGACAGCGTAGAAAAACAGTTTTTTTCTGTGCGCGTCGGCCAGAGAGGACACTAGCCACTGATTTTATTTTTCTTGGCTGGTGGCCCTTACGCTGGCTGGACTTGTTTGCGGCTGGCCTGTGGAGTGCGGCTTGAAGCCATTGTTCTCCTCCCTGCCTCCTCGTGCAGACATGTGAGGGCGGCCTGCGCAGGCCGGGTCCTGTCCCCAGGGAGCTTACACTGAGGGGACACAGCCTCCTGGGGCCACAGACACTGGGGCACAGCCTGAGGAGGTGTGGGCGGGTTCTGAGGATGCAGGCCTTGAGCTGCTCCAGAGGCAGCAGGGAAGAAGGAATGTTCTAGAATGAGGCCAGGAGGCCCTGGGGTAGGCAGGGGCTCTGTGGCTAGTGTCTTTGAGATGAGGCTGCTGAGGGAGCCTGCTATGGAGCCCACCTGTGTCCCTAGAGCTGTGGGGAACTATGGAAAGCTGTTGGGCAGGAGGGTTTCCGCCGAACCATCACTCCAGGTGAAGGGAGGTTGGTCATTGGTCATGCTGTGGTGTATCGGCAGCTCATCACTTGTCATCTCTACTTCTCTGTTTTGCAGGTAATGCCAGCATGGCTTGTCCTTTTATCTGCTGGTAAACCTATGGGTTGTTCCCTGTTTTTGGCTCTTACACATAAAGCTGCTACGAATCACTTGGGTGTAAGTCTTTGTAAGGGTCTGCTCTTCCTTTTCTCGGGTGAGTGCCTCGAGGTGGAAGGGATAGGTCCTGTGACAGGGCATGTGGGACTTTGCAGGGAGCTGCAGGATGCGTTCACGCCAGCGGTGTCTGGGAACCCTGGTCGCTCCACACCCATGTGAGCACTTGGGATGGTCAGTGTCCTGCTTTTGCTCGTGCGGCGACCGTGGCGAGGTGTCACACGGGGGATCTGATATGTGTTCTCTAATGCCCAGTGTGGAACATCTTCACATGTGCTGCTTTGCCGTCTGTCTGTCTTTGGGGAAGCGTCTCTTTGAGTCTGCTGCCCATTTTTTGTATTGGGTTGTTTCTTTTCAGTGAGTTTTGAGAATTCCATGTTACAGATGCTAGCCTTTTCTTGGAGATGTGCCTCGCGAGGACTTCCTTTCCTCTTCTGGCCTATCTTTGTTTCCTTTAGTAGTGTTTTTTGAAGAGCAGAAGTGTTTAATTTTAATAAAGTCCATGTTACCAACTTGTTCTTTCTAGGGTTGTATTTCTGGTGTCGTATCTAGAATATCTTTGCTTGGGCAGCCCAGGTGGCTCAGCGGTTTAGGGCCGCCTTCAGCCCAGGGCATGATCCTGGAGACCGGGGATCAAGTCCCGCATCGGGCTCCCTGCATGGAGCCTGCTTCTCTCTCTGCCTGTGTCTCTGCCTCTCTCTCTCCTCTCTGTATATTCTCATGAATAAATAAATAAAATATTAAAAGAAAATAGAATATCTTTGCCTAATCCAAGGTCACAAAGATTTTCCCCCATATTTTCTTCCAGAAATTTATTATTATTATTTTTTAAAGATGTTATTTATGTACTCATGAGAGACACAGAGAGAGGCAGAGACACAGGCAGAGGGAGAATAGGCTCCCCGCGGGAAGCCCAGTGCAGGACTTGATCCCAGGACCCCGGATCACAACCTGAGCCAAAGGCAGACACTCAACTGCTGAGCCACCCAGGGGTCCCTTCTTCGAGAAATTTAGAGTTCTAGGGCTTAATACATTTGGGTCTGGGATCCATTTTGAGTCGGTTTTGATATACGGTGTGAGGCAGGGATCCAAGTCAATGCTTTTTGCCTGTGGATGTTCACTTATTCCCCATTTGTTGAAAGACTATCTTTTCCCATTGAATTGCCTTTGTGCCTTTGCCAAGAATTATTAGTTGTCCATGCCCATTTCTGGACTCCGTTCTACTCCATCAATCTATTCCAACTTTGCACCAGCGCTGTCCTGCAGCTTTGAGCGCACTGGGAAATGGGTAGCGTTAGCCTCAACTTCATTCTTTCTCATGGTTGTTTGGTTGCTCTACGACCTTGTGTTTGTATACAAATTTTATTTTATTCTATTTTTAAAAATATTTTATTAAGATTTTAAAAAATTTATTCATTTATAAAAGAGAGAGAGGGAGAGACACACACACAGACACACACACAGGCAGAGGGAGAAGCAGGCTCCATGCTGGGAGCCTGACGTGGGACTTGATCTTGGGTCTCCAGGATCATGCCCTGGGCCGAAGGCAGGCGCCAAACTGCTGAGCCACCCCAGGATCCCCTAAAGATTTTATTTAGGGCAGCCCGGGTGGCTCAGCGGTTTGGCGCCTCCTTCAGCCCAGGGCGTGATCCTGGAGTCCCGGGATCGAGTCCCACATCAGGCTGCTTCTGGAGCCTCCTTCTCCCTCTGCCTGTGTCTCTGCCTCTCTCTCTCTCTCTCTCTGTCTCTCATGAATAAAGTCTTTATTTTTTTAAAGATTTTATTTATTTATTCATGAGACACACACACACACACACACACACGCACACACACACACAGGCAGAGACACAGGCAGAGGGAAAAACAGGCTCCCTAGAGGGAGCCCGATGTGGGACTTGATCCCGGGACTCCAGGATCACACCCTGGGCCAAAGGTAGATGCTAAAACCGCTGAGCCACCCAGAGAGCCTCTGTATACAAATTTTAGAATCATCTTGTCCATTTGCACACAAAGGGCTGCTGGGATTTTGGGTGGATTACACTACATCTGCAGGTGCATTTGAGGAGAGTTGGCATCTTAGCCACTGGCTTCCCCGACCCGTGAGCGAGGCCTGGTGAAGCTCTTCGCTTTACATCTCTCTTCACGGTTCTCAGCCGTGTTTGTAGTTTTTAGTGTTATGCTGGGATGAGTTAAAGTTTGTGGTAACAGCATTTATGTTGTGCAGGCAGCTGCACGTGCTGGAACATGAATTGGGTCAGAAGCTTCATCTTTAACTATTCAGAAATGGAATAATGTCATTGCTCTTCACCCTTGAGCAACAGCATTTCCCCCCATTCTTGCTTTGAGCATTGAATTGCCCCCTGTACACATGAGAACGAAAACATTTAGCTTTACAACAGTAAATAGTAAACAGGTTTTTTGTTTTTTTTTTTTTTTTTATAATGATAGTTAGAGAGAGAGAGAGAGAGGCAGAGACATAGGCAGAGGGAGAAGCAGGCTCCATGCACCGGGAGCCCGATGTGGGATTCGATCCCGGGTCTCCAGGATCGCGCCCTGGGCCAAAGGCTGGCGCCAAACCACTGCGCCACCCAGGGATCGCAGTAAACAGGTTTTGAAAGAACGATGCCCACTGTGCATACTGTAACAGCACAGATGCCTCCTTAAGGGAACAGGATGAGCTGTCCAGGAGAACAGAGCACCGGATTCTGGGGAGGACCTTCTGCCCGAGCTCGTGTCCCAGCCCACTAGTGGGTCCTACACCACTGTCTGGTTGGCCCTTCAGGAGCCTAGGGGCAGTTTTCCCAGAAATGATGGTCAGCTTTGTGCAGTTTGTGGACAAGTGTGGGGAGCAGAGCTGCCAAAATGCGGGGAGACTGCGGCATGGAGCAGCGGCTCTCAGAGGACCAAAACCCTGGGACCAGGGCCTGGGTCAGGCCTCGTGTGCATCGGGCCCTTCGGAGCCAGCACCGCAGCAGCGGCACGGTTGGGTACAGTTGGTGCGTGCCGTCCCCTCTACACTTAGACCTGTGAGGTGGGTGTGGTGCCAGGCCCCGGGGGCCCCGCCCACACACGTGTTGGAGCCCCGCGCCCCCACTTTCCGGAGTCATGGTACCCCAGCAGCAAGCCACAAGAGTGAAAGGAACACCTGGGCCGTAGTTGATGTGAGCTTTGCCCGTGTCCGCATCAGCGGCTGTGTGGCAGGAGGACCTGGGACCTCTTACTCTGGGTCCTGGGCCCTGGGGACAGCCCTGCTCTTTCTCAGGCCACAGCCTGGGGCCAGCAGGTCCCAGGTCCTCTTCTCCTTCCCCAGGCTCTTGCTCGTGGTTCCAGCTCATGGTTCCGGCTCGCAGCGTGGTGGGCAGCCACTCAGGAACCAAGTCTCGGCTGTGTTTCACACTGAGCTCTGCCCCTTTTCTCGGCTCTGGTCCCAATTCTGGCTTCTTTGGCATTGGCATCGGGGTTCGGGGCGCAGTTTCTTTTTGCACGTGTTTAATGGTAGATGGCTTTGCCTTTTGAGTCTTTGTGGACTCGTACTCTGACAGGTGACAGCACTGGAGACCCTCGTGGTAGGGAGGGTGTGGCTGGAGGTCTGGTCCCCCTGGCCCAGCAACCCTTCCCTGTGCCCTGCTCCTGTCATTACAGCCTTACAGCCCCAGCCATGGCCCCGAGGGAGCCCCGCTTGAAGGGCTGTGATGGGCCAGGCGGGGGTGGTACGGAGCCCACAGGAGGTTGTGCGGAGGAGCCTCCCCAGAAGGGATGCCGCCCAGGTGGAGGTTCCCAGGCGAGTCCAAAAATGCCTGTTTAATCTGTAGCGTAGCTTTGGCTGACCTACATTTTGGTTAAAAATACAGTAAAAGTTGGTATGAAAAGGATCATGGAAACTGTAACATTGGGTAAAAACCTTGAGTTTATCTTGAGCTCTGGTGCTGGCGGAAGGATAGGATTCTCTCTAAAGAGCTGGCGGTCCACGCGATGCTGAGCAGCAGGGACGGCCCGCGGGCGGTGGCCTGGCCTCCCACGCAGGTGCGCCGGGGCTTGCGTGGGTGAGCGCGGGAGCCCAGGCTCTGCCAGACGGTGCGGCCTGTGGAACTGCTGGCAGGGCATTGGTGCTGTGCATTGTAATTTTAAAATCTGAGCTTTCACAGCCATGAAAACCAGAAAATAGCCCAATATCCTAAGCAATAAAGAAGTTATACGTACATTTTGGATGAAGTATTATGTAGTTCCTGAAAACTGTGTTTTTGAAGAATGTTCAGTGACACGGAAATGACTTGCGATAGAAGCGGTGAGAGGAAGGAAATGCCACGGACTGCTTCTCATCACCGCCGTCGAAACGCATGTCCTCCATGTGCATGGTGACCAGAGGACGTGGGATTTCAGATTTCTGTTTGCTTTGTATGTCTCTGCATTGCTTGTTTGCTGCACAGACTCACTATTTTCAGCAAAGTGTTACAATTATTAAAAAAAGAACATCTGAAGTACTGTCTGCTTGGGCAGGGTTGTTTCTTGGGCAGACAGGCTGGTTTTGGCTTCTGTGCGTCCTGAGCAGAGGCAGCGGCTCCTGGGGGAGGCGGAGGGAGGCCCGTCCATGGCTCCTGACCTTGCCTGTGAACTGCCTTCGAGGACTGGCCACCTCGGCTGGGCAGGAGCCGAAGGGTCTTTGGAAACAGAAGACGTATTTTCTGTGTCAGGGGTCAGACGGTTAAGGCCAGCGTGTGCAGTCCTCCTCTCGCTTGCCAGGGCGCGTGTGTGCGGAGTGGGCTTTGGATGCGTTTGGGAAGGAGGGCACTGTGGTGTGCCAGGTGGCCCCGTGTGTAAGGGGCAGTGGACCGCACCCGCAGGGCCCCTTCCCTGAGCCCATGTTGCACCTGCAGAGGGGAGCTGACTTGGAGACAGAGTTGTGTTTCTTGGTCTGTGCAAGAACAGGCGCTGTACAGGTTATCTGTTTGAAGTGAGTGGTTACAGTGAGAGTTTCCGAGATCCAAGACTGTGATAATGTCATTAAAATGTGGCACTTGATGCAGCTGTCAGCGTCGTGATTATCCTGGGGCTCTGTGCTTTCTGCGTGATCAGTGACTGTAACGCATCGTGGCCGGGGACACTGGGGGGAAGCGTGTCCCCAGGACGGCGCCCACTCCCGTGTGCACACCGCCCTCCCTCGGCCTCCGGAGCCACGAGGCTGTTCTTGGGGTCACGGTCACTGGGGGCCCACTTCCCTTCTTCCCAGTTCCATCTGTCATTCTCACTTGTCCCCTTATGTACCGACTTGGACGTATTCCGAGTGTCTCTGTGAGGTAAAGTTACCTGCTTAGAGTCCCAGGGTCACTTCTTGGCAACGTTTGCAGTTCCTTCTCTGACTTGTAGCCACGGGCACGCGGCACAGCGGGCGGCACCATTTCACACTTCTGTGGCGCCCAGTGTGCACAGTGCGCTGCTGCTTCATTCACTATTTCATGAGTGTTTATTATTTAAATCTTCCTTTAGGTTTCTGTTGAAGGAATGCTTTACGCAGAAAAGCACCTGATAGTTCAGGCACGTTCATCCACTGTCGTATTAACAAGCTTGAAGTTGGGGCACTAAGGCACTGATGCCTTGCTGTCCCTCCTCACGCCTCCTAACGAGGAAGGAGCGGGGTTTCCTGATGGAAGGGGGACTGGTGACGAGGGGGTAGTGGGCTCGAGGGATTGGCATCAGGAGGAGTTGGCCCTGTTTCCTCTCGTGGGGTCCCCGGTGTGCTCATGGGCTCCTGGGTCTGGCAGATTTTAGCAGAGTGAGTTATTTGCAGCAGCTGGTATTTGTTTTGTTTTGTTTTTAAATTTCAGCATGGTTTATTGTAAAAGGGATGTTTGGAGGGAAGCTTACTTACTGGGCACGAATGTGGTTCTTTTGAATCAGGGGTTGTAGCTGTGAGCCCAGGGAGGGGCTGTTGTTTCTTGATGTCACGCTGGCTGTCGAAGGAGGCAGGACCCAGAGGTTCAGGGGCTCCTCGCAGACTAGGGAGTCACTGAAGCTCTTGTTTGGTTCAGGAAGGAAAGCCTTGACGTTGCTTCTTGTGGGGCTAACAGGAGGCTCCAGGGCAGCCTTTTCTTCCTGGAGAGTATCATCCTCAGTCCACACTGTGGGAGGCTGGTACGTGTGCGGTGGAGGTGCCTCCTTTCCCGCTGGAGCATCGCGGCACTGGGCTTCTGCTGGGGTCTGGTGTGAGCAGGAGTGTGCTGTTTGTTACTCACTTTGTCCTGGGAAATGTGAGAGTTAAGCAGTAAAATAGATTATTTCTAGTAGAATCACTGACATAATTGGTTGCTGGTTCTTGAATCTAAAATTAATGCCAAATCTGACTGATGGGACTGCCTTTCCAGTGATTTAGCTCCAGCGTCATGACGTGAGTGGCCGTCCCTGTCTTTGTGGCTGTGTGGGGGCGCCCAGGTTAGCCACAGGCCCAGCGTTCCCCCCACATCTGAGAGGGGTGAGGTGACAGGGCTTCACGGGAGTCAGGTTCCCAGGAGCAGTGCTTGCTTCGGCTCCACAGGACCCCAGGCCGTGGCTGGGCTGTATCTCCGAGGTCCCAGCCCCGCGGTGGAGAGGCCAGGCTGCCCACTGCCCCAGACAAGGAGTGGGCTCGGCAGCTGAACGCCTGGCTGCTGCCTCTACACGTTCCCGCTGCCCTAGGAGCCTGGCCACGGCCAGGAGCAGTGGTGTGAGTGCTTGACAGCCTTGTGGGCACAGTGTGTGGCCTTGGGGCCGTGGGGCCCTGTGCCCGGCGTCCTCCCCAGAGGGGCGCCAGGCCCTCCCTGCAGGCCCGTGCCGGTGGCCTGACTTCTGAAAGGAAGACTCACCTGCGGCGTGAATCTGGTGGAGAAAACCTTGTGCACGTTCCCATCTTGCATGTCACCTTTATTGGCAGGTGTGTTTCGAGTTCAGGGACTCTGGGTGTCTCTCACACCTTTCCTTCCTTCTCAGGGCCGTCAGGCTCCCCTCTGATAGGGTCAGCACCTTCACCAGCCGTGTGTATGCGGGGTACGTCACCTGACACCAGGTCTCCTTTATCCCCAGGTATGGTCCTCGTGCGGAGCGAGAACGGGCAGTTGTTAATGATTCCTCAGCAGGCCTTGGCCCAGATGCAGGCCCAGGCCCACGTGCAGACCCAGCCTCAGACCACCATGGCGCCCCGCCCTGCAACCCCCACAAGTGCCCCTCCCGTCCAGATCTCTACCGTACAGGTGAGTGCATGCGCGCCGGGTGGTGGCAGCCCGTGGGGCGTCTTGCAGGTGTCCTGCGAGGGCGGAGAGGGGCGGCCATGCGCCGTCCACCATCGGGAGGCTCTGAGGAGCTGGCTCTGCGTCCACGCTCTGCGAAACTCTGGCATGGTGGCCTGGACTCTGTCCTGTCTCTTCCCTGCTGTCCCTGACTCCACCTCCCGTGCCTCAGTCTCCTCTTGTACAAAGTGAACCCTGCGTGCGTTACCTGTAGGTGTCAGGGAGGCGTGTGGGAGCGTTAGGAGGTGGCGTGAAACGGCACCCGTGCCCTCCACATGTGTGGTTAGGCCTTTGGGGGTAAGTGCCCTGAGCCTGGAGATCGGTGGGGGACCGGGTTCCCCAGTGCTGGCGTGTCTTGTCCACATCCTGACTCCGATCGAGTGCGTGCCAGCATGCTACCCGCGTCTCCTCTGTCTCCTGGTGCCTTTTTGCTCGGGGTCATAACTCTGCTCGGGGCCCTGCCTGCTGGGTGGCCTGTTAGTAACTGAGGTGGAGACTGGCAGGGGCTTGACGTTCCTGTGGAGTCAGCCGTGTCCCCTGTGGAGGTGGAGGCCCGCGCTGTGGACGGAGGCCTTGGCAGTGCTGGGAGACCCACAGGGTGCCCCGTGATCGAGGGACAGCTCAGAGCAGCGAGCTCAAGGCCCGTGGGGCTGTGTGAAGTAAGATGCAGGCGGAGGACACCTGTGGTGTCACTGTCACTTGTGCAAGTTGCCGTCTGACTGCCAGCGCCATTGCTTTCAGCCCACGTCAGCGCCAACGTGCTTGGGACTCGTGCCGTCTTTCCATCGGGTTGAGGTGTCGGGGCCACCTGGTCACTCCTTTACTTCCTCTTCTGCAGCACTGTGACCCATCCTTAGACCCAGGGACGCACCCTTCCTGTGTTAGTGCTTGTGAACGGGAGCACAGAGCGGTTTCCCAGATATTCGCGTTCTTTAAAGACCGTGTTTGGTAGACTCGGGCGAAGGAGCCTAGCGGTAGCTTGATTACAGCACATACATATTTTGATCATACACTTTCCCTCTGGTAAGAAAAGTTTAGAATTTGGGTGGCTTTGTTGATGACTGTAGCTTGAGGCTGGACGCACCGGGGTGCCCCGGTTCTGTCCTCAAGGGTTGATTGTGCTGCATCGGGTGGCGGGGAAATACTGTCACTTGTTGCTCCTTTTAGATGATGCTTGCTTGTTTTTCAGGCACCTGGGACCCCTATTATTGCACGGCAGGTGACCCCAACGACCATAATCAAGCAAGTGTCTCAGGCCCAGACGACGGTACAGCCCAACACGGCGCTGCAGCGCTCACCCGGAGTGCAGGTGAGGTGGCTGTGGGTGCGGGCTGGGGTGCTGGGTGCTAAGCTGAGCTTCGGGAGGAAGGTGTCCTGAAGACTGTGTTTTTCTCTGACTGCTGACCCGGGACAGGTCAGGCTTCCTTTCCTTTAAAGCCACATGGATTTTCATACCAGCAACATGTTTAAAAGCTTCCTGCTATGCTGGAAGTAGAATTAGAAACATCACTTGTTTTTGTTTTTTTTTTTTAAATATTTTATTTATTTACTCATGAGAGAGAGAGAGGCAGAGACACAGGCAGAGGGAGAAGCAAGCTCCCTGTGGGGAGCCCAATCCCAGGACCCCGGGATCATGCCTTGAGCCAAAGGCAGGTGCTTAACCGCTGGGCCACCCAGGTGTCCCGAAATGTCACTCTGTTGATACTTGATCGAAAGGCAGAGGAATCTATGGGGTGGACGTGCGGGTGTGGCACCTGTTGGGGCGAGGATGGGGGTCCCATCTGAGAATGGCGCTCTCAATGCTTGTGTGTGCCAGTGGGTGTGATTCTCGGCCCCTCTTCCTGGTGAGGCACAGACGAGTGAGGGTCGGGGCTTCCGGAAGTGGCCGCAGGGCCTGTGTGTTGGCCACCTGGCTGGCCTGCCTCCCTCGTGGCCTGTGCCCTTTGCCAGGAGTGAAGTCCAGTTCCAGAGACGTTCCCCGTCGGCCTGTGGGGTTGGTGTGTGTTTGTTGTTAAAACGCTTTTAAGCTGTGGGTAGGCGAGTGCTCTGGAGCAGGCGCTGAACCCTCTTGGGTTAGCGTGGACGGTGCCAGCGGGTCAGCCTCTGGTCGGGAAAGCCGAGGAGGGGAGGGGGCAGCGCCCAGGCTGGGCTGGCTCCTTCTCTAATGGGGAGGAGACCCGTGGTCAGGGCAGCAGCTGGCTCGAGGCAGCCGGAAGCAAAGTGGTTTCAGAGCTGTTCTGTTCTTAACGTGTTTACGTGTGTCCATCACCAGTGTGGGTCACCAGTGCGGGTTTTACGGCGTTGGCCGCTTTGTGTTGGGCCTCTGGGGGGTGCTGCGACTGTGCTTACATCGTTGCTGATTGTGTGTAAGCCCCACTGCGGGGCTGCGGGGTAGGCGCTGTTCCCATTTCCCGAAGGGGGAAACGGAGGCAGAAGAGAGGGGCAGGACAGCGGGGGGCATCCCGGAGCCGCCCCCACCCCCCCCGGGGGGGCTCCCACCCCCCCTGGCGGCACCTGGCCTTCACGTGGCGCCACGTGTGGGTGACGCTGCTCTCTGAAGCAGCGGGAGGGGCACCCGGAGCCCCGCGGTGGGCTTGGCGCGACTGGGGTGCACCCAGGACAGGGTGGCTTTCCTGGGACGCTCTCTGTGTACCGAGCTCAGTCCGGTGGGCGCGCCTGAGTCCCAGTTACAGGGAAAGGCCACTTTTCCCGCATCACGTATGGTGGCGAATTTACCCGCATCGGCTCCCGGTCTTGGGTCACGTGGGGAAGCGTGCGTCCGTTGGGCCTCGGGAGCGGGCACGGGGCGTCTTGAGGTGCCCTGGCTCCTGCTGGCGGCTGCAGCAGCCCCGCTGTCCCCCGGCTGCCCGAGACACTTGCCGGCTCTGGTTGCGGCATGGTGCGTGAGGACGTCCTGGGAGAGGACGCGGGCCGGCAGGGGCCCGGGGTCCGCAGCTGGGGGTTGCTGGTGCCGGAGACGACTCGCCTGGCGCTGGCTTGGGCGGCCGAGGCTGAACGGACGCCCTGCTCTGGGCTGCTGTCCCTGCGCCCGAGCCGCTGGAAAGTAACGTTTGGAAGGTTGGAGAGACATCGAAGGCTAGATTTATAAATTGGAAGCATCTGGTGTGAGAAACCGGCCAGTCTGTCGTGATGGTTCACGTGGAATGAAACCTCGGGCCTCCCCGAGGCCTGGAGATGTCCCTGGGTATGTCACCGGGGTCCCACCCCGCGGGCCCGGCACCCGTGTTCAGTGAAGCGGCCCCTCCCCACTCACACTCACGCATGAATCTGCTCTGAAACCCCCGTGCCATGAGGTCTCTCTGTGACCTGCCTGTGGAGAGCAGAGAAGGGTCTGCGTGGTGGCGGAGGCGCAGCCCGCCCCCCGCCCCCCGGGTGACTAGTGACGACCTCATGCCCCAGCCTTCCCTGTCTCCAGCCTCTGCACAAGCCAGGTGACGTGTTTCAGCTGTGGTGTTTCTGTTTTGCATCTGGTTTCTGGAGGAGAGCTGATTTACGGTGGCCACCCTGGGACTCTGATGCCAGGCTGGGCCCTGCATGGCGCTTCCGGGCTTGTGGTCTCTGGCCAGGTGGGCCATCCTGTGTCCCTTGGCACTCAGGACCATGGCCCTGGTGCCTTAGTCTGCAGCTCCACCTGCTGTGGAGTCTTGTTTCCTTCTGGGGGACATGAGGGTCATCTCTGCGGAGCCTGTGGTCACCTTTCATTTTGGGCTCTCATAGCCTCAGCTGGTTCTGGGTGGCGCTGCCCAGACAACTTCCCTCGGGACGGCGACAGCTGTTCAGACGGGGACACCTCAGCGAACGGTCCCAGGGGCCACCACCACCTCCACAGCTGCCACGGTGAGTGCCCCCCGTGGGGGTGGATGAGAGGCGCCTCGAGGTGCCCTGTTGCCCTCCGCCCACCTGCCCGCAGCCTCCCTTCCTCCAGGGCCGGGGACCTTGGCCTCTCTGAGGTGGGGTGTGAGGGCAGCGGCCCTGGCCCCTGCTCGGGGCTTTGAGGCTGCACAGAAGTCCACCACGACAGGAGCCCAGACAGTGGCCTTTGAGGACATGGCCCGTGGGTCGTACAGAAGCTGCTGTCCGTGGACCAGGACCACGTCCCTGTTGGATGCGCAGTAGCTTCCTGTGCACGTGTGCATCTCTCAGCCCCCGGATCAGACTTTATTTGGACTCCTCTTCTCGTTTCCTTGCTCAGGGCTTTCCCTCATCTTCAGTAGCTATGTCATAATTTAATTCATTTTATTGTACACTTAGAGGAGAAGTGCAGGCTTCTTATATACAAATGCGCATTTCCATTGACCCAGACCCTGTGATGGAAATCGGCCGTAACATGTTTTCACTTGAATCTTTTTAACTTAATTCCAGGAAACAATGGAAAACGTGAAGAAATGTAAAAATTTTCTGTCTACGTTAATAAAGCTGGCTTCATCCGGTAAACAGTCCACAGAGACAGCTGCTAACGTGAAAGAACTTGTACAGAGCCTACTGGTAAGAGCGTGACCCAGAGCCCCTTGGCCTGAGAGCATCTGTGGGATGCGCGGAGTCCGTCGGGGAGGGGACGTCCTGCCACAGGTGTGCATGGCCCAGACGGGTGCCGGGCCTGGGGCAGCCTTCTGGGGACTTCGTAGAGAGGCTGCCATGGACGCCCTGCCCTGTACCACGTGGAGGCCGGCGCCCTTTGCGGCCTCGCCGTGTGCCAGCCTGGCCGCATCCCAGGGCATCCACATGAAGAGAGCCGGCCCTGTTGATTGCCACTTGGAAGTGTCCTGTTGGCTCCAGAAGCATTTTAGACACACCCAACGGAGCACATTTGACAGGATTGCTCTCATGTCTTTGCTTTACCTTCTGTAATGGAGAATTTTAAACCTGTCAGAAGTGAAAAACGGAGTCTGGTGAAGCCCTGCGCCCCATCTCCGAGCTTCTCCAGGGTCCGAGTCACACCCAATCTTGTGGCTGCTGCGCCCCACCACTGCCTCCCCCTCTCCTCCCCAGTCCCGTACATATTTCGGCACAGAAGGGCACTTGTTAAAGACCGCGACTACGCCTGGTCAGCCTGCAAATGTAGCCATGCCACGCAACGCATGGTCCCGGCCCCCTCCTGGGCTGCTTACGGCTTGTTCAAGCCGGGGCTAAGCTCTCAGCAGGCACTGCAGCGGACGCTCTGTCTCCTTTGGCCTCATGTCCCTCTTTGCTCTTCTCTTGCCTTTGGATTTCCTTTACTGAGGAAATCTGGTAGTTTGGTGTCTGGGCTTCTGTCTTTCTGCTCCTGGGGTTTTCGGCTCAGGTTCTTGGATCTCTGGGCGTGCCTTCCCAGTGCAGGCAGCTGAGAGTGGGCAGCAGAGAGGAGTCCCTTACGCTGGGGTGATGGGCTGCGGGACAGCCTCTCTCAGAGATGCCGCATCCTCCTCCGGGGGCTGGCTCTGTGCCCTGCTCGCAGGCCATGCTGGTTTTGGTCTAGAAAGGAAGGAAGTGCAAACGGGCGATTGTTTCAGACCACGTACTTAAATATTTTCAGGGAACTTAGAGATTGAAAAGTGATCTCGCCTCCCACGAGAAGCAAGGACTCCTGGCTTTTTATTTTAACAATCCTTACCTTCTAATGAAAATTTCTGTTGAAATAAATGCCTTTCTCTTTCATCCCCACGGTCCCTTGTCTGTGGTCCTCCCCACACCAAGGAGCTGGCTGGGTCTCGCCATCCCTTGCTCCGTAGATGATCCGACACTGCACCCTCATCTTCCCGCTGTGCTCTCGTCAGCGCACCAGGACCCCTGTTCCACCCTTCCCACCAGACCTCTTGGCACTGTGGACACTGCTGGCTGTTCCCTCTTTGAACTTAGCATGAGTTAGCTCTGGGTTGGTCTGTTGCTAATACCCCAAACAAGAGGGCACAGGTTGAGCAGAAGCTTATGTTCTCCTGTGGGGACCCCAGGTGTCAGCAGGCCTGGCTGAGGGTCTCCCCTCTCAGGATCTCCTCTGGGGGATGGCCCGTGATGTCCCGTTCTTACCCACCTCTCTTAGCCTCCCTACCCTCAGACCATACTTGCTTTGGTTTCCAGGACGGAGTTGTGCCCCTTCTTGTCTGGGCACTCGCGTCCCTGCCTTCCCAGGGCATCCTCCTAGGGTCTTCTGTGAGTCTTTGGTGTCGGTCACTATCTCTTTGTGACGGCGTGCCTGACTTCTATGCTGTCTCCTCTGTCCCATGCAAGACCTGGCAGAAAGAACACTGATTCCCAAACAGGATGCCAGTGCATGTTGAGTAGAGATGTGTTTTGACTTCTATTCACAGGAGAATTTTGTTGTGCTTTTTGTTTTTAAGGATGGAAAAATTGAAGCAGAAGATTTCACTAGTAGATTATACCGGGAACTTAATTCTTCACCTCAACCTTACCTTGTGCCTTTCCTGAAGGTAATCATGAGGACCCCCGTGCAGCCCTGCATGCTGGCAGGTTGCAGCAGGCCTGCAGGAGGGGAGGAGGGGTGTGCAGGTGCCCCCGCTAGGCTCGAGGACCTGTTAAGTTTCCCGTCCGGCGGCTCTCCTGTATGTTGTGAATCCCCCGACGCTGCAGCTGCTGATGTGCAGCACCCGGGCCGAGGACTGAGCCCCAGCAGAGAAGCTGACAGGCGGGGCTCACAGTGAGGAGCCAGGGCTCAGGGCATCAGGGCGGCCCTCCTAAGTAACCCTTGACACTGTGATGTAAAAATACCGTTCTTGTCTCTCCTCTAAACATTTTAGCTGGTTCTCACGGAGAATAATCCTGCTGGGTGACGGGGGGAGGGGCGGGGGCGGTTTCAGGGCTCGTGAGTGCTGGATGCTGATCCCAACATCCAGAGGCAGAGGCCCTAAGGCTCTAAATCCTACATGGTGGAGCTGGAGGCCTGTTTCTCAGAGCTGGAGGTTTCCGGGTTTGTGAGGAAGGAACCTGGTGCCTGTGCTGCCGCCGACCCCGTGTCTGTCTTTCCGCCCAGAGGAGCTTGCCCGCCTTGAGACAGCTGACCCCCGACTCCGCGGCCTTCATCCAGCAGAGCCAGCAGCAGCCGCCGCCCGCCTCGCAGGCCACCACCGCGCTCACGGCCGTGGTGCTGAGCAGCTCAGCCCAGCGCACGGCCGGGAAGACGGCAGCCACCGTGACCGGCGCTCTGCAGCCCCCTGTCATCAGCCTCACGCAGCCCACACAGGTTGGCGTTGGCAAGCAGGGGCAGCCCACGCCACTGGTATGAAGGCGAGAGCCTTGCCCATCCCCTCGCTGCCCGCTGCCCCCCACAGTCGGCCCCGGCTCAGGAAGCCTCCCTCCAGCAGGCGGGAAGGCTGCTGCCAGGGACAAGCTTGGGTGCTGCTGCCTGAGTAGTTCGAGCAGGAGCTAGAGGCCTCAGCCCTGCAAGTTTGTGATTTCTTGCTCAGGAACATGAAATAAGCATGTTGGCTCTTAACCCCACTGGTCTGTTATCCATATTGTTTGGGGGAGGTATTCATGGTTTAAAGGATCACGGTGTGTTTGCCGTGAATTTTAGTGGGACGTGACCTTCGATTGGACATAATGACCCCAAGACCGGAAACTGTGTGTGCCTGGTGACGATACGTCAGGCAGATGGCGGTGGGTCTCTTGTCTCACGGCCTTGAACCCGGCTCTGCAGCCGTGGTTTGGGCCCTGGTGAGATAAAGTTCCAGGCTACCGATCGCTGATTTACAATGTGGGTCCAGTTTTCTGAGTTCTGCAGCTGGAGAAGGGAGATCTCTGCTGGGAAGAATTGTACTTTAAATGTGCTCCCATAGACAGCTGGGCTCCCCAGACGTAGAAAGGCAGTTGATTTTTTTCAACTTTGAAGGGGATTTTGTTCCTTACACACAGTTAAAAAACCTCCGCAGTGCAGGCTGCCTTGTGACTTGGTAGCAGGTTGTAGAACGTGTTTTATTGTAGCAGCCACTTCATAACCGAGTGAGCGACCAGAGTCCATCAGGCTGTTTTCCCACCTGCTCAGGGGACAGCTTCTGTCTTTGTGTGGACGGGTGGTGAGGGACTCATGCTCACAGTGGGTCAGAGCATCTGGCCTACGGGACTGGGAGCTTCGGGACAGGGGGCCAAAGGTGTGCATGAGTCACGCTGAGGGGCAGAGATTTGTATGTACGGGACTCCCCAAACCACTGGGCCTAATTTACGCCAAAGGAGAATTCTCTTGAAGAGAAATGGGTGGGTAGTCGTCCGTCCTTGAAAGGTGAACAACCTGATGCTGTCTGTGGTTTGCAGTCAGAGGCAGTCTTGGCTGGCAGGGTCAGTTCTGCGTTTTACTTCCCTGGTCCTGCTGGATGTGGTGTGCCTGTTGGCGGGGGGACAGCAGTGCGCTTAGGCCCAAGCCTGGCCCATTCCCTGCCTGCCTTGAAGCCTGTAGAGACGCACACCTGAGGCTTTTCCCTGAGTTTATGGCAAAACCTGACGTGAACCAGTTTGAGGCAATAGTTATCTTTATTCTTCTTTATGTGTGATTTTTCATAGGTTTGTCATGGAGACCGTTTGGTCGCAGGGCACTGCCCTGTCCCTCAGCGGCTGCCCTGTAGTCCAGGGCATATGCAGCTGGTCACCTTTGTAACATTGAGATAAAGTCCTGAAGCATTTGGCCCCAGAGAGGGCTCGGCCCTGCAGGCCTGTGGGGCGCCGCTGTGTGCGGGGCACGGCGCCAGGCCGGGCACAGGGGCTGAGCCAGGTGAAGGCCGAGGTGGGAGCGGGCTCCAGCTGACAGCTCTAGGCAGGGCAGCACCGTGCCCTGTGGGCCTGTGATAAGGGGGCAGCAGGGACATGCCCAGGGTTGGGCTCAGCCTGGGGTGGTGAGTGTAGGCAGGCCCCGATGGGGAGGCCGTCGGAGAGGCTCTTCCTTAAGGGCCAAGTTCAGGGCAGGACTTGGGAAATCTGACCTCCCCCTCCCCCCAGTGTAAAAAAGGCAGCGCACCTCTTAGAGACCCCGTGGAGGAGGGAAAGTGGGCTTGCAGCCCTCAGCAACCGTAATTTGAAATTACGGGGGAAGGCCTGTGTTCCACGCCAGCCCGCCAAGTCAGCCTGCCTCCTTCCGGCTCCGACCTCAGGACCTCAGGCCCCCTGTGCAGATCTGCCCCAAGGGCTTGTCTCTGTTGTGGCACCTGACACAGGTGTCCCGGTCCTGGCAGGGCCCTGGCCGGGGACGGGTGCTGGCAGCTCCGGGGGGTGTGCTGATGGGCCCGCGGCTTTGCCTCAGGTGATCCAGCAGCCGCCTAAGCCCGGAGCGCTGATCCGCCCGCCACAGGTGACGCTGACGCAGACACCCATGGTCGCGCTCCGGCAGCCTCACAGCCGCATCGTGCTCACCGCACCCCAGCAGATCCAGCTGAACCAGCTGCAGCCAGGTGAGGGCCCCCGTTCGGTGCCGTGAGCTGCCTGGGCAGCACCGTGTGGCCGTCACCTCCGTGGGGGGCGGGTGTGGGAGTCAGATCCAGTCAGCGCAGCTGATTGCTCCACTCCCAGCCTCTCTCGCACTTGCCAGAGGGCGATGGGTTTCAGAGGAGTAAGTGCTTGGGGGGCGCGCTACGCTTTTGCCTGTACTTTCGGGTTGGGATCCCGGAGTTTCTACCAGCTTCATCGTGGCAGGTCCGCGGCGATGCCTGCCCCTCGGGCCACCAGGCTCCAGAGCAGTGGCGGGGGCTTCCACGGAGTGTGCCCACGGCCTGTTGGTGGGTATACCGTTGGTGTCTTGTGTTGCAGTCCCCGTGGTGAAGCCCGCCGTGCTACCTGGAACCAAAGCTCTCTCTGCTGTCTCGGCTCAAGCAGCTGCTGCGCAGAAAAACAAACTCAAGGAGCCTGGGGGAGGCTCGTTTCGGTAAGGAGAGGGCCGCCCCGTGGCACCCACGACTACAGCTTTGACGCTGCGTTCTTCCCCCGCTTCATTTTGACCTTTGTGTGCACCTTTTCCGCAAAGTTTGTGCAGGGAGGTGTGCCTCAGACTCGTAGCAGGAACTAAGCAGCGCTTTTTGGTATATGAATGAATAGAAAACCCGTCGCTATGATGTTCCGTCTCAGTGTTGTGAGTGCATCATGGCTGTAGTGCAGGACGCTTCACCTGCCCTTCTTTTAACTTTAAAACTTGTGGAAACGCTGTACCATGGGCTCTTGATGAGCAGCCGGGCGAGGGACTACGTGTCAGGGAATCATGGGATAGAGGCTGTAGTGCTGACGTGGGTGATGGTGAAGCAGCAGGAGAGGTCCTGCATCTCAGGGGTGTTCACGGGGCTGCTCCCTCCCAGAAGTCATCCCTGAAGCTGTTGGCTGGTGGAACGGAGTTAGCATCAGCAGTGCTGAGCCTTGGTGGCCCTAGCCTCATCTGCACCCAAGTGGGGTGAGGAGGGTGTTGAGCCTGGGGGCCTTGGCATGGAGGGCCAGCGCCTGGTGGGGCGGGGAGGACATCCATGAGGAAAGGGGGTCTGCTGGCAGGTCAGAGTAGTAAGAGAGAAAGGGTCACTGGGAACCCTGGTGTCTTCCTGCCAGGGGAGGGAGTTAGAAGTGCAGAAGAGTGAGCTAGAACGGCCCCCGTGGGGCTGAGTTAGCTCGGGGTTCAGTGTCTACACACGTAGGGGGAACTGGACGAAGCCCCTTGCTCTGTGCACCGGGGGCGCCCCGGCGTGGCGGCCAGCACACCCAGTGCTCAGACTATGTCTTCTAAAAGCTGTTCTGCTCTTGTGACCCAGACACCTTAGAAAGGCTGGTTCTGGGGTCTTCACAGGGGGAGCTGGTGCATCTTGATAGGTCAGAAAGCAGTGTTGGGGTGGACGGACACCATCAGAATCAACAGGAGTTGCCTAGTTAGGGCCTCCTCACTGCCCATGTTTGTAGGAATGGACTGTGCCCACTGGATGAGACGGGAAAGCACGAGCCTGTGAGAATGAATGGGAAACTTATGGGGAAGGGGGATGTGGGCCGGGACCCCCGAGGGCTGGAGCTCGCAGCACGTCAGGAAGGGACCAAGGAGACCCAGCCCTCTGCGGAGCTTGTGTGACATTCTTGTCTCGAGCTGAGGGTGGGGTGGGGATGACACATCAGATGGACACAGACGTGCAGCAAGACTCCTGGCCTGTGGCCTTGCAGGTGTCACAGGCACAAGAACCAGAGCAAGGCTGAGGAACATTCCAGGCTAAGGAGGCTGGAGAGCCATGCAGGGACGCCCTTGGGTGCAGGGAGCACAGGGTGGAGGAGGGGGGTTCGGGTTGGCAGCTTTCCTGCGGGTGAAGGGAAAGAAAGAGTCCCACACCCTGGACTCCGGTTTTTCTGTAACTGCTACTGTTTTAAGAATAAATTAATGCTCTTTGACTTTTTAAAGAAAGGTTTCACTTGGAACAAACTCCTTGAAGCAGTGAGGACAGTGTTGCTGGGTTTTGCTCCCTCAACTTAGCCCTCACTGGGGGGGCCCTCTGCACACGTCCTCACGCCAGGACGCTTGTGTGGCTTTAAGCTCCATCGGGCCTTCGTTTAAAAGAACAGATTCATTTTCAAAGAACCACTAGCCTTCCTCGTTCAGGTGACAGCGCGGTACAGGAGGGAGCTGGCGGACGCACACCTAGAGGGCATCGGCGTGCTTTCTACACGGGGTCCCACTGGGTCAGGCCCCCCAAGTGCACCTCCTGACGCGCCCCTCGCTCAGTCAGCATTATCTTCTTCTCCGAAGGGATGATGATGACATCAATGATGTGGCCTCGATGGCGGGAGTGAACCTGTCAGAAGAAAGTGCACGAATATTAGCCACGAACTCTGAATTAGTGGGCACCCTGACACGGTCCTGTAAGGATGAAACCTTCCTCTTACCAGCGCCTTTACAAAGAAGAATCTTAGAAATAGGTACGTTGGAGCCCCGCAGCCATCCCCAGGACTGCTGGTGTGCCCGTGTGGCTTAGTCTTCCGAGTGGAGCTGCCGTCTGCCGGCAGCTCCTGGCGGGGCACGTGGGCCTCCGCGAACACGCCTGGTGCCTTGTCCCGCCTTTTGCCCGTGTCCTACATGGCTGATGCCAGTGGTCCTCAGGTAGTTGCAGCGGGTGTAGACCAACCCCTCCCGCCCCGAAGGCCTGCGGGGGCCGTCCTCACGTTGCTCCAAGCGGTGAGTCATGGACGACAGAACAGCGACATTTGTAAAGTGTTGCCTACCCCCAGGTAAAAAACACGGCATCACGGAGTTGCATCCAGACGTAGTGAGTTACGTATCCCATGCTACGCAGCAGAGGCTACAGAACCTTGTAGAAAAGATATCAGAAACTGCTCAGCAGAAGAACTTCTCTTATAAGGTAACTCACTGGCTTCCCAAAGAGGCTGCACTTGCTGTGGACTCCTGGTCAGTGGTGCTAGGAAGCCTCTTCCTGCACCAGACGTGGGGGTGGCACACTGGTTTTGAGTGTTTCATGGAGCTACGTTTTGGGGACGAGGCCACCTCATTAGCCCATGGTGGCCTCAGGCTCTGTGTGCCCTGGCTGGGAAGTAGGATGGGTCTGCATGAGGGTGCACGTCAGGGGTCTAGCCTGGGCTGGGTCTGGGATGGAGGTGACCTCCCCCACTTTGGAGCTCGGGGAGCCTCCTCTGGTTTTACCCTCGCTCCTGCAGACCTTCAGGGCTCTGGCCCACGCCTGCTCCCGTGACTTGGACCACTGCTCTGTTTGGATTCGTGGAGGGTCACCTGTGCTAAAGCCCAGCCTCCGGGGGCAGGCTGCAGGGTGGGATCCGCCTTCCTCCTCCCTCCCTCACATGAGCAGTACCCAGAGGGGCCGACGGTGTGAGGCCGGTGCCGTCAGAGCGGCAGTTAGAATAAAGGAACAGTAACAAAGTGTGCAGAGTGGAAACCCCCGCGAGCCCCAGCACAGCTTGCCTGAGACTCACTTGTGTGTGTGTTAACCCGCAGAGCATGTCACACACAGGCCATCTGGGGATGAGGGGTCAGGTGTGGAAGTTATGTAGGACTTGCTTTGGGAGGTGGGATGATGTGCAGCCTGTCCAGCCTAGGCCCCAAATTTATGACCGTGTTTTTACCTTTTTGTAGGATGATGATAGATATGAGCAGGCAAGTGACGTCCGGGCTCAGCTTAAATTTTTTGAGCAGCTCGATCAAATTGAAAAGCAGAGGAAGGATGAGCAGGAGAGAGAAATCCTTATGCGAGCAGCCAAGGCAAGTACCGCACTTGGGGCTGCTCTTGGCCTGGGTCCTGAGCACCCGCGCACGCGCTCAGGGCTGTGGGAGGCTGGCCCTGTGTTGGGGGCTGGCCCTGCAGAAGACGTGATGCGTGTGATTTAGGAGAGGGCTGCAGGTGGGACGTGGACCTGCGTCCAGAGCCCTGCGGGCCGTCCTGGCATGCCATCTGTCAGGCTCCTGTGACCGGTGGGCGGGATGATGACCGCCTCTGAGCGCTTCTCCAGTGGGCCTGATTTTCTTCGGATTAAGAGTTTGTTTTTTTTCCATGATGTGCAGGCTATATTTTTGTCTTTTGTTAGATGATAGTTCGCTCATTATTTTTTTTTTTTTTTTACTTTTTAAAAAAAATAGTCTCGATCCAGACAAGAAGATCCAGAACAATTAAGGTTGAAACAGAAGGCAAAAGAGGTAAGCTCTTTTTTTTTTTTTTTTTTTAGAGGTAAGCTCTTTTAATAAAAAATCTTTACTATACATTTGAAAATAGATTCTTATGTAACCTAATCGTCCAACTAAAGAAAGGGGAAGAAAGTGGTGGCATCTCTGTGATGAGGCTATGTAAGATGTTTGCAGAGGGCAACTGTGTGTTCTGCTTTTAGATGGAACAGTAATTTCTCATGGGGTCTCTTCAGTCTTTATATTTACACAGTTTGTTATATTCTCTGAGCTTCTAAAGATGAACGTATTTTTGCTTTATGATTTTTCTGATCGCAGGATAAACCTACCATTACAGTCAAAACAGTAAAGAAATTTTAATTTAGACAGTTTCTGAAGATCTTTGATGTCTCTGTTACTTTTGTGATAAGCAAAAGTCATGTGCATGAAATGACAGTCCTCGTTTCCTCTTCAAAACAAAGATGCAGCAACAAGAGCTGGCACAGATGAGGCAGCGCGATGCCAACCTCACAGCACTCGCCGCCATCGGGCCCAGGAAAAAGAGGAAAGTGGATTCTCCAGGACCGGGGTCGGGGACAGAAGTACGTAGCACGACAGCGATCGAGGGCTGGTGGGGGCCTCGGGGGCACCTCTCTGTCGGCAGACACATGTGAGAATTGGCCTTACATGTGGCCATCTCCCTTGGAATTTCTGTGTCCCGTCGACTTGTGGATGGAAGTTCTTTCTGTGAGGAAGTGAGGGCTGTGATTGGATGCCGTGAGGTTAGATGGCCTGTGCAGGGAGCGCAGGGTGACGCTAACTGCTGGAGCGCCTTCCAGGGGCGCCCGCTCCTGAGCAGCGTGCGTGACGCAGGCCTGGAGGAGGACGGACGGGGCCATGGGGCCTGGCGTGAGGGAAAGCAGCCCGTGCTGGTTTCTGTTCAGATTTTGTTAGTTTTTTGTTTTATTTGTGGTGATACCTTCATGTAGTTATAAACCTAACTTTAGGGTATTGCTACTTTTGTTTACACTGTGACTTGTTTTTTGAGTAAATTACAGGAAGAAAGCAAGCCTGGCCTTTCCCTACGGCTTCTGGTGGTGGTGGCGGCCGGGCTTGCGCTGGCAGCAGTTCCCTGGGCCCGCAGGGCAGCACCAGCGTTTCTTGTGTGGTGTGCTGACGACGGGTTCTCTCGGCTTCTGTGTACGTGAAAGAGGCGATGTTTCTCCCTCAATTTCGAATGATATTTTACCTGAATATAAAATTCTGGGTTGACAGTGTTTTTTTCATTTAAGATTTATTTTCTTCTACATTCTTGGATATGCGGAGCATATCCGGATGGATGTCATCTAACTTTCAGAAAGGACCCACCAAGAGGGATACTTGTGCCCCAGGACCAGGCACCCTTTGCACCGTGCCCCCTGCCCTGTTCCCTGGGCCCCTCTACCTGACAGCTGGCGTCTTGCACGCCTGCAAGGACATTCCCGCGTCAGTGCTGTGCTGTCTTGTTCCGGGTCACAAAAAAGGTGGGAGTTTTCCTAGTGTGTGTCCCCAAATTGCAAAACTCTCATTCATAAACCTGATGCCTGGCTGTGATAGGTCCATGCCCGGCGCGGTCCTGTAAAAGGGGCGGCTCGGTTGCCTTCTTGGGCCCACCGAGGTCTCCGCCTGCTGTCTCCCTCCTTGGTGCTTTGAGGTTATTGTCTTAATTTTTAGATGTTTGTCTGGGTTGTCTTTAGACTTGGTTCTCTTGACATTCAGCCTGGTCAGGGCTCTTAGATCTGTAGGTCAGTGTTTTTCCTCCAATTTGAGACATTGTGACATTGTGACCTTTATTTCTTCAAAATTTTTTTCTGCTGGTCTTTTTTTTTTCTTGTGGGGTTTCCAGTTACACATATGTCAGACCTGATGATGTTGCCCTTGGGTCTCAGGCACTGTTCAGTTGTCTTTCATCTTCTCTTGTCCTCAGCACGATTTCTTCTGATCGCAGTCTCCAGGTTCCCTGACTGCGTCGATTGTGTCATCGGCAGGTGGCCGTGAAGCCCACCCAGGGCAGCTCTCACGTGCTGATGTATTTGTGCCTGTGGGGTTTCCCGCCGGTCTTTCTTAGGGTTTCTGACTCTGCTGAGATTCCCTGTCTGCTCACGTCCTGAGAAAGAGCACAGCTCCCGGGACATCATGCCTCTGGCCTCTTTGTCAAAGCTGCTTTGATGTGTTTGCAGGGCCAGCATCTGGGCTCCTCAGCTTCACTCCGTTCACTGCTTTTCTCCTCAACGGTGGGTCATGCATTCCTGTTTCTTTGCACGTCTCGTGATTGTTGCTCGATGCTGGATATGGTGGGTGACAGGTTGAGAGACTGGGTTTTGTCTTCCTTTGGAGACTGCTGACTCTTGCTTTAGCAGGCGGTTCACCCTGACTCGTGTGCTTTGGGTTTCACTTTGGGGTCAGTACGGGCCTGTGGGACGCCCCTGCACACTCCGCCTTCCCTGTCCACGTTTGGTTCTAGGCTTTGTCAGGGTGGCTCTTACCCTAGGGAGTAAGTTGTCCTCCCGGGGAAAGGCCCTGCGATGTCTCGGCTGGGGGCCGCGGTGGGAGGGAGGTCTTCGCGCACGTGGGCTGGGTTCCAGCGAGGCCTGTCATGCGTGCACACACTCTTGACTCCACTGACGTAGTGCGTTGTCTGGGTGTCATGTCTTCGCCTCTGTCCCTTTCACCCTCCCCCGGCTCACCATCCTGCAGTACTGGTGGTGTCTATGCAGAGTCTCATTCTGTGCCACAGTCTGGGATTGTTCGTGGGGACGACATCCCCGAGGTCATCCACACGGATGACAGTCCGTGTCCTGTGTTCCTAAAGGTCCATTTCCGTAGCCGAAATCCATGGCTCCCGTTTTCTTTCCTTGAGAACCTTACACGTGTTACCCTGGACGTTTATTCCCGGCGTACAGTGTTGCTCTTCAAGCCTGATGATGGTCTAATTTTATTTCTCTTGTATGTCATGTGTTCTTTTTGCCCAAAGGATTTTTTTTTTTTTTTAAAGAGCCTTTAATTGTACTTGGAATTAGTTATCTTGTGTTGGCATTCTTGGGTTGAGTCCTTCACAGGCAGTTTCAGATCTGTTTTATTCGGGAACACCTTCTCTCTCGGTGGGTTTGCCCAGCTTCCTCTGCAGACGTCCCGGTGGTGGGGTCATGTCGCCCTTGCCTCGGCCTTCACGCCGCCCTCGCCTGCCCCTCGCCTGCCCCTTGCCTGCCCGCTCCTCCCTCTGGCGGCCTCTTTCGGGCTCACGGCTCCGTTCTTGTGGTTTGGCTTTCGTTCACAACTTCCCTTTCTAATTTTTCTTGCCTCTGGCACCTCGTTTCTACAGTTTGCAGATCCAGCTTCTGTTCTCTCCCGACTGCGACCATGTTCTTCGTGTCTTCTAGCTTGTTTGAAGGTAGAACGTGACAGTTCCGGTCTGTTTATTATTATGTGTTCATGGTGTTTCTCGTGGTAGAGATGTCATTCATCCTCTTTCTCTCCTTTTTCCCTTGTCCCGACTCATGTGGGATTTGGCCTCTGTGTTTTCCGGTTCTCCTTTCCTATGAATTTAGTTTTCTTAAACTTCTAAGAGGAGATGGTGTCTGAGGTAGTCTGCGAACCTCTCGAGCCCCTCTGATGTGGTCTTCGTGCGGTGATGGAGGTGCGGCTGCTTGCTCTCCCCGGGCCCCCGGTGTCCACCCGCCGTGCTCTCGGGCTGCCCTGGTCTCCACTGCCCCTGTCTTCCTCGTCTTCAGTTTCCCATCCCCTGGTCTCATCTGTGTGAGGCCCTGTGCTGTTGGGCCCAGGGCAGGCCCAGCCCCAGGCTCAGCGGCTGTCTCCATTTCTGAGGACCCACGGGCTCCTGGGGTTTCCAGGCCTGCTAGTGCCCACTGGTGTTGCTCTAGTTTGTGCCGCACGGTTTTGTGGTACCATCCGGCCTGTGGCTGCCCGCGGCTCACCTCCCCTGGCTTTGCTGTGTCGTCTGCTGGTTTTAGGTTTTGTCATCTAGTTGCCATAAGTCTACGTGGGCCTTTGGGAAGACCAAGAAACAGCTGCCCCTGTGGCTGTCTTCCCAGGGTATAGTGATTTATTTTTTTTTTAATACAACTTTTTAAAAAATTGAAAATAGTTTCAACCTACTGAAAAGTTGTAGTAGCAGCACATAGAACTCCGTTAGTCTGAGTTCTCAGTTCTGAACATTGCATCACACGCACCTCATCCCGGTGTCTGTGTGTCTCAGTGTGTGCGTGTGCACTGCCTGTATGGACCTGCATAGTCTTCCTGTGATGGGATGTCCCGCGCCCCCCAGTGCCCCACAGCCTCCCAGTCCCAGGCAGGAAGTCCGCCCGCCCTCCCACCTGCTCCCACCTGCCCCCACCTTGCTAGCGGCCCGGCAGCGTCTCTGTTGCTCTGTGCAGGGACGTGTGGCATCCAGCTGGCACGCCACATGAGCCTGCTCTGAATCTCCCCGTTCTGGATGGTACTGAAGAGGCCGGGGCTTGTGTGTGGGGTGACTGGCAGGGGCGCCCCCATCTCGATGGGCAGGCTGTTGGGTCTGTCGCATCCGGAGGCCCGTGTGGAGACCTTCCTGCTGACCTGCACGTTGCTCCCCGGTTCGTCGGCTCAGCCGTGTTTCCGCAGTGTGATCCCCGTGACTCCGTGTGTGTTGGCATTTAGTAAGGAGCTGTTCAGGGCGATGCGGAGGCCGTCCTTCCTCAGACCGCCACCAGCCTCGGCATCCACTGCTCACACCCGCCTGCCTCTCGGCGGCCGTCACAGGTGCCGGTTGTGAGGACCTTTGTCCGTTGCACCTTCCACGTTTGCTAGTTGCCTTCTGCTGTAAGGAGAGCTTTCCCTCCTCCGTTCATGCTCCATTTGTTTGTTCGCTCATCACCGTGGCAGGGACCATGGACGCCTGTGTATTCCGTGGGTTGTAATCAATACTCTCATTATTTCTAGATTTGGGCAGTGGAAGCTCCTTCAAGCTGGTTTCTATATCCTTTTGAAGTATCTCCCTCGTTCTTGAAGCATCACGGTTTTACTGGCGAGAGGCATCCCGGGGCCTCTGGTGCTTCCCCGCCCCTCCGGTGCTTCGCCAGGAGCCCTGGTGCCCTCCAGGGGTAGGGGGTGGCGGCGGGGATGGTGCGTGGAGGCCAGGGTCAGAGCTCTGTGTGTGCTGTTCGCTGCACGGCTCCTTCCAGGCCCAGGGGCGTTCATGCAAGTGCAGATGCGTGTGTGGCGCTTTCTGTGTCTGAAACACCCGTCTCGTTCCTGCGAACACCCGGATCGTAGTCTGCACGCAGGGCTGCTGCCCAGCCTTCGCCCTCTCCTTGCCTATGAGTCCTTCTCCGTGAGAGATCGAGTTCCCGTTATTCCCTGTGTTTGGTCCCAGCCACGCTGGCTGCTGGGGTCCCCGTGCCGGGAGGGGCAGGAGGGGGTAAAGCATATTGATTAACTTTGACTCAGGTGTTAAGGTACGTCCAGAGTCTGTGCTGGGGACTAGGAAAAGTGTGTGCTTCCAAACCCACGGGGGGAGCCGGCCGCGAGGCAGCAGCTGGCAGTGAAAGCACGGGGACCCGGAGCGACACGGAAGGAAGCAGGTCACCAGAGGCTGTTCTGGGGAGTTCTTTCGTATGTTGTTGCTTTTGCCTGTTTTGGGGCTTTGGGGGGATGCTTGTGTGTTACATACAGAGCGGTTACCACCGAGTCTCTGCTTTGTGCCTTCCTTCATCAGAGGTAGTAGTAGTACTCTGATCCTTTTCTTTTTTTGAGTTTAGGAGCAATTCCTTGGGATACATCTTTTAAAAAACCATTCATTTTGAACTGATTTTAGATGCATGGAAAAGTAGGGAAACGAGTGTTTCTGTGTACCCCTCACTCAGCTTCCCCCCAGTATGAGTCATTGGTGCCATAGGCTGTTACAAGACTTTATCTGATTTTGTTTTTCAGAATTTAATTTTTTAGAAGTATAATAAACTTTTGTTTTAGAGCAGTTGTCGGTCGACAAGGGAATGGGGAGGGAGGCTCGGAGGTTCTCTGCACCCACCCCCACGGCCTCCCCGTTGTCCTCATCACTCACCACAGTCGTGTTGGTTTTGCCAGGATGAGTCCACACACTCACATCGTCATTACCCACAGTCCACGGTTGGCCCTCGGGTCCCTCTGGGCGCCGCGCGCCGCGGGTTTGCACAGACGTCCAGTGACGGGCATCGGCTGTAGCGCATCACGCAGGGCCGTCTCCCTGCCCTGAGTCCCCCCGCGCCACGCGCTCGTCTCCCCCTGCCCGCACCCCGCCTCCCGCCGCCCCAGGGCCCACCGGTCGGTCCACGTCTCCGTACTTGCGCCTCTTCCAGAAGGTCACGGGGTCGGAGTCACGCCGCGTGCGCTTCCTTCGCTTGGGGACACGCGTCCTCCGTGTCTTCTCACGTCAGCCCGAGTGACAGCCCGTCGTCTGGACGGACCGCCCCGGACTCATCCCCCCTGCCCAGGGGCGCCTTGCCCGCTTCCCAGTGTGGGCGGTTCTGGGCAGAGCCGCGTGGACATCCATGAGCGGGATCGTGGACGTGGGCTCTCAGCTCCTGCGGGCAAATCCCAGGGCGCCCGGGCGCTGGGGCGCAGGGTAGGAGGGGGCTCGGGCTTGTCAGCGTCGCCCTCCAGAGGGTCTCCCAGGTGGCCGCGCCGTCCCGCCTTCCCGCCGGCCCCGCAGGGAGCCCTGCTGGCCCACGTCCCCGCCTGCGCTTGGCGTCGTGGGCGCGGTGGTCTTGGGCCCTTCTGACGGGCGTGCGGGCGTCTCGCTGGTCCTCGTCGGCATTTCCTGGTGACACAGGCCGAGGGGCGTGAGTTCAGGGGCTCGCCTGCGGGTCCTCTGTGGTGAGGGGCCGGTCAGGGCTTTGGCCCCTTTTTTTTTTTAAAGATTTATTTATTTATTTATTATTTATTTATTCATGTGAGACACAGAGAAAGAAAGAGAGACAGAGGCAGAGACACAGGCAGAGGGAGAAGCAGGCTCCATGCAGGGAGCCCGATGCAGGACCCGATCCCGGGTCTTCAGGATCATGCCCTGGACTGAAGGCAGGTGCTAAATGGCTGAGCCACCCGGGCTGCCCGGCACAGTTTTTTTTTTTTTTTTTTTTTAAAGATTTGATTTATTTATTCAGGGAGAGAGAGAGAGAGAGAGAGAGGCAGGGGGAGAAGCAGGCGTCATACAGAGAGCCTGACGTGGGACTCGATCCAGGGTCTCCAGGATCACACCCTGGGTTGCAGGCGGCACTAAACCGCTGCGCCACCAGGGCTGCCCCCGGCCCAGTTTTATTCAGGTTGTTTACTCTTGTTTTGTGAGTTCTTTGCAGAGTGGGTGATAGTCCACGAGCAGATGTTTCTTTTGCGAATATTTTTTCCACGTGTGAGTGCCCTATTTTCCCACTGGTGATGTCTTTGTGTTGCAGGACCTCACCCGGGACCTTGTGGTTCCTGACTTGGTGTCTTTCCCAGTCCTTGTCTTTCCTAATATTGACACTTGTGAAGTGTGTGTGTCACGTATTTTGTACAAAGTCCCTTAATTTGGGTTCCTCTTAGGTTTCTTCATGACTAGATCCAGGCTCCGTAATTTTGGCTAGAATGTCAAAAAGCTGGTAGGGTGCCCTTGTCCGTGCATCACGTGATCACCTCGACCACTGGGTTCAGGTGGCATCTGCCGGCTGACTGTGCCGCGGGCTCCTGCGTCCCCAAGCAGTTGTCTCTGCAGTGGCGGCTGTGCTCTCTGCCTGGGACTGGTTTTCTCTTTCTGGCCCCACGCGTGTGTTAACTGTGGTTCTGCTGTAAAGGGAGCTGTCGCCTCTGCCCTGTTCCCCCTCCTGCTTGCTCGTTCAGTGACTTACCCATGTTAGTGTGTACACTTGGCTTGTACCGTGGGTGACCCTCCGTCACCGCTGTCCATGTTTGGACGCCCACGTGGCCTCGGCCTCGGCCAGCTCCTATGACCTCTCATGACCCCTCACTTTTTGAAGACTTCTTCCTTTCTCACATTGCAGAATGTTCCAGACTTAGCTTATGGTATTCCTGCCATAACCATGGAATCAGCGCAGGCTCCTTCTGTTGGCCGTGCTCCTGGGTGTCCTGTGTCCAGCCCTCCTCGAGGGCCACACGCGCTCCGCCACACTTGCTTTGTTTCTGTCCCTCTGTCTCTGCTGGAAACAGGCGCTTGTACGTGGACCTCAGCTTCTCTTCTGCTGCCACAGGGCTCCTCCTGGCCGTGCCTGGTGTCTCATGTGGGAGACCTGGTTTGTTGTTCCACGTGTACTTATTTTTGTTTGATCCTGAAGTATAAAGACGTTTCAGAGTTGCTAAGCTGTGTGGAATATTTCTGCACCGTTCTTGTTGTACTTAGCATCACAACATCCGGTCAGAATGTTGCATTTCGAAGCTGCTCGGGTGGGCTTCTTCCTTCCTGCCACTGCTTTCACCGCGGCTCTAGTCCTTACTCCGTAGCGCAGCGCAGCGCAGCTTTAGGCTCTCCTGCTGCTGCCTGTATTCCATGTTGGATTCCCCTACTTTTCGGTTGATTTTAATTGTTTAGTTTGGTGGGCGGAGCGTGGCCAGGGCTCCAGGGATCAGAAGTGCGGAGAGCCCTGCAGACAGAGGGTGCCCATCATGAGTCCCGCCCCCCACCCCCGCAGTCCATGTCCACTCAGTGCACCTGTGCGTGTTTTCTTTCCCTCTTTCACCTTCCTTGAGGTGCAGGCAAGGCACCCTTTGGCAGCGTGCCATTCTCACTAATACATCCTGGAACTTGATTTCATTTCAGAAAGATCCTCCTCATTCTGTTTTATAGCAATGCGGTGCCTTCGGAACCGTCGCCGTCTCTCCTCGTGCACAGGTGATGCGGCCTTAGATACCATGTGCACGAGCATCTTCGCCTTGCGGGGGTATCGTTGAGGGTGGTTAAGGGCACAGGTAGTTTTGTTCGCAGTGGCTGGGCTCCCCTCTGGAAGATCATGCCACGTTGTGTCCCCCTGTGGCGTGGGAGAGGGCTCCCCACGCTCACCAGCGCCAGGTGTTGTCCTCGTCTTAGATTTTGCCAGTCTGACGGGTGATACAGGTCATCGGTTTCCATGATGTGCAGTGGGTGCTTGAGGACAGGCATATTCTCCCGAGAGGGTGGAGAGCTTAATAGATGTCCATGATGCCTACCTTGCTGATTATGCTGACCAATTTTCTGAGTCCTTGCTTATTTTTGTCCATTTGATGTGTTTTGTCCTGAGTGTGGTGACTGTTACTAGCGCGATTCTATTTTTACCTCCTATGTTTCCTGCAGTTTTTGCTTTGTAGCGAGGGGCTGTGTGTGTGCCCTGTTATTTGACACGTAAGTATTGATAAGCGTTACAGCTTCTGTGAGTTGTCACTTTCGGTGTTAAAAAAATACCCGTTTTGTCCAGTGGGCTTGAGTTCTGTGTCCTGAGTTGGGACCGTCACCCATTCTCCTTGCTTCCCTCCGTGTAGAACACCTCTGTTCCCCCACCTGTTTTAGCCTTCCTGATGTTGGGCATGTCTCCAGTCAGTAGCACAATGGCTTGGTCTTTTTTTTCAGAGTCAAGTCAAAAAGCTTTTCTTTTCTTTCTTTGTTTTCAGGATTTTACTTCTTCATTAGAGAGACAGCAATAGAGAGCACGAGCAGGTTGGAGAGGGGGAAGCAGACTCCCCACTGAGCAGGGAGCCCGACCCGGGGCTCGATCCCAGGATCCTGAGATCATGACTGGAGCTGAAGGCATGACGCTTCCCTGGCTGAGCCCCCCTGGCACACCAAAAAGCTTTATTTTATTTATTTTTTATTTTTTAATTTTTTAAAGATTTATTTTATTTATGAGAGAGAGAGAGAGAGAGGCAGAGACACAGGAGGAAGGAGAAGCAGGCTCCATGCAGGGAACCCGACGCGGGACTCGATCCCAGGACCCCAGGATCGCACCCTGGGCCAAAGGCAGATGCTAAACCACTGAGCCACCCAGGGATCCCCCCAAAAAGCTTTATTTTAATGTGTGAATGAAAAAAGTCCGTTCCCCGTTATTGATGCGACCAGCATGCCTGGTCTTTTCTCTCTCGTGATATTTTACAATTACACATATTTTGTGTTTGCTGGGATTCTCTAAAGTGTATATTCTTTGCTCTTTAAGGAAAACGTTCTGTTTGTACTCAGGAAGGTTTATGATTACTTTCTGGTGGTCATGTTTGCACATAAACCTCACGAAAGGCCTCCAGTCCTTGGTTTTTATGGAACTGGTCCCCGTTGGTGCCAGGCTCTTGCCGCCAGCCTGGCCCGTCCCCCCCGCCCCCCGGCTGTCTGCGTCCTGTCACCACACGTGACCTTCTGCCCGCCCTGCGTCCGCTGTGGTATCAGGTGCATGTTTCCGTGGGTGCTGACCCGTCTCATGGCCGCGGCCTGACCCCACCTCTCCTGGGGCAGAGCCCCCACGAGGGCCTCGGTGCAGGGTCCCCTGACGTTTGTGTGTGGAAAGCAGTTCCTCTGTGGCATGGGCAGGGAGGACAGTGTGGCGGGACGGAGAACCCTTGGTTCACATGTTCTTTCAGTAATTTTGTGAATGCTCGTCCGTGGTCGCCTCATTTTTGTGAGTTGGTTTTGAAAAGCTGATGTCAGGCGGATTGTCTTAGCTTTGTAATTTATTTTCCCTTTTTCCCTAGAGGCCTCATCTGTCTCTTTGAAAGTAATAGTTTTATGAGGAGACGTCAGGGTTGATAGAGTGCAGATTTTGGTCTCTGTTTCCCAGAACTTTCTCTTGGATTTTGGCCTCGGTGCCTCTTGTGCTACGTTGTCTGTTTCGCTTCTTTGGAGGCTCTAATGCCGCAGCGCCCGTCCTCGCGTGTGCCCCTTGCTGGGCCCCCCTACTTCGCTGCTCCCCGCCTCGGCACCTCATAGCTAACTGCTAACTGACTCATTTCTGATTGGATTTTTTTTTTCATTTTTTTCCTGCATCCAGTCAATTCTTACTCCTTTGTTGTTAAGATTTTACTTATTTATTTTAGAGGGAGTGAGCGATGGGGTGGGGGAGGCAGAGGCAGAGGGAGAGAATACCAAGCAGACTCCACACTGAGTGTGGGGCACAGCACGGGGCTCTATCTCACGACCTTGAGATCACGACCTGAGCGGAAACCAAGAGTTGGATGCTCAACTGACTGTGCCACCCGGGCGCCCCTCTTTCTGTTTCTTAATCCAGTTCTTTGTTAATATTTCAGGTTTTTTTTTTTGAAAATTATTTATTTATTCATGAGAGACACAGAGAGAGAGAGAGAGAGAGGCAGAGACACAGGCAGAGGGAGAAGCACAGGCTCCATGCAGGGAGCCCGACGTGGGACTCGATCCTGGGACCCCAGGGTCGCGCCCTGGGCTGAAGGCGGCACTAAACTGCTGAGCCGCCGAGGCTGCCCAATATTTCAGGTTCTGATCTGGAGCAGTTTTCATGTCCTTGAAAACTTAGGTACGTTGTTTGTGGCTGAAGGGGCTGCCCTACAGCGTTCTTGTTTTCCAGACGGCATTTGTCTCTGATGTGCGTGGAATTCCACTTTCTGACCTTTGGCAGCGGGACCTCGTGGACCTGCTGATCTTCCTCGAGTTCACTTTTATGGTTATGGGGGGGGGGGGGGGGGGCGCTCGCAGGACTCGTGGTCCGATGGCGCCCTCTTCTGCCAGCGTCGGGAACTTCCCTCTCCTCTCCTGTCCACCGCCTGGTTTTGCGGCCTTTCTCCGAGGCCCTGTGCTCCGAGGACTCTGCCCCCCCAGCCCCCCCCTCCTGTTGGTGCTCTGGGCGCTCAGACAGGTGGACCAGTGGCCACTCTGGGCTGGCTTTGGCCGGACATGGGCCCCCGCCGTCTCCCGTCTGTCTTTGCCATGTAGCCTTGTGGGTGCTGGGGCACCGCACTGAGGAGGGGCCGGTTCTGCTCATTTGGGGCCCTTTTGGAGCACAGTGCTCCCTGCTTCACTGATGGAGTGATCTCTGTATAGACTGGTGTTTCCCTTCTGGTTCTGAGTTGTTTTCTGGGGTGAGCCGGGAGCCGCCAGGTGACTCGCCAGCCATGCGCTGTCTTCATCCTCCTGTGAGTGCCGTGCATCCCCCCGGGATGAGTACCTGGGTGTCTTTACCGTGGCTGGGGGTCTTCGAGGTACCTGTCTGCGCAGGTGTGCTCTGTTTTGGGCAGTGAGAGCTTACCCCCCCTTTGGGGAGTGTGCCATCTCCAGGGCCAGCCGAGTGGGGCAGGCGGAGCCTGTGCCATTTGGTTCTCTTGGCGTTTCACCCCAAATTGCTGGTTGTCCAGCTGAGGCCTGGGGTGTGGGAGCAGCCTTGAGAGCCTCGCCCGAGAGCTGCCTGCTGTGCTTCTGGCCACCTCTCGGCCCCCCCATGTGGATATTCCCTGAGGCAGTTCCCGAGGGGCCCATGGGCAGGGCCTCATGTTCTTGGCCCTTGTGGGAAGCTCAGAGCTGGGCCAGGAGCTTCTCCCCCAGTGAGTGATGTGGCGCCTCCCCTCTCCACAGTGGGCTCTCCCGCATGAGGTGGCCCACGAGCCAGGTGGGATTTGGATGGAAGGTGTTTTTTCTTTCCATTTGGTGTTACATCAAGTGTTTATTGGCTGTCAGATTGATTGTGGCAGTTCTTTTTTTAAGATTTTTAAAAATTTATTTATGCATGAGAGACATAGAGAGACAGAGAGAGACAGAGACACAGGCAGAGACACAGGCAGAGGGAGAAGCAGGCTCCATGCAGGGAGCCCGATGCGGGACTCGATCCCAGGACTTCAGGATCATGCCCTGGGCTGAAGGCGGCGCTAAACCGCTGAGCTGCCTGATTGTGGCAGTTTGACGATGGAAAAGGCTGCCTTCGGAAGAAATGGCTTCCTTTTGTCAGTGTTTCCAGTGGTCCTGTGACAGGGTGATGGTATTCTCTGTTTTCAGAAGTGGAAGCACCTTGCACAAGAGCGTAAGTGCTGTGTCCAAGGTCACTGTGTTTTTAGCCCCAGTGCCTGCAAAGACAGAGCGAACTAAACAGCCCTTTGATGGGTGTGCAAGCTGCTGAAGTTGGTCCTGCTGACCGCCGCCTCCCGGGCCCGACGTTGGCCCTTACCCGGCAGAGTGCTCTGTTACTCCGGGTCGGGGCGCGGTGCCGGCAGGCTGCAGTGGCGGGGCGGCTCAGGACCTCCCACAGGCTCTCCCCGCCCTGCCGGCTGGGCTCTGGGCTCCTGTGACCCCCTTCTGCAGCCCGCAGAGCAGATGACCATGACCCTGGAGGCGAGACCCTGAATGCATGTCCTTCCATTTTGGTGTGAAATGGAAGAGGCAGTGCTCATCCCACATAAGTAGAAGTAATTTGAGTATCAAGTAGGATATCTTTGAACATAGGCTTTTTGTAAAAGTCCATAGAACCACGAGAAATGGCAGTTTTTCGCTGTCCTTCAGAGCACGTTGCCTGGGCCTGTGGGAGGCGCTCAGCCGGCCGTCCTGGGCCATGCTGACACTTGCCCATCAGAATTCTTTGACACTAGCTTTGATTTCTAAAATATATTGCAATAAAGTGTTAATTATTTTGATTTACGACTTTTAGCAGCTGTTAGTTTGCTCCTGAAGTGTGTACCTACCCTTGTCCCAGCTGTTTTGGCTGTTGAGCTATTTGGAAAGTAGAAACATCAGATGTGGTCCAGAATCGGTCACGAGTGTCACAGAGGTACTTGGATCTGTGCGTAAGCTAGTGCCTTTGTGTTCTCTCTCCGTGGCTGCATCTGTCCCCAAGAGCCTTGAGGTCAGGGGTGGCGTCTGCAGGGCAGGTAGGGAAGGAAGGCTACTGTTGAGCAGCTTTCTTTCCAGAAACTGGCCTCTGCTTGGGCCTGTTGGGGCCTCCCTGTGGTGACGGGGTCCAGAGTTGTGGGTCCCAGGATGGCCACCGTGCTCCTGCTGTTCCTTCTGTTCCTGCAGACTGTTTTCATCACACACCTTTGCAGAGGTGGCTGTTTGTCTCTTGCCTGGAACACTTTAGGGTTCTTACGGAGCCTCAGGAAATGCTGAGAAAACCTGAATCATTCTTTCAAACAAGGAAAAGTAGCCACTGCAGGAACTAGCTCGGAGGAGGGCTCAGCAGGAGAGGGTCCTGAGGAGGTGTAAAGTAGTGTGACTGAGGTCGGAGGCGCGTGTGTGCAGGGACAGGAGCAGCCTGCCGGCCTGGCGTAGGGGGCCTGGCGAGGGGCCGGGTGCGCCGAGCGGAGCCGTGGTCCTCGCCTGCCACCTGCTGCCCGGCTCCTGGAACTGCGGCTGTCTGGGCAGCGCTCTGGCGCCGGCCGGATTCTTCCCACTTTCTTTAAACTTGAGAACAAGCTGTAAAAATACCGTTGTATTGTTTGCCCCTGAAACCCACTTGAGCAACTTTAACCATCAGAATACAGACACTTAGTTTTCATTCCGAATGTGCCCTCGGAGCGTCGGATGGAGACACGGTGCTGGGACCACAGGACGCTGCGGCTGGGTGGCCACGATGCTTCCAGGAAAACCACCACAGCAACTCCGTGTCATGAGCAGGCGCCAGAGACTCAGAGGAACTTGGCTGTTCCCTGGTGCTGCTGTCAGCCGGAGACAGCAGTGGGGACCAGGGCGTCCCCTTGGCCGCGGATAACCGCGGTGGCCGGAGTGCTACGGCCTGACCTGCTGACCGGGTGACCGCCAGCCCACGAAGTCCAGGAGTTTAGACTTTGTGGTGTGGGGACTGTGCCTTTGTCAGCGAAGTGGGGACGACACAGTTGGCCCAGGTGTGGCATTCGTCCCACTGGACCTCCTGGACACGTGAGATCGGGGACGCCGGCTTTGAGCCCCAGAGGAATCCTACCCCCTTGGGATGGGAGCCACCACCCGTTCCTTCTGTAGGGGCTGGAGTCCGGGCTCTTTGGGAATCGCGGGGGGGTAACACTCACCTGTGTGCTTGAGCACCGGTCCTGGAAGTCGGTATGGGGGCTGTGCCTTCTCGCACTCCCTTCCCGTTAGGGACTCACAAAGCACTTCAGCTCACGGGGCAGGCCTGTGGGAAGGAGCCTGGCTGCCTCTAGCATCCGGGTTCCTTGGGACACCTGTAGGGGGGCATGAGTGGCCGCAGGCATGTGGACCAGGGGCCCACACCTGGTTCTGCCCCTTCCTTCCAGCGCCGTGGGTCCTGCCCACCCGTGCACACCACTAACCCGGCTGTCTTCTCCTTTCTCGTCACCAGGGGTCGGGCCCAGGCTCGGCGGTCCCAGGCAGCTCCGGCGTTGGAACCCCCAGACAGTTCACGCGACAAAGGATCACGCGGGTCAACCTCAGGGACCTCATATTTTGTTTAGAGAATGAGCGTGAGACAAGCCATTCACTGTTGCTCTACAAAGCATTCCTTAAGTAGCACAGGGCGGGCGTGGCATCGCGGATGGAGACGCCTGGGACGTTTTTATATATTTGCAGATTACGCCTTTTGTAACAAGCAAATGGGATATTGTTTAAAAAACAGCCACCTCTTTACAATGGAACAGTTTTATATTCCTGTTTCTAAGTCAACTCTTCAGTATGGAAGAAAACACGTTTCTGTAACAGAGAACACAGAGGCCCGTGGGCACTCTGAACGGACAATTAACTCTTAACTCATCTTTGATTGAGTGGCCTTCTTGCCAAACAAGCCATATATAAAAACTGATGGAATCGTTTAGCAAATAATTAGCTGCCCTCTGTCACCTCGTAGCGGTTTCTACATTATTTGTGCATTTTGGTTTATTCAACCCAACTTACTGCGTAGGTGTGTGTCTACAGCAATGACCTCATTTCATTTATTTTATTTTTGTATTAGTCAGTTGGCAAAGCAAACTGATGTTTTAGACTATTTATGTCCCTGTCCTCTCCCTCGCCGGAGTCCCCGAGGAGCACGGAGCTCATCGCGCGCTCGCCCGGAGCGTGGTCACCTTTCTGCTCGGGAGAGGCCGCGCGGCGGCTCCTTCCGAGTGTGTGGTCGGCATCTGTACAGACGCATTTTATTTGCTATAGTTTGTAAAGCTGTAAAGTTAAAAGAAATGAAAACCTTTTCAGCATAAATATATTTTACTTGCACTGTGTTTTTTAGCTAAAAGTGGAAACTTAGATGAAATAAAATCAAAGTTGAGAAGAATCATCAAAAGACTGTTTCTCAGTGTGAATCAAGTGTTGAAAAATGGTTGGTGTATTTTGTCAGTAATTGTACATAATTTTTGGCACATAACATGAAAATGGCTATGTAAACTATAATTATTTTGCTAAGAGACTGTAAGCAAGCTGTGGGCCAACTTTACAGATGTCCAGAGCAAAGCCCCTTCTTTGTACCTATTTTTTTATTACAAATATACTAATTGGTTCTTTATATTTTCAGAGGTTATTGTATTAAATTGTCTATTGATAGTACTTTTATGACTGTAAATACTTTGGCTTTCTCTGTGTGGATCCTCACGTCAGACTTTACTTCGCGCGAGTGTGAACCGAATGCTGATCAGTATTTTTATCAACACCTGAAAACTGTTACACCTTTTATTTTGTCTTTTAGGAAATCCCTGTCTTTCCATTTTTTCATGTAAATTTTGCACAGTTACTTGTTCATATGTAAATATTTTACTTTCAAAAATGAAGTTTTTAATTGCTATTGTTTTATATAGGATTGAAAGAAAATTAACTCCTTTATTAAAAACAAATTTATCTGTATCTGTTTTGCCTATTTTTCCCGTTTTTTTTCAGTTGTAGATTCTGCTGCCAGAGACTGAGCTCTGGTTCCACTGAGTGGAACAGTGTTTATTTATGAACTACTACTTGTTAGCATCAGTATCTAAACCCCAGCGACTCTAGTAGAAATAACCTTGCCTCCAAGAACAGGAGCTGTGTGCTGCAGGGTGAGGCCCCGAGGTGGAGCTTGCTCCTCGCATGCTTGGGCCGTCTGGGCCACCTTGCCTGTGTCCCTTTGCAGGGGCCGCCCCACCCTGGACACAGGTGTGCTGGGGCACCTGTGCTCGCAGCTGGGGCACCCTGGGGACAGGCAAGGTAAGGCCCCGGTGGCCCCGGGGGTCCGTGCATGGACACGTGCCCTGGCGATGACCCCAGCCCCAATGAGAACTTCCCAGTGCTGGAGACAGATGGGGTCTCCAGGAGGCCCTGCCCCCGCGCTACCCCCTAGTGTTGCGGGCACATCCGCACCCTGCCTCTGGCACGCTGTCCGTGGTCGGTATCGTAGGTGGGTCGGCGTGCTCGGAGGTGGTGTCTAGTTTTCACATTGATTTCAGGTGGACCATGCCCAGGAATGTGTGGGCTTCCTTACAAGTTACACCGGGAAACACCACTCTCGTCAGGGAGCCTGCTGCATCGCCTCTGGGGCTGCTGTCCGCACCACAGACCGGGGCCCTCGGCAGTGGAGGCCCGTTTTCCTGATCTGGAGGCCGGAAGTCTGAGGTCTGGGCTCAGCGGGGTCTGTGCCCTCGAGGCCACGGGGGGTCTGTTCCAGGCCTGTCCCCCGGCTCCGGTGCTGGCTGGCACCTTGGACGGCCCCAGGACAGTGGTCATACCATGGATTAGGGTGCCAGCAAGGCCCCGTCTCCAAGTCAGGTCACGTTCTGAGGTGATCTTTGGGGGCAGGGATCACCCTCACTGTAGCACCTGTGACGGCGGAGGACGGAGCCTCAGCAGGAGGCACTTGAGGTGTGGTTTCCAGGTTCCCGTCCGTGTGAAAGGCCCCAGTAATTCAGTGATTACGTCACCCGTGGACTTTCTAACCGTGACTACTTGGTTTTCACGAAGTTCTTGGCCTGAGATAAATCAGGTCAGTCGGTAGAGGACACGCGTACTTGGATTTTGGCAGGTGTGACTGATTTAATTTCAGCTTCTCTATGTCCTACTGGGTCCCGTTGATCCACTGAGGACAGTCGTGGCCAAGGCACAGCCCCGACGCCAACGGGAGACCACACCCGGCCGAAGCATTGCCTGCAGACCCGAGGCACAGGTTTGTCCGTTGTTCTTGTCTCACGAGACCGTTAACCGCTGTTCAATGTCCCCGCACGACACGGTATTACTTGTCTGATGTCAGGTTTGGGAACTTGGGTGGGCTTGGAGGTAGAGGGTGGGATGGTGTTGCCCGGCACGTCCGCTCTCTCCACCGTGTTCCCCAGATGGCCGTGTTTCTAAGCAAATAAGAACAAGACACGAGGCCGAAAGTTGCGTGAAGTTCGGAAAGGACGAAGGCGAAGAAAGAAATCACAGATGATGCCACCGTGCACAGAAAGTCCGAAAGACTCCACAAACCCGTGACTGACAGAGGCCTGAATGTTGTGAAATTGTAGGGAACAGGGTCAGGATCCAAAATGACATGTGATTCTGTGTTCCAGCCGCCAGCAGCCAGAAAGGGAATGCGGGGGTCATTGACAGTAGGACCCGGACGTCGGGGTACCGGGCGTACGCCCGAGGAGCGGCACGGACGAGCCCCCCGCTGAAACGGGAGAAACGAGGAGGCCTGAGTGGAGCACACGCTGCGCTCAGGCTGGGCCGGGTGCTGGACGGTGGCGGTGCCGTCTGCGTGGACCCCGTGCGCCCTCGCCGTCCCCGCGGGGCTGGCGCTGAAACTGACAGTCGGATCCCAGGGACTCGTAGGAAGCCGGGATGTCGCGGGCGGCTCACACGGCCTGGACCGCACGTGGAGCATTCACACTCCCAGATTTCAGGACTTGCGGAAGCCGAAGCCGCGGCCCAGATGGCGTGGCCTGGCGTGAGGGCAGGCACAGCCAGTGAACGCCACGGAGCGTCCGGCAGCGGAACCGAATGTCATGGCCACTAGACTTTGGACAGAGACGCCGACGCGGCGAAGCTGCTGGTGGAGCTGGGCGGCCTGTGGGTGGAGAGCGAGTCTTTCCCCACGTTCACACACACACACAGGTTAACTAGAGATGGATCACAGGCCTGGAAGTGGAAGCCAAGAGTCCAAAGCCTCTAGACGAAAACATCAGAGAAGGTGTTCACGACCTTGGGGAGGGCGGGCACAAGCCGTAAAGAAAAAACGGCCAAGTGCACTTGAAATTTGTGCAGATCCAGAGGTGCCCGGGGAGAGCAGAAGGGAAGCCACGGGCCGGGAGGGACCGCGTGCTCATAGAACCCCGACGGGACCCGCAGGCCACATAGGGAGAGACTCCACTGCTAGATGCGTACGCAAGACCTACCGGGGGCCCGGAAGCAAATGGAAGGGTTGCCCGTCATGATTGGTCATCAGAGAAAACCTGTGATGAGAGCCTGCTGCACGCCCGCCGGAGAGACCGAGGCCGACGGAGAGCGCGTGGCGGTGGCCCTTGGGGAGCCGTCCGGCCACTCTGGGAAACTGTTGCACTTTTAAGAAAGCAAAGTGCGTGTGTCTCCCCTGTGCCTACGTGAGACAGCAATGGCCTTTGTCCGCCAAAGAGGCCGTCCGGAAATGTTCACAGCGGTGCTGGGCACCGATGGCCCCAAACGGGATCGGCCCACCCGTCCCTCGGGTGGTGGGCGGACACCTCGATGCCACCGCCCAGGGATGGAAAGGGATATGCTGCCGATTCACTCGGTGATGTAGACGAATCTCTACAGAATCACGGAGAAGCCAGGCCCAGAGGCCCCCACGCCCCCCTGGTGGTGGCAGCGGGAGCCCACGCGGTTGGTTACCTCCCAGGGTGGCCGATGGGAATGTTCTGTCTCCATCTGGGTGGTGGTCCCCTGGGTGTGTGCACCTGTGAACAGGCCGGCAGGTGAGGTCCGTGCGTTTCAGCATCTAGGAGACGTACCTCAGTAAAACCTGGGGAAGGCCCAGAGCTCAGCCTCGGAACCCCCAGCGTGATATCACCTCTGCCTGGGCAGGTACCCGGCCCCACGAGACCTGGGGACAATTGAGAGGAGGCGGGTGTCTTGGGATAAGTGATCTTCACGGGATTGTCCAGCGTCACTGGTTAACTAGTTGAGTGTTAACTAGTTTTTCCTCCTATCAGACGGTGGTCTCCAAATGTCTTTTTTGTCTTAAAAAAAAAAAGTTCTCCCTGGCCGTCCTTCATCACCACCCTCGGGCCTGGCCTGCCCCCAGCCTGGACAGCGGAGGCTGCAGGGCACCTGTTCTGGCCTCATGCTCCATCTCAGAGCTCTGGGGACCCGTCTGCAGCCTCCGCATCCTCAGCCCCGTGCGTGCTGTCCCTGCGGGTAGGCCACGGTCCGGGGTGGCCTTTCCAGCGCCGGCTGGCAGCCGCTCCCCTCCTCTGGGCCACTCGGGGCCGCGCTTCCCGGGGAAGACCGGCCAAGGCACTTACGTCTTCTCCTTAAGACACAAATCACACCGTTTTCCAAGAGTCTAATTGCTCTTTCAGGCCGCTGCTTCAGGCTTTGTCCTACTTGCCAGGATTCCTGTATTTTTTAGGAGAATGGGCACACAATCATCTTTTTTCCTAAAATACACGTATTTAGCGAGTGTCAGCGAGCACCTTTCCCTCACAGGATGCCTTTCCCGGGCCCGGAGGGTGCAGGAAGGCACAGTCCCCCAAGGACACCAGGCAGGGCTCTGCCGGGAGGAGTGGCCTGGGCAGCGGTGGCGGGCAAGCCCGGGGCAGAGTGCACTCGGGTGCGTCAGGGGAGGAAGGCGGGAGCAGCCGTCGTGCGCTTGCGTGGGAGTCAGGTGCACGGTGGGATGCCAGCAGGCTGCACCAGCAGAGGCCGCGGGGTGGAGGCCGTGCAGCCCGCGGCGGTCCCTACAGACGTGGGGCGTGCGTCACCCTGTCCACCCCGTCCACATGTTCCCGGACACGGTCCCACAAGTGCAAGATTCGGCCACGCAGGGGTGTGTACACAGGTGCTCACGGCAGCTTTGTGGGAAACAGCGAGGACCTGGGAAAGCCCCCCCTGTTGTCCGTGTACAGGTGAGCGGCTGACCTGGTGGGTTTGCCCAGCGCCGCCCGCAGCAGCGAGGAGTGGGCCGTGGGCACGCTCAGTCCCTGCGGAGTCTCCGCGTGAGTGCGAGTGTGAGCTGCCACGGGAGTGTCCGGAAGCACAGCGTCCCTCGCAGCCTGGAGGCTGGCAGGGGTCGCTGGGGACGCTCAGTGGTGAGGCATCTGCCTTCTGCTTAGGCCACGACCTGGGGGTCCTGGGATCGAGCCCCACGTCGGGCTCCCTGCCCAGCGGGGCGTCTGCTTCTCCCTCTCCCTCTTTGCTCTCTCTGAAATAAATAAAATATCAAAAAAACAAAACCAGGTCCCAATCCGCAGAGCCTGTAAATGTGACCTTATTTGGAGGAAGGGTGTTTGTAGAGGTCACCAAGGACCTCTACAGAGATGAGGCCATCCTGGCTTACCCGGGTGGCCCTCAGTCTAGTGACGCGTCCTTACAAGAGGGCGTCCTTGTTAGAGGGAGTTAGAGAAGCCACATGAGGGCGAGGCCCAGGTGGAGCGACGTGGCCTCAAGCCCAGGACGCCTGGGCCGGCGGGAGCGGGAAGGGCAAGAAGGACGCTCCCCGGGGCCTCGGAGGGGGCCGGGCCCTGCCCGCAGCGGGATTTCAGCCGGCAGATACCATCCTGCATGCTGGCCCCAGGTCCGAGAGCAAAAATCCGATGTCCTTTGTTACGGCAGCCACGGGACCCCAGCGCCAAGTTGGCTCCGCGTGTTACGGCAGGTCGACCCGGCTGCCGGGCGCTGACCCTCCCAAGGGTGGCTCGGGGTCCTGAGCGCTGCCGGGGCCCCTCCGCCCCAGCTGGCGCTTCCGTCATCGTCTCCGTCTCTGACATGACCCCTTTCTCACTGTGACCTCGGCCACGCGGGCGTCGTAGGCCCCCGAGGATCAGGGCTTTGTGTGGCTGGTCAGGGCGCAGGCCGGATGGCGGGGGCAGAAAGGATGTCCAGCGGTCAGTGACAGTCCCTGCCTGGCCCTCCCGCAGGCCCCGCTGACCTGTGCCCTGGCCACCGGCCTCGTAGTCTCCATGACAACCGTTCCAGAAATTTAAAAGGGAGGAAAAGGCAAGTCGGCGCCGGCGCAGGCACAGGCCTGGCCCCTCCCTGCCCGGTGCCCCCCACCAGAGCCCTTCCCCACCCCTGCCTCCAGGTGGACCCGGGACCCTGGCAGCCCCGTGAGGTGTCTGTGGCCTCGTGCTGCAGGTGGGGAGACGAGGTCACTGTGGGGTGCAGGTCTGGGGGCCACTGTGGGTGCCTCGGTGGCCGTATGAAGGGGGGGACAGTTTGGGTGGGTGCTGGTGAGAAGTCAGCGCCAGCCTGCACCCGCTGAGCTAATAGGTGCCGTCACCACCCGAGCCCGTTGCTGTGACTTCCCTGAAAATGCTGGGACGGCTTCTGCATCTGGAGAGCGGTGCCGGGGCCTCCTTCCTGGCGGTGGGCGGTGGGCGGAGGCCTCAGCCAACGAGGGCGCCCCCCTGGCAGCAGCCTCCCTGCCCGGAGCCGCCTGCCCCTGGTCCCTGGGTGGAGGGGGACGGGGCACGGGGCACGCTCCGTGCACACACCTCACCCTGCTTGGCGCGCTGCGTGTTTGGGAACCGCAGCACACGGCCCGGAGGCCTGGCCTGCACCCGGGGCCCCCGAGGCCCACCCGCCCCTGGGCCGCCCACAGCTCTGGGGCACGCGGCCTCCGGCTCAGCTCACTTCGCCTTCCCAGCGCCCTCAGCGCAGCAGGTGCTGCCCCGAGACCTTCGGGTCGCCCAAGGTCACGAGCCTCGAGAGTGACTGAGCTGGACCGGAGCCTGGTCGTGAGGAGCCAGCTGGGGCCACACCCGCTGCTGCCCGGAGGCCGGGGACCTGGCTGGTGGCCGCTCCCAGCGCGCTGCCAGGTGCAGACCCAGAGGAGAGACCGCGAGGCCTCAGGAGGCTCCTGGACGGAGGGCCCCGAGATTCGGGACCACGCGGGCCTTCCCGAGCCGCTGCCCGGCTCCGCAGGGACCTCCCGCCGCCCCACGGTGCTCTCTGCGGTAAACCGTTCCCGCGGGCATTTCCTGCAGCCACAGGGGGCAGCGCGGCCGCTGGGGGTCGGCGTCGTCGGGGGGCCCAGGGTGCAGTGGGGAGCGGGTGGGCGTTTCAGGGTGGACGACGGGGCATGTGTGTTGGGGGGAGCCAGCGACGCAGACCCGGCCAGTTCCAGTCCCTCTGCCCTCGGCTGGGCATCCGGGGCCGAGCTCCCTGTCACCCTGTCAGTCGGGGGGACCTGAACGTCATGCTTATGCGGCCATCAGTGCCCAGAGACGCCCCCCGAGGGCCTGTGTTGGGACACGGTCATGGCCACCCAGGCCTCAGGCGTCCCCGGGGCAGGGCAGCAGGCGTGCGGTGTGGGCACGGGCCTCCCTCCGTGTGGCCTCTGGCCCGGGTCCCACGTGTGCAGGGGGTGGGCTCACCCTGCCGCCCGCCGTGGCCCCGGCCCCCCCCAGCCCAGAGGGTCTCGAGGGACGGCCGTCGGTGTCCACGCACCTGCCCGGGCTCGAGGCGCAGACACTGGCTGGCTGGCGCCCCTGCTCCCAGGAAGGGCTGCCTGTGAGGGCCGGGCTCCCCTCACGCCCTGGACACCGGGGGGCACGGTGGGGGGGGAGGCGGAGCTTGGCATGTCCTTAGGTCTCGGGAAGTCGTCCTTGTCCTCCAGGGAGGCGGGAGTCCTGTGTCCCCGCAGCCTGATCAGCGGCCGGGTGGGGTGGGGGGTGGGGGCCCCTCTCAGGATGCTCAGGGCCTGGGCCCAGAGGGGGGAGGAGGCGGGTACCCCGCCTGGCTCCCATGAGGCACCGCCGTCTGCGTCCACCTGATAAGCCAGGTTCAGAGTGGAGGTTCCTTCTCTCCAAGGGGGACGTTCCAGGACTGAGGTCACGGTGCCCCCCACCACGCGCCTGTCCAGCAGCAGGACGGTCCCTGAAGGGCGATGGCTCGTAGCAGCTTGACCCGGGACGCGGCAGTTTCTCGCTGGATCCTGCATCTCACGTGCTCTCCGTCCTCCCTTAAAACGCCCTCCCGCAGCGCCCACTCCCGGCCAGACCCGCCCCTCCGGGCCTCGTCTAGGGCTCCAGGCCGTGGCTGGTGTCCCCTGGTCACCCATGTGTGGCTGCGTCACAGCACGGCCAGTGGCAGGGTCAGGTCCTCCCAGCCCTGCCCCCTGCAGTCTGCCCCCCTGCCCTGCCCCGGGTCTGCCCTCCCTGCTCAGTGCTACCTGCCCCCCGTCCTGCCTCTGTCCCTTTGCAAGCCCTGGCTCTTTCTACCTTGACGACCAAAGGGTCTTTCTCAGGGCGGCTGCCCGCCCCCCCATGTGGCCCCGGTGAGCCTGGCCTTGACCAGGTGGCCAGGAGGGTGGGCTTTGGATTCCTGGGGGATCTGACCCTGTGGTTGTGACACGGGAGGGGTCCGGGGGCAGGACCAGGCCTCCTGGGCCCTTAGGGTGGGTCGTCACCTCAAGGAGGAGGAGCCGAGGCCCCGTGGCCTGACGGGCTGAATGCCCCTCCTGGGCCTGCGGTCCCTCTTGGAACGCACAGAGCGCTGGCCCGGCCGGGTGGATCACCCTCGAGGGGGCGTCCTGGCTGCTCCGAGGCCCCAGCTGGACTTCGTGGTTTCCCTCCCGGTGGGACAAGCCGCTGCGGGTCTGGGTGTGGGAGGGTGTCCCGAAGCAGAGCCTCACCCCGGGGGGCTGATTACAGGACTTCCTGCTCCCCCCGCCCCCCACTGCCTGTCTCAGGCCCGAGCAGTCGCCTAATTATGCACGTAATTAGCTGCTCGGCACCCTCAAAATTAGCGAGCGGCTAATTGTGCCTGTAATTATCAGCTGCACCCGTAATTAACCGAGTGAGTGACTTTTTGTTATGCGTGTTATTGTGGATGCAGATCTGCGCTAGCAAAGGCTTGGCTGGGGGGTCTGTCGGTGGGGGGCGGAGGTTGGAGGACCCGGCTCTGGCTGGGGTGCAGGGACCCCCTCCTTGGGGCTCAGGTCCTTAGTCGCCGGGCCAGAGGGCAGCCCCTCAGCCTCAGTGAACGTGGTCCACTCGGGGCGGGGGCAGGGCCTCTGCGGTCCAGCGGGGTGGGCCTGGGCCTGTGGTCTCCCCGCCAGCACCGCGCAGAGGCCTGTCCTGCTCAGGCTCAGGCCCGGGGCCAGGGGGCGCTGGGTCAGGTGACCAGGCCGGGCCTGAGGGAGCTTCTGGGGCTGCGGGGCCTGGCTGGGTGGACCCCGTGTCTCTGGGGCCGAGGCCTGCTGGTGCTGCCCTCCCACCACACGAAGAGCTGCTGGGCCCCCGAGATAAGTGGGGGGGGTGGCGAGTGAGAATCCTTCCACGGCAGCGTGAGGGCAGGAGGGGAACCTGCCGGCCTGACGTGCGACGTGTGAGCACCTGGGCCCGGTCAGGCCTCTGGCACGCGGGCCCCCGTCGGGGGGCAGGGGCGGGCCTGGTTTTGTGCGCCGTCCGTGCTGCGGGGGCCCAGGGCTGCGTCTGGGACAAGGCGGGGGCTCGGGAAATGCCCATCGGGGGCGCCGCTCCCATCTCAACACCGAACCCCGCGTCTGTCCGGTGCCGTCCGTGAGCCCGTCGGCTTCTCGAAGGTCCGGAGAAACACAAGCAGGTGGAGGCCGACTATTTAAAAGGGGGGCTTTATTAACTCCTCTGGAGCAGCGCGCCGGTGCCCCGACGCCGCCCCGGTACACGACAACTCGGCAAAGCTGCTACTCAGTTTGGAACCAAGACCTCCTGGCACTAAAAACACATTGAGAAAACATCGACGCTCTTCCCTTTTTTTTTTTTTCCTTTTTTTTTTTCTTTTTTGGTACAAAATGATACAAACAACAATACAAAATAGTTGTGCTGTTGACGATTACAAAAAAAGTTGGGACTTTTGCCTAACTGCACAATGCTCGGAGTTGCAGTGTGAACACATCATACTCCAGTGTCTTTCCCCAAAACAACCACAGTCATGCGGGCTGCTACACATTTTGTCCATTTTCAAAAAAGAAACATGCAGAAAAGGAAAAAAAAAAAAAGATCAGAATGGAAAAAGGAGAGGAAAGGAAAAGAAGAAACGCGTTCCAATTATACACAGAGGCGGCTCCCCGCGGGCCGCGCCGAGCAGGACCTGTCACGTGCACCGCGCTGCGCGAGCTGCTTCACGGCACGCTCTGTGCATGGGAGAGTTTGTGCGGGGTTTTTGGTGCTCTTTTCAGCATTGACAAAAATTGAGACTCCCCTCCCCTAACCTTTTACCTCTCAAAGGACCGTGTGTGTGTGTGTGTGTGTGTGTGTGTGTGTGTGTCGGCCGGTGCTCACGCTAGGGAAACTGAGGCATCTCGGGGAACTGACGTGTGGCCGTTACCCTGACGCTGTGGTGGCCGGAGGCCCAGCACTTGTGCTGAGAGACACGGGAAAGCAAAGGCGCGGGGTGTGAGGACAGACGGACACGGGGGTCCTCGGCTGGGCGCCCCCGACCACGGCCGCGTCCTCGCCGCGCCACCCCCGCGGGTTTCTCCTGTTCACAGAACAAAATCCCCTACAGAAACGAAGGTGCGCCCTAGGGCTTTGCCAGCGCGGAGTCTGGGCCCCCGCGGCCGGGCCCCGGGTCTCGGGCACGGTGGGTCTACAGGCTGCGGGAGGCGTGACGCTGCTGGCACGCCCAGCTCGACCTCAGAACCGAGTGCGCAGTGAAGTGGGTGTGGGGGCACGCGAGCCCCCCCGGCCCCCGGGGACTGTGTGGAGGGCACGCGTGGCCCCCGGCGTGGCCCAGCCTCAGCCTGCGTGATCCAGGCGAGGTGCGTCGGGGCCCTGGCGGTGGGGTGGGGCGGTGGGGCGCCGGGCGCCACGGGGTGGGTGCGTCCTGGGCTGGGCTCCGCACGGCCGTCCCCGAGCACAGCCCAGGGCCCTGGGCACCCGGGGGTCTCGAGATTTCAGAGAAGCGTCCACAGCTGCCTCGGCTCCCAGAACATGTTTGTGCCGAGAAGTTCGACAGGAGGATAAACGTTCCAAAAACAAACAAAACACAGAAGATGCCAGCTCACGTCCTGCCAGCCCTGACCCCACCAGCAGTCCCCAGATGGCGGCGCCCCCAGACGCCGGACAGTCTTCGTCTGGCCCTGAGCGATCCCGGTCCCTCCCCCCAGGCGGGCCACCCACCCCTGACGCAGAGAGAGAGGCGTCTGCAGAGGCGCATCCAGCGGGGGGCACGGGCACCTCCTTCGTCCCCCCGCCAGGCAGCAGGGACGGGGTCGGGGACGGAGCCCTACAGCCATCAGGCCGCAGGCCAGGGCCCCAGCCCGGCCCGGGGACAGTGGCGGAGGTGGTGAGTGTGGCCTGGGGAGGAGCCCTGACACCCCGCGGGGACACCACCCTGCCTGCTGCACACACGCCTCTGAGGCCAAAGCTGTTTGGAAAAGAGGGTGACCGTCGCCACGGGGGGAGCATCCAAGGCCTCAGGCCGGGAGCATGGGGACCAGGCTGAGCTCTCCCCCGACCCAGGGCTCCAGGATGGGCACGAGGCCTGCCTGCTCGCCACGGGCCCCCCCAACGCCAAGGCCCGCCCAGGGCCAGGGCACCCCTCACCCCCTTTCCAGGGTGCTCCCAGGAGGGGTCGTGTCCCACCAGGGCCTGCGTGGCCTTTTATCACCCAGGGAAACCAACGCAGCGGGTCTCCCCGGCGGGTCCCTGCGACGCACAGAGCGTCTCTTGCTGTCCCTTGGCAAACTCCAGTCAGGCTGGCACGTCAGACAGCCCCGTGCAAAGGGCAGCGGCATCCCCGGGAGTCTGAGCGGCTGCTCGGTGCTGCCCTGGGTCCCCAGGAGAGGACTTGGGTCACTGCGTCAGGTGGGTGCCGTCCAGATGCATCTGAGGCCAACGGCAGGGCAACGGCGGGCTGTCCCGGCCACTCGGAGCAGAGCCTCACTGTCCACGTCAGGTTGCGAGTCCGGGGGGAGAGGCTGCCGAGGCACGTGCAGGTGTCCGCGCTCTCTGCCGTCCGCAAGGGCCTCCGAGGGGCTGGGGGCGTCCGGGTGTCGCCAGCGGGGCCTTGCACGGGGGCCTCCAGGAACCCGCTGGCGGGGGCGGGGGGCTCGTGTCAGGTGTTCGGGGATGCTCGCTCGATTGGGCTGCGGCTTCTTGGGAGGTGCAGCCTTCTGGACCGAAGGCATCGGGGGCCTGCGTGGCATTTCGGGGGGGACAGCTGTCTCTCGGGCAGGCCTCGTGGTTGGGGGGCCAAAGGGCAGAGATGGTGAGTGTCGGGGAAGCCCCCTGGAGCCCCACTGCCACCTGTGCACGGTGTCGGGAGCCGGGGCAGCCAGAAACTCGGTGCGAGCCGAGGGCGCACACGTGCCTTTGGTAGATGGGCTGGGCCCGCCCTGGGGGCTCTCCTGGCCTGTCCCCCCACTGCCCCCTGCCTGCCCCTGACCTGCGCCCGACCTGCCCCCTGCCTGCCCCCGACCTGCCCCCGGCCTGCCCCCTGCCTGCCCCCGACCTGCCCCCGGCCTGCCCCCTGCCTGCCCCCGACCTGCCCCCGACCTGCCCCAGGCCTGCCCCCTGCCTGCCCCCGACCTGCCCCCTGCCTGCCCCCGACCTGCCCCCTGCCGGCCCCCGGCCTGCCCCCTGCCTCGGGGGGGGGGGGGGGATCGGGGGGGGGGGGCGCCAAAGGCCCAGGAAACCCTGACCGTGTCCAGCAAAGCTTGAGGACTCAGATGGGCTTTTGGGGTTTGAACCCCAACGATTTCTTTGTCAATTTTGTTAAGCAAATCACCCACTGTTTTTCTTAATAAAAGACCCAAAAAAGAAAGAGAGAGGGAGAAAGAGAGAGAGAGAGAGAGAGAGAGAGAGAGACAGGTTCTCCCCGATTCCTTAATTGGCGCCTTCAGAGCTGGGGCTAGCTGGGGTCGGGGGCGCTCAGGACTGGGGTTGGGGGGACGTACGTGGTCTGTCTGCTTGCTTTTCGTCACTCCTGAGTTTGAGGGAATCTGATACATGTACCAAAAGGCACTTTCATTTTTTTTTTTTTTTTTTTTAAAAACAGTGCTTCTGTTCTAAGAAATTCAAGTTAAGACAGAGTGCCTCTCGCTGCTCTCCGTGCTAGCCAGCTACTGCGGCGGGTGGCGCGCCGCGGGGCGAGAAGGGCTCATGCCAGACAGCTCACTGTTGGGGGGGCTGGGGCGGGGAGGGACCCCCTAACACACCACTAAGTGACACGGCCGCGGGGAGTCGGGGAGCCCGGCGCCTCCAGCAGTCCCGCTCCGCCGGCGCCCGGGGCCAGGCCGCTCAGTCCTCCTCGCCGCCGCCGTACATATCCGCCAGCTTCTTGAACCTGGGCCCCCAGTCGTTCAGGTAGTCGTAGTCCTGGTCCCCGGAGCTGGACGAGTTCAGGGAGCTGACGGAGCCTGCGGTGGAGCCGCTGCCCTCGTAGTCGAAGACCAGCAGGGAGTCGTAGGGGGGCGCCGTGGGGTCGTTGTCCGCGGCGCGCAGGCCCTGGGGTCAGAGGCGCAGGGTTAGGCCCAGGAGGGGAGCTGGGGAAGCGGCCGGGAGGGGACGTCGCTGGGCCCTGCACACAGTAGGTGCTCCGCAAGCGCTCCCTGCGGTTGACTGAGGGGCCGTCAGGGAACCAGGGGAGGGGGGGTCGGGGTCTATGACCAGGGGCTGAGGTGCCCATGTGGCCCAACAGCAGAGCGGGGCCGCGGCAGGTGCACAGGACGGTCCACAGCCCGTGTCCCTGCAATGGGGGGTGAGCCCGAGGACCAGGACCTGGACGTCTGACGTCATCGTGTCCACTGACCCCACGACACCTGCTGTGTGCCCAGAGGCCCCCACGCCCTCGCCCCCTGCTTCTGCTCGCACCGGCACTAACCCCCCGCCCCCACCCGGCCTCGCGCCCCCGGAGCACGCACCTCGCTGATGAAGTCCCCGATGTCCCCCGGGTGGGGCACCACGGGCCTGACCGGGTACTGGGGCTCGGCGCCCACGGGCCGCTCGTCCACCCGCCGCACTCCCGGGGCTTTGCTCAGCACGTGCTCCATGGCCTCGGGCTGCTGCAGCTGGCTCAGGTCGTAGTCCTGGGCGCGAGAGGCGGGCCGTGGGGGCCGTCACCGGGGGCCCAGACGCCTGAGGTCCCAGCTGTTGCCGCACTGCTCTGCCCCCCCACTCTGCCCCCCACTCCCCAGGTCCTCCCAGTCCTGCCCCCCGGGCTGCCCTCGTGGTCTGGGGCTCCGCACCTGGGACCCCGGCAGCTCCTGTGCACATGCCTTGGTTTCCCTGGGAGAGCCTGGGGCTGGGGTCACTGTCGCCGTGCTCCGGGGGGGCACGAGCACGTGGTGGAAGGAGCTGCCCGAGGCCCCTGATGGCGAAGCGACCCGGGTGCAGCCAGGCAGCTCCCTGGAGCTCCCCCGGGGCGCCCCGTGCACGGCCGTCTGGTCACCTAGCGGCCCCCGGGGGGTGCGAGGCTGCGGGCTGGGTCCTGGGCTGAGGGCAGAGAGCGGCCCTGACGCTGGCGGACGCTGGAGCGGAGCCTCACCTGGTCCTCCTCACCGCCGCCCTCCTCGTCGTACTTGAGGATGTTGTCACGAACGTCGTCCTCGGGGTCGATGAGCAGCTGCTTGGTGTGGCGCTCCTTCTCCCTGCGCTTCATCCACACGACGAACAGCAGGACCATGGCTGCGGGGGCGGGGCCGCACCGTGAGCGGGGTGTGGGTGCGCGTGGGCACGGGTCTGCGAGTGTGTGGGCATGGTTCTGTGTGCGTGGGCACGGGTCTGTGTATGTCGGCACAGGTCTGTGTGCATGGGCACGGGTGTGTACGCATGGGCATGGGTCAGTGCATATGTGGGCACAGTTCTGCATGGAAGGGCACGGGTGTGTGTGCGTGGGCACGGGTCTGCGTGTGCCGGCATGGGTCTGTGTGCATGGGCATGGGTCTGCATGTGCCGGCATGGGTCTGTGTGCGTGGGCACGGGTGTGCGCATGTGGGCATGGGTGTATGCGCATGGGCACGGGTCTTTGCGTGGGGGCACGGGTCTGCACGCGTGGCTCAGCTGTACTCACTGAGCAGGATGACGATGCAGATGAGGATCGCCACGATGGCGCTGGTGCCCAGGCCGGCCGCCGCCACGGCGCCGATGGTGGTGCAGTCCCCGTTCTCATCGCACGGGCACACCTTGACCTTGATGATGGACGTGTTGGACAGCGGGGGATTCCCAGAGTCGGTGACGGTGATGGGGACATCGTACATCCCAGCCTCCAAGTACAGGATGCGCAAGCTCAGCTGGGCGTAGTCACCTGGTGCGGGGTGACAGGACAGGCTGCCTTCAGTCTGCAGCCAGCACCCCGTTAGAGCGGGACGTCTGAAGGGGACGACGGAGTCTGACAGCATGACAATCTAAAGTACCTGTTTGGTTCATATACATGTGCACACGCGCTCAGGCACACGCACGGGCACATGCACGCCAGACCACTCCATAAAGTGAGGAGACACTGGTGATTCCAGAAGGAGCAATTGCAACATGTTGAAGAAATTGTTTCCTTAATATATAAAGAGTTCTACCAAATCAATTAGAAAAAGACCTTCTCAAAGATAAACAGGCAAGGGCATGGCACAGGCAATTCACAGAAGAACCGCAAACGGCCAATAAATAAATGGGGAAAAAAACGCGCATGGTTGAGAGATGTGAATGGAAACCATGATTTTGGCTAAAACACTGGAAAAATGCTTTTTTTAAAAAATGACATTCAGTGTTGGTGAGGGCTTGGGTCACAGGTGTGCTCCTGTACCCCCAGACACGCGAGGCACTGGCGTGACCTTTCTAGGTGCATCCTCACAGTGCTAGGAAACTGTAGGACCTGGAGGCCCTTTCATACAACAGGCCCGCACCTAGAGGAGAGAGATGGGCCGGGGCCCCACCCATGGGGCCGGGCGCAGGGCGCGGGGACTACGGGTGAGCTCGTTACAGCGGCGGGACCGGGACTGTCCTCAAGGCCCCTCAGGGGACAGTCCCCAGGGGCTCCGGTGGGGGGACGGCCCGTCTCCACTGCTCGCTCTCCCACGGGTCCCGGCTTGTGGGCTGCGCCCCAGATGTGTCCACACCCCAGACGTGTCCAGTTGTCCCGGTGCCCGGGGCGGGCTCACCGTTTAAGCGGGTGATGGTCCAGTTCTTCCGCACGGCGGCGGGCACGAAGGGCAGCTCGAAGACGTAGGGGCCGATGTTGGGGTCGACGTCGGCGTCGGCCGCGGTGATGTTGATGGCGTTCAGGCCGGGCCTCTCGCAGATCTGCGCCTCCTTGGGCAGCAGCTCAGGGGCGTTGTCGTTGATGTCGATTAGGTAGATCTGCAGCGTCCCGGTGCCACTGGCCGGGGGGATCCCTGTGGGACAGATGCAGGTGACCCTACAGGGCTGCTCTGTGTGCCCCACGGCCACGGGCACACGATGACACGCAGCAGGCCAACGCCAGCCCCAGGGCCCCGGGGACAGATGACAGGTCTGCACGGGACACACCACGGCCATGGCCCCCAAGAGTCCCGGACCTGCACCAACACCCACCGTCAGACACATGGCCACTCAGCTGCACACAGGACACGGCCTCAGATGTGCAGCCGCCACCAGACCCACAGCTGTGAGTGGGCACACGCATGCACATACACACAGGCATAGGTACATGCACATGCACGCACAGGCATAGACACACATGCACACACATGCACGCACACACACAGGCATAGACACATGCACACACATGCACAGGCATAGACACTTGCACACACATGCACGTACACACAGGAATAGGCATACACACGCACATACACATACACAGACACGCATGCACACACAGGGGCATACACACACAGGAATAGACACACATACACATGCATGCACATGCACGCACACACACAGACACACGCACAGGCATAGACACACGCACACACATGCATGCACACAGGCACACAGGCAGATGCACACGCACGCACAGGCATGCACACACAGGTGCACACACATGCATGTGTACAAGACACATGCACACATGGAGGCATGCACACATGCACATGCACATATATGCGCACACAGGCATAGACACACAAACATGCACCAAGGCGCACACACACACACACACAGAGGCATAGACACACGAACATGAATGCACAGGCATGCACACACAGGTGCACATGGATGGATGCACATGCACACAGACAGAGATATGCACACACATGGGGGCATACACACATGCACACGCACACATATGCATGCACACACAGGCATAGACACATGCACATGCACGCACAGGCACACACACAGGTGCAGACACACACATACATGCACACACATGGGGACATGCACACAGACACACACATGCATGTACACACAGGCATAGACACATATGCACATGCACAGAGGTGGACATGCACGCACATGCACATAAAGAGGCATACACACAGGCATAGACACACACGCACATGCAACATAAGCATGCACATGCACATAGGTGCACACACACATGCAGACACACAGACACATGCACACATGGGCATGCATACATGTACACACATGCACACACAATACACATGGGCACACACATGCACACACAGGCACACAGGTGTACACACACATACACACATGCATGCATGTGCACACACCCATGTACATAGGCGCAGACACGTACACACACGTGCACACACATGCCCGCATACACAGGCACACACATATACACAGACATGCACACCCATGCACACCCACATAGCACCCATGTGCACATACACACCCCTACACAGGCATGCACAGACGCACACACATGTACATATACAGCACCCATGTGCATACACCCCCACAATGCACACATGCACATACACACACAGCCGCCCCCACATAGAGCACTCACATGGAGCTGTACTGGTGCACAGCTACAGAAGATGGTGCCCACCATGCCCAGCACTAGGCACCCACACCCCTGCCCTGTGGGGCCGGCACCCACTTCCCCGTCTCTCCATAGCCCGCGACCCTGTCCACGCCCCCGTGTCTCCCTGGCCCCACCCTGCAGGCGCCTGAGGCCAGGAGCCCTGAGCCACATGCGGACCCTGGGTGCCTCCCCAGCCCAGCGAGCGGGCCTCCGGGGCTCCCGGCCTGCAGGCCTCGGTGCGGACCTGCTCTGCACACCCAGAGCACCCCAGGGCCCCGTCGGTTCCCTGAGCCCCCAGGTCTGGCCCAGGGCCGCGTGCACGTGGGTGCGTGCGACACAGATGCCCCAGGCTTGGGGTCAGAGATCTTCCGGCTGCAGTACCCCTTGGTGGCAAAGCCGAGGCAGGCACCTATGACATATGGCCCAGCACGTGTCTTCACGGTCTCAGGAACCCATGAGAGCACCGGGCCAGGGCGCAGCTGGGCCTGGCCATGGAGGCCGCTATGGCGTGGGTGCCGGCCAGCACGGTGGGGGGGACCAGGGACCCCACAGCCTGCATGCACCCTGCTCACAGTCTCGCCGTCCTCTCGGCTTTCTGCTGCGTCGGCCCCGGGTTTGTTCAAAACCACCTCCTAATGCAGCCACTTGAGCCTCTGGAGGAGACGCTGCTCCCCGCAACCAGGGCTGGTGCACCTCACGGCCACAGCCAGGCCTCGGCTTTTCTGGGTCCCGTAGGTCAGGGAAGGCAGGGAGGAGGCTGGCGGGTGGCTACCGGGCCCCGGCTTTCATTGCCGCAGAACGAGCCTTTGTGCAAGGGCTCCGCTTGCTCCGGGGCCTGGGCTGCACCCCTGACCTAGAACCTGCCCGAGCGGACCTCCACAGGTCGGCCTCAGGGCCTTTGCGCGGGCTGCTTCCAAACTCTGGGTCTCCTCTCTGCGCTGTTTCCCCCTGGCTTGTTCCCTCTGGTCCGCAGTCAGCTCCCCAGGAGCACAGCTGCAAATGCCGGCCCCTCCCTCCCTCGCCCTGCTTTGTTTTCTTCCAGAACCTACTCCCTGAAAGTGTCTGGTGGACTTGTTTCTCATTCATCTCACTGGGGCAAGAGATTGCTGAGCTGTCCCCCAATATCCATTCCCCACTTTTGACGTTGATAGAAGAACCGGAGCCCCGAGATTTTATCTGAGGTCACCCTGCCCAGCTGTTGGGCCGCATTTCCCAACCTCCCTTGCAGTAAAATGTGGCTCCTGGCCGACGGCTCCCAGGGCTCTGAGGACACCGGCGCACCTAATCCTCGCAGCTGCAGGAGAGAGGGGGGCTCATCCCCATTCTACAGAGGAGGAAACCGAGGCACGGAGCGGTCAGGTCTCTTCCCACCCCTCAGTGGTGCTGGCACTGATCCCTGGCTCTAGAATCCTCCTTCTCCCTCACTGCCTCTCCCCTCCCATGCAGAGTGGGCTGGGTACGGGGCTGGGGGCCTCGCCGCCTCCTGGGTCCCTGGGTCCAGGGAGCGGTGGCCTCGGGGCTGGGAGTCCAGTGCCCGGCCGTGAGGCACTGTCTGCCTCCCTTGAAGGCCCCAGTGCCTCTGCCCAGCCCGCCTCACCCCTGCCGGGGTCACCTTCACCCTGCGACCCCAGCTCCTGGGGCTCCTCATCCTGGCTCGGGCGGGGGGTCTCACCATCACCGTCTGCCAGCCCCAGGGCTCCGGCTGCCGTGTGCGGCTTCACACGGTGCCTGCCCGACTCTGAGCTCCGCGGGGCCCCTGCTCCCTGAGGGCTGCGAGGGCCTGGACAGTGGGTGCTCGGAGCCCCGGGGCCGGCACCCCAGGGGCTGCTTGGGGGAGGCCCGCCCCCACCTATCCTGGCCTGTAGTCGGCACGACCGGGCCGTTCTGCCAAAGCGTGTGTCATTCAGCTGCCCTCAGTCTACCCCATGGGAACTCAAAAACTGCTCAGGTCATGTTCCACCGAGACCAGGCTGGACGCAGCTTGGCCCCCTGCTGCCGGCCCGGCTCCCCCGGTGCCCACGAGGGCGCCCCGCAGGAGAGCGGAGGGGCGTGTATCTGCCTGGAGGCGGCGATGAGCTGAGCCCCGGATGCAGAGAGGGGGCGGCCTGGGGGCACTGGGGGACGAGGGGCAGCTTGCGGCACTGCACGGGGCACCTGGCACCACGGGGGCCTCCCAGCCTCACCCCTCCACCTTCTCCAGTGCTGGGCGGGCCCCCCACCCACAGTCACCCCCTGGAGCGGGGCGCACCGTTGTCAGCTGCCAGGAAGGTGGCCTCATAGACGTTGTTCTTGATGTAGAGGGACTCGCGGTCCAGGACGGCTGCCGTGGTGATCTGACCGTTGGTGGCGTTAATGTGCAGCCAGTTGGCTGGGTCCGACAGCTTCGAGTATCTGAGGAGGGAGGAGGTGAGGAGGTGAAGGGAGGGTGGCCCGAGCCCCAGCCCCGCCCCTGGTCCCCCAGCCTGCATGGACGCCGGGGAGCTTCCCCCCAGCCCAGTACGGGGTCCTGGGTCCCGAAAGCTTTCTCCACCTTCTGGGGTGGAGCCCCTGGCAACGCTGGAGAGACGACATGGGTCGGGGACACCGCTGAGAGCTCACCAGAGACCCTCCGGGTTGCAGGGTTCACTGGGTGCTAGGCGGCTCCTCCGTATGGGCAGCGAGGGAGCCCGGGGGGGGAGGCCCCTTCCGAGGCCCGAGGGCGGGGCGTGGGGGGAGGTCGTGCTCTGCAGACTCACCTCACGGCCTGCTGCATGAAGCGGTCAGGGTCCACGGCAGAGAACGTGGTCAGCACGGTGCCGCTGGGCACGCCCTCCTCCAGGCGGATCAGCTTGTGGTTCGAGGGGAAGTAGGGCGCCTCGTTGACGTCCACGACTGAGATGGTCACCCCTGCCGTGGACTGGAAGGACATCTGGATCCCACTGGCCAGGGGCGCCTGGTTGGACACCATCACAGTCAGCATGAACGCTCGGTTCAGCTCGTAGTCGACCGCCTGCAACGAGAGGCCCAAGGGGGTGAGCTGGCGCAGGTGCCTGGGGGCCGGCTCGGGGGCGGTGGCCGTGGCTGCCTGGCGTGCACCTGCCTCCCCGGTCCCCTCCTGCTCCTGCCACCCGGCTCCCTGCCCAGGACACCGGTCCCAAGGGAAGCCGTGTGCAGACTGCTTCGTCTCTGGCTTCCTGTGGGGTAAAGGCCCCCCCAACGTGCCTTCCCATCATGCCAGGGCCTGGCCATAGCCGGGCTCCTGGGGGCCCCAGCTCCCGGGGGGCAGCCGTTCACGGCCCGAGCTCTCAGCAGGTCGAGGCCTCCAGGGCTGTTTGTCGAGGGTGCCCTCCTGGGTGCAGCGGGCCTTCTCTCCTGTTGTGTTAACCCCCAGCCCCTGTTTCTGGTAATTTGTCATGGCGGCCCCAGGACACTCAGACACTGGCCTGTGGGCGCTCTTCACCTGCACGTGGCTCCTGCACTAACGTGATCCCCTGCTACACCCTCTTGGGGTGCCAGGACCCCGAATGACAAACGCTACAACAGTTCTATGGTCTGCGGTGCTCCCCACACTCTGGGGAGGGAGGGAAGTTGCACGGAGGCACTTGGGGCCCTGAGATGCGGAGCCACACGTAGCGACTCAAAGACCAGGCTGCCACACACGCAAGGGAACTTCTGCGCAGGAAGGTTCCCGGCGGGATCGCTGTGTCCTCCTGGAGGATGCGCACAGGAGACAGCCCCGAAGCCCAGGGCGGCTGGAAGTTTGCAGCTGTGAGGACAGAAAGGGCGGGGAAGACCCACTGAGCGAGGTGCACAGACCTCCAGGATCTGCCGATGAGCGGTAGATACGCAGCGTGCGGCCTTCGGTGTAGAGGGACAGGAACCGGAATTTGTATTTGTTCCTATTTGCAGAGAGGAAGACCAAGACCACACGAGTGAACCAGAAAACGCGTGAGGATGGTCCCCTGCCTGCAGAGGGGCGGCACGGGGTGGGGGGCAGGGCTGCGGCACGGAGCTGTGAGTCACGTCACAAATAAAATTATATATATGCAACGTGACCTCTGAAAACCGCAGGCAAACTGGAGTAAAGGGAGACTATGTACCAGCTGGCAGCATGACTCCCCGGAGCAGAGCGATTTCAGGTGCCCAGCGCAGCGTCTAGATGGCAGTTCCTGATGGGATCGATTTTAAGGACAACGGTCGTTGCACAGAAGCCTTAAGCTCCCTTGGTCTTCGCACGGTTGGTCATGACTTGGGCTCGTTATTCTGAGCGCCCTTTTATGCATGTTGCAGGGAAAAGTGAATCAGCGCTTGTGACAACGTGGTTCCGAAGTCAGATTTTTCAGTGTAAGAGGAAGGAGACAGAAGTATGGAGTCACTGAATTTAAGTAAAAATCCTCCGCTGTTAGGTTAGAATGAAACGGCCGTTTGAATCAGTGGAAGACACGGGGAGACAGTGAGGATGGGCAGTGCTGGGGGGGGAAGCCTCCCTGCTTCCCTCGGGGGCCGAGGGGCCAGCCACATGGAGGGCGGCGGTGCCCATGGGGGCTCCGATGTGAGGCAGGCGCCTCCCCCGGTTGGGCCACAGTGCACGGAAGCGCTCGGGAACAGGCTGGTGGCGGAAGGACCCAGGAAGGACCCCGGGACCGGCCGGGGCGGGGTGGGGGGGTGGGTGGGCTCCCACTCGCCGGGGGCAAGGTCGGCAACGACAGCGGCTGACTAAGCACACCCGATACGGATACGTACAAATCCGTGCAGTCTTAACGGTACCGAGGACGTGGAAACACACCCACACACCCACACACGCTCATGAGTTTGCTTATTGCTCTGGTGGAACGATCGATGGCCTCCAAAGACATCGGGTCCAAACATCTGGCATTTGTGACCGTGTCGCCCTCCGGGGCACGGGGGCTTTGTGAGCCTGATGGTCGGGGTCTTGCAGCGGGAGATGGCCCGGGATGACCCAGGTGGCCCAAAATATCACGGGGGGACCTTCGGGGTGGCAGCAGGCAGCGTGGCCGTCCCGAAGCCTCCGTCCGCCTTTGCTGCTGGACTCTGTGCGAGGTCCCTGTTCCGACGAGGTGGCTTGGAGCCACACAACCTCGCTGTCTTACGGCTCCGGAGGTTGGAGGTCATAAGTCAGCGTCCCTAGGCTGAGGTCCCCAGGGCAGGGCTGGCCTCTCGCAGCTCCTCGAGGCAACCTGCACTCTCGGCCCCCCCGCCCCCCCCGGAGCAGCAGCGCAGCGCCCTGCGGTCCCTCTATGACCTCCATGCCCCGCTCACAGGCACGCCGGGGGGCTCCTGTCGACGAGGGGACGCCCTTTTGTGCTAAGTCTAGCCCAGGAATGACAATCTGAGGAGCACCACCTCGTGCTCACTCACAAAGGACGTCGCGTGGCCAAGGATCACGGTTAGACGAGGAACCAGCAGGTGGAGGCTGGGGGGCCGCGCAGGTGCAGCTACAAGCATCACGCTGCGGCCGGGAAAGGCCGACTGCGGGGGGACGACGGGAACAGGCTGCACCCCGGAGCCCACCCGTCGGGTGCAGGTGACCGGAGCGGGACCACCGGGCACCATGGGCTTTGCGACGTGACCCAGCCTCAGCCGCGAGCTCCTCCCCACGGACGGGCCCCCGCAGATCTAAATCCCAGGTTGCCGGCAGCGCGGGAGGGAGAACGAGGAACAAGAACCCGCGAGGAAGTGGTCGGACGGCGCGGCACGTGGGGCCTTGCATCGGCCAGCTGGCCCGGCGTCCATGCAGGCCAATGGTGGGTGGAATGTTCTAGGCCATGAGAGATTCAAGACATGTTACAACCAAATGCATGGCGGGGGGTGGGGGTGGGGACCCTGTTCAGATCCAGATCTGAAAAGCCACAGCAGAGTCACTTTTGGGAAAATTAAGGGAAACTGAAGACAGACTCGAACTGGAGAACGCGAAGGGAAGCCGGCTGCCTTGTCAGGCGTGTGCAGGTGTGACGGGCGTGGGCGTGGACGCAAAGCCTACTTCTGAGGGTGACGCATCCCGACCTCAGGAGTTACAAACCTCTCTGAGCGAGATCGGCGATGAGGCGGTGGGGGGCAAGCGAGGGCCCGACTGCAGGGCCAGGAGAGACCAGTCCCGGCATGTCGGGGCGCCCGGAGATCTTCGCCGTGAACAGAAGAGCGCCAGGGTCAGGAGCCTGTGCTCGCGGCTGGCGGCGCCTCCGCTGACCTGACCCAAGCCAGCCCCCCCGGGTCCCCCAGCGGCTCAGCCTTTGACTCAGGGAGCATTAGAAATCCTACACCTGGGGGTGCCCGGGGGGCCCCCAGGGTTCCGGTGACAATCCTGGGGTCCTGGGATCGAGTCCCACATCGGGGCCCCTGCTCGGCGGGAAGCCTGCTTCTCCCTCTCCGTCTGCTGCTCCCCCTGCTTGTGCATGCTCTCATATTCTCTCTCAAATAAAGAAAAATCTTAAAAAAAAAAAAAGTATCTTATGCCTGGTGCATCAAACCCTTGCCTTCTCAGCTCCCGCTGCAGGTGAGCAGTAGATCCGAAAAGGGCTTTGAAAGCTAAATCAGAGCAGAGGCGGGGCCCGGGGGTTCTGGAAGCCCGAAGCTGGCCCTTCGAGGGGGTCTGGAGGCCAATACCCTCCAGAGAGGGCGGCTCTGGGCTGAGCCCCATCGTCCTCTCCAGGCGGGATGTCCTTGTCTGCCGGGGGGCAGGGTGGTCCCCGCAGGCCCTTGGAGCCCTGCCATGAGATACCATGTCCTTCGGTGGCACACGCCCTGTCGCTCTGATGCCTTCCGCTGCCCCGCCGGCCCCTTGAGGAGGCGTTGGTGCCATTGTGGGTCAGCCTGGGGCAGGCAGGGGGACGCGACACCTCCCTTGTCCACCCCCGAGGCCCGTCACCTAGCCCGATGCCGGGTGCAGCTCAGGCGCATCTGTGGGGGGCCACGCGCCCAGATTCCACCCCGGCAGGACCCTCAATGGCCTTGCGGGCAGGGGTCGGATGAGGCTCCCAGTGCAGAATAACCTGGAAGCCCTCACCTGAGAGATACGGCCCAGGGCTTCTGCCCCCCGGTGCGGACTGCTTCCTCCGTCCCAGGCTCTGGACGGTTCCAGACCCACAGGGTGCACCCCCCGCACCCACGCGGAGTCCAGCAGCTGCCAATGGCTCCAGCCCCTCCGCCAGGACCCTCGGACAGTCTGGGAGGGGCTGCGCCATTTCAGTGGTTTCATAAAACTGTGGTGGTTTTGTCTCTGAACAAACCACCCAAAGGAAGAAATCTCTCTCCCTGTTTACTGGTTCACGTCCCTGGGGGACATGAAGAGCATCGCGTGTCATGCATTAAGATCGTGTCACCAGCCTGAGTGCGAATGCCTTCCAGAAAGACTATTATGGCCGATAAACGTCCATAGGAGGGTGAAATAAAACATATTTGTAATGGAGAAATCGATAGGTAATTTGGCCCACCAGTTTCAATTAGACTGGCTGGATGTACTGCTGGGGCTCGGCCTGGCTGCCTCCCCAGACCGGCAAGGACCCTCTCCTGAGAGGCCGGGAGCTGGGCCTGTGGCCTGAGGGGAAGCTGCCCAGTGTGGGGCGCGCGGGGGGCACAGGGGGAGGGGCGGGGGGCAGGCGCTTCCGTGCCCTGCTGCTCGGGGAGCTGTTGCCTGCAGGCCCGGGGGCTGGTGGAGGGAGGGCCCGTGGGGGCTGCACCCTGGGCCCCTGCCCCCCGGCCCTCCTGCCCCCCCGGCCCTGCTTCAGCGTCTGGGCAGAGCTCGCCCACTGCCTCTGCAAGCCTTACAGCTGGGCGGGTTGGGGAGGGGAGAGCAGAAGGGGCCAGTTCTTGGCTTTTCCGCTTCAAAAGGGGAGGTCTGGGTGTAGGCAGGAGAACAGGGCTGATTGGTCTGAGCCTGCGGTTTCCTCATTGGAGGAGATTGTGGGAAGAGGCAGAGGGGGCTCCCGAGGATGCTGGCGACGGTGACAGGTGCCCAGTGGGGCTGGGGGTCTGTGGGCAGAGGTGCTGTGGCCCAGCTCGGCTGCAGCCCGGGAGGAGGCAGGATGAGCCAGGGGGGCGGGGGCTGCGGGGGGCAGCGCAGGGGCGGGAAGGCCCCCCAGGCCACTGGGCCCTGCCTGGGCCACACGCCACAGTGGGGGCCTGCGCGATGGCCGGACGCCGGCTGACCACGCGCCTCTCCTCCACGGGGCCGGAATGGTCCTCGCATTGCCGGGCGCGGTCCGGACCCTCCACCTGCAGGGCCCGCTGCCCCGGGAGCCACAGACCTGGGCGTCGGGCCCCGGGCGCGGCCTGGAGAGGGGGCTGGCCCGCGCCGGCCGTGAGTGAGCCAGGAGCCAGTGGGAATCCAGAACGGCCCCCCGAACCCCGCGCGGCGGATCGCGCCTCCCATGCCCGTCCCGGCCGCCCCCCTGCAGAGAATGCCGGAAAGCACCGCGTCTCCACCGGACGATGCAAAATTAACCTGGAAATGCTAAGATGAGGCCGCTGCCTTAAACAGACTTTAAGTGGAGAGTTTGGAGAAAGGTGCCGTGTGCAAATAATAAGAAAAAAAAAGGAAAAATGGGGAACGTGTGGCGCCAGCTGAGGATCGTGCCCAGGCACGCGGTCCAGGCTCGGGGGGACGGCGCTGCTGCCTCTGCTCTCAGCCCGGAGGTTGTAAAACCCAGTTTTAAATTCACAGAGAGTGGGATTCACCTGTGATTCGTGACAGGTTCACAGAGCCCTGTCTCCACCGCCACGCCGGGGAGGTCGGGGTCCCCCAAGCCCCTCAGCGGCCCCTCGTCATCGCGCCTGCATCCCCCGCACGCATCTTGAGCCGCATCCGTAATCGCGACACCGCGTCCAGGGCAGGACCGCACGGGGAGGCGGAGGCACAGGCCTTCCTGCTGCTCCGGGAAACAGGCCGACTCCTCAGGTGTTAGAGGCAAGGTGCGCGGCGTTAGGGGCCGTGGCCCTTCCCGGCTGGGCGGCCTTACCCGGGAACGCAGGTGTTCTACCCCTGCTCGAGCACGGCATCGGCCCTCCGGGTGGCGGGAGGGCACAGCTCAGGCCGCCGAGTCCCTGGGGGCCCCGCGGCCAGGTCCCCGCGGCGCCTGCCCCTGGCACAAGCGGGTGGGAGCCGCCCTTTGGCCCTGAGCGTCGGGGTGGCTCGCGCTTACCCGGGCATCGCTTCTGCTCTGTGATGGGGGCGAAGTCACGGCGGCCGGCGGGGAGCGGGGGCGTACCCACCTTCACCACGGTGACCATGCCCTCGTTGGTGACGGGGTCCGTGCGGATGCTGAAGTGTCCTGAGGGGTCCCCGCTGATGATCCTGTAGAAGGCATTCCAGTTGGGCGAGTGGGGCTGGTCCCGGTCCATCACCGTGAGGTTCGCGACCACCACCTCCACCTGGTTTTCGGGCACCTCCCCCGAGTACTGCGGACATAAGGACAGACAGTGCTCAGAACGTGCGAGGAAGCCCGGGGAGGTCGGGAGGGGCTCTCTACCTGCCCCCGGGGGGCCCCGCCTCCCGCCGCCCCTGCACCCCGGGTTCCCACGGGGCCCATTCCCTGGGCACGCGGGCACCTGCAGAGGGCTGTGCTCCCCCAGCAGGCCCGCGGCTGCACGCTGCACCCACCCACCGCCTCCAGACCGACCTCCCCTGCACGTGTGGACACACACACACGTGCACGCACCCGGCCCCCCTCCTAAACCCCCTCACGCCTCTCCCTCCCTGGCCCTGGAGGCCAGAGCAACAGCCGGGATGCACGAGAGACCGTAGGCTACACTCGCGGGGCGGGAGCTAGGCGGTGGTGCATGGAGAGTCCTGTCTGCAGTCCCACCACCCTGAGGTCCCGCCAACGTGCTGGGGTCAGCGGCTGCAGACAGGGGGTGACCCAACACCGAGCCTTTGCTACTGCGAGCCCCTCCCGTCAGAGTGTGGTCCTCGTGGCTGAGACGCCGTGTGTGTGTCCGTGTGTGGCGCTGCCAGAAACCCGAGCACCCCTCCGGGTGAGGATCCCGCCCAGGCCCCCCCCCCCCGCCCCCGGTGTGTGGCCTGCACAGAAGGCCTGGACTTGGTCAATGCTCTGCTCTCACTGTCTTGAAACTTGTTTTTTTTTTTTTTTAGGATTTAATTTATTTGACAGACAGTGAAGGAGAGAGAGCGCACAAGCAGGGGGAGCGGCAGGCAGAGGGACGGGAGAGGCAGGCTCCCCGCTGCCCTGCTGTCCCTTGAGCCCTCCTGGAGACCCGCCTCCTGCTGGCGCCCACCTGCCCGGGCCCTCCCCGCCTGCCGCACCAGGGCCATTCCCTCTGCTGGGGCATCACATATCCCCATAGCAGGAGGCCGGTGCCACTCAGGGGCTGTGCGACCTGTGCTGAATGAGAATTGGTTTTGTCATCCACAAAATGGGCACAGCATGTCCCCAAGGGCCTGGGGATGGAGCACAATGCACACAAAGCTCCCGGCACGTGTCAGGGCTTCTGTGAGGGACACACAGGGCCTGGCCAGGCTCCCGGCCCCAGAGCACAGCTTCCTGGCCGCAGAGGGAGGGACAAGCCCGGCCAGGGCCCAGCTCGCCATGAGTGACAAAGCCACGTCCCCCGGCAGGTGAGCCTGTCCAGGCGGCCTCAGGTCTGGCCTGGCCTCAAGCAGCTGTGCGACCTTTGGGGGTTCCTAAGCCTCTCTGGGCCTGTTTCCTCAGCTGAAGGCCCGGGCCAGGGGCACCTGCGTCCACCTCCCCGGACGGCAGGAGGAGGCGGCCAGCAGTGCGTGAGCTCGCTCCAGACTCCTTGGGAATTCGGGGTGTGTGTGACCAGGATCACTATCCTTGGTCCTGGGGCTGCAGCACCCCCGACTCTCAGCGGCTTGGGGGGAACGCAGGCCAGCACAGGCGCTGGCCCCCTCCAGGGCCAAGTTCAGGGCGTCGCCTGTTTTGTTAATAAACTGATTGGCACACAGCCATGTCCTCATTTATATCTTATCTGTGGCAGGGTTGAGTGAGTGTGACAGGGAGCGGATGGTGCCAGACGTGAAAATAATTCCTACACGCCCTTTACAGGCAAGCCTGGATCCCTGCTCCAGACCCCTGTACTCGCCCCCTGCAGGAATTCAGAAACGGACCTGTGGCTTAGTCCTGGTGCCCGCTGTCCCGGCCTAGGTGTGCCCACACCTGCTTGAAGGTGTTGGGTGGGGTGGGGGTGCCGTGCACACCTGAGACTGCAGCCAGCCCAGAGGAAGCACAGCTCAGGGAGGCTCCTGGTGGCCGCTGGCGCCTGGATCCAGCTGTGCCTGAGCTCAGGACTGCAGCCAGCCCAGGGGAAGCACGGCTTAGGGAGGCTCCTGGTGGCCACTGGTGCCTGGATCCAGCTGTGCCTGAAGTCCGTGTTTAGTTTCCAGCTCCTGAGACATGAAGAGTTTTCTTTCTAAGTTGCCACGGTCAGTTTGTGCATATCTGTTAGGCTGCCTGCCTGAATTCCCTTTATTTTCCAGAACTTGCTTTCTCAGCCTCCCGTACAGCCACAAGCTGGTCAGGTGACCTCGGGCCTGCTGGTCAGCAGTGAGGCAGAGGCCTTGTGCTTTGGCGCCTGCAGGTGGCCGCGCCCTGCCCGGCGCGGGACAAGGGGCTCTGGTCCTTACGCCGGGTCCCGGCGACAGGAGGGGTGCCCCATGAGCCTCCGTGCCGACACACGTGGCCTCAGGCTTCGTGACCACTCACATCCTCTGGCAGCATCACCCTTGGATTCGACGACGGGGTGGGTCCCAGGGTTGCTGCGTGAGCGCCGAGCCTCGGGTGGGCCTCCGAGGGGCTCCGGCCCGGGCTGCTGGGCGCCTCCACCCAGTCTGGCCGCCCCGGAGCTTCACGGCGCAGGGGAGACCTGTGGGTCCCGGAGCCCAACCTTTGCAGGCTCCGGGTGAAGTTATTCCAAGCGTCTGTTTTAATTCATGCGAGTTTAATAAAGGTTCACAAAGAAGGGTCTTAAGCTGATAAATCTGGCTTAGGATTTTCTTATTAACTTTCCCTTGGCCATAATGAGTTTTTAATTTAATTTTTTCAGACCTTCAGGCACAGGGTGAGCCTCGCTCATGCCTCCCGGGAGGCAAAGGCAGATATTGGCAGAAGATGGAATTTTAAGGTCGTTGGAACGGAGTGCCTCGCCTAGATGGAGGTCCCGAATTCAAATGTCACCCCGTCCCGAGGGACAGGGATTTCATCCAGCACAAACCCAGCTCCGAGGCCCAAATCCAGGGCTCCCGGGGGAAGGTCACATTAGCATAGAGGAGGATTAGGGTGAGAACAGCGAAGCCCAAGCAGGATCCAGGAGGACAAGAATGACAGCCTGTCCACGCGCGGGACCGCGGGTCCTCCGGGCACCCTCGCCATGCACCTCGAGTGACGCCGTGACCTCTGAGGCTGCGCTTCTGTTTCTGTTCTGAGCGAGCCTACCCATGCTTGGGCCGGAGGACCTGAGCCTCCCTAGCCGCCCTCCGGGTGGGCAGCCCCTCCCCTTGGCCCGCGGCCCCTGCGCGGGTGGGGGCATCTCACTGGGAGGGGGCGCCCTCCCTGACCGGGAGCCCAGGGCTCATCGCTGTCCTTAGCAGAGGGGGAGTCGGCCCGGGGCCCGTCTGGCCGGGGTGTTGGCTGTGCCTCCGTGGGGCCCGGAGCCAGAGGGGCTTCCGGGGGCTGCAGGGGCGCCTGGGGAGGGGTCCCCACGGAACCTCACTGGGGACATGCCAGCGCCGTGCCTTCGAGCGTCCGTGGCTGCTGTGGGAAAGTGCGTGGATGCGCCTCTGCACATTGAGGGGTTTTGCTTCTTGAAATTGAACTTTCCTGTCCAGTGAACCAATGACGATTTCTTCTGGGTTCTGAGTTCAGGGTCAGAATCGGATTGGAGGGTCCGTGTCGAACCAGGAGCCATGTCTAGGCGGGGTCTTCCTTGACCCTGCATGTCACGGGGGAGGGACTGAGGTCTGGGGGCCCCTCTGAGCCTCTGTCCCCAGCCCGCGGAGCTGTCACCAGAGAGGGGAGAGGACACACGGGGAAGGGCTCCTTCCAGGGACAGCCCGGGGGAAGGACCCAGCAATCAGCTGAAGATAGATCTCGGACTCCTCCCACCCCTCAGCATTTCGGTTTGCAGACGGGGTTTGCTGGCCGGTCCTAGCACGGTCGGGCCGCGGGTTCAAGCAGCCGGCCTCCGCCCGAGGACGAACATGCTGCGGACCTAACCGCCCCCAGCGGCACGGCGACAGCCACGCTCCTTGTCTCCTTGCCAAGCCTCCTGTGCTCCGGCCCCCGGCTCCCAGCCTGCCTGCAGGTGTGCACCCGTCGGCAGGTGCCCCCAACTCCAGGGGACGAGGCCAAGGTGCAGGGACTCGCCTGAGGTTGGCACCTGGCCGGGGAGGAGCCGGGGCCCGCCTCTGCGTGCAGCTTGGCCGGCGGGGGGCCAGAGGGTCGGGGGACGGTCATCTGTGGGACGTGGACACCGGGCTGGCAGGAAGGGCTCAGGGTCCACGTGACGGGATGTGACGTGAGGCGGGCCAGGCGCTCTGGCCTGCACCTCCTCGCTGCTCAGAGCTGTTTCGATGCGTTACTGCAGAGGGTGGCGCCGGGGGCCCGAGCACAGTTAAGGGCGAGGCGTCCGTTCCAGTTTTGAGATGCCGGTTACTTCGTCTCCGGAACTCAGGCTGAGTCAAAATCTCCCCCCAGGTCCGTGGGTGTCAGTGGAAGAGCCGAGCAAGTGGGACTGCCCGGGCCTGGGCCAGAGGCGCCAGCAGCCAGGGTAGGAGCCGCCCGGGGCCGCCACGAGCCAGGCCCAGAGCCGCGGCCGCCTCTCCACCCGGCCAGACAGGCAGCCCCAAGGACGCAACTTCAAGTGTTACCCCAAGAAAAACCATAAAACCGTGGGGGTGCCAGCCCCACAGGCCCAGGGCTCCCGGGTCACAGCCCCGCCTCCGGCAAATCGGTTCAGCGCCTCCGAGGGTGACGGGTTTGCCGCGGGGGCTGAGCTTGCCGTGGGTCAGCGCAGCCTCCGCGCCCACTCGTGGTCCTCCCGTCCACCCCAGGGAGCCCACGGTCGTTCTCCTTCGGTTTGGGACATTTACTTGAATGTTAATTTAACTAAAACAAATTTCTTAACAGGTAATTTTATCCATGCCTCCTCGGGATGGGGCGCGGGCCGAGCCGTCAAAGCGGGCGGTGGAGGGGAGCGCGTCGCATCGCTACAGCCTCAGCGAAGACGCTGGACCTGATGGCTCCTGCCCTCCCCCCCAGATGAGGAGGCTGCGCTCAGATCAGACCATTTGGCAATTTGGCTGTGCGCCCCTCGCCCGAAGTCCAAGCGGGGGCAGGACCCCAGGGGTGCGGAGGCCTGAGCACAGGCCCCTGCGCGCCCGGGGTGGAGGGCTGGCTACCGTCGAGGCCCGCGGAGCACAGCACGGCATCGTACGGGCACCGATGCTCACGGAGAGCAGCGGATGCTCCTGACGTCACCCTGGGACCGAATGACACTTGAGGGGGGTCCAGCCATCGGCCCACGGGCTCACAGCGAGGAGGGACCAAGGCGGGGTCCGTGAGGGGCTTCCTGACTCCAGGAGACGCTCGCGTGGGCGTGTGAGGGCCCGGGGTCCCAGGACAAGGCCCACCGGAGGCCCCGGGGGCAGAGTGCACGTCGCGTCCCGGGCCCGCGCCCCCAGCCCGAGAGTGCAAGTGGGCGGCCCCTCGGCGGCTGCGGAGGACCCCGCGAGCGGCCCAGGCAAGGGGAAAACAACTTTTAATTACCATGTAAGAATAGGAACCGGATCATGCAAATCCCCTCATCTCCTCAGCTTCTGCTGATTGTTCCTGATTAGGCTTTGGTAAAAATAGCCGGGCTGTGAGCAGGGATGTGGCCAGCGTGCCCCCTGCCCCCCGGGGGGAACCCATGACCATGGCCCAGTCACCCGGGGGCGAGACGGAGACTGGTCCCACCCCAGCGGCCGCGGGTCCGACGTCAGGATCCATCCGCGGGGCCGCAGCCGCCCCCAGCCTTCGCCCGCGGGCTCTTCTGACCTGGGCCGCTCCAGGCCGGGAGGCCGCCCCAGGCAGAGGGGCAGCGGCACGTCCCGGGGGCCAGGCTGTGCCCGCCACCGGCTGCGGGGCAGGAATCCGCCCCAGGGCGCCCTCCCAGCCACCTTCGGGGTCCGATGCTCCTCCCCAGGATCCCCGTGTGGCTCCCGCGGCGCCCACGTCTCAGGGGTGTGTGTGCATCGGGGTCGCCCACCCCCTCGTGCTTCACACAGCCCTCCGGTCCTCGCTCCGTCATGGGCCCTCCCAGGATGGGCGTTTCTGGGGGACCTACGGGTGTTTTTGGGGTGGCTGCCATGCAGAAGGGAAGACAGCGTTCAGACTCAGAGCGCAAGTGTCACCGCTGGACGGGGGCTGGGACGGGGGGCGGGAGAGGCCCCCTGCAGGCCCGCCCTGTGGGAGCAGGGGTCGGGCAGCCCAGGCCCCTTGCTGGGGCTGCAGAAGGGAAGGTGCCCCGCCCCAGAAGGGGAGAGAAGACACCCTCAGGGTCTGCAAGGTCAGCCGTGAGGCACCAATGGTGGGGTCCGAGCAGGCCGTCTGGGTTAGACTCTATGTGGCCTGGGGCCCCCGGAACTCGCCTCCTGGGCCTCCATTGTCTCTGGTGGACAAAGGGGCAGTGGCCACGTCAGGGAAGACCTCTTAGGAAATGCACAGAAGCCTCTAGACGCGAGGGCCACGCCGCACACAGCTCCCTGCCACGGTGAGCGGCGTTCCGCAGGCGCCGCGGCCCACAGAACGGGGGGCTGGTCTCATTCCCGCTCTGGCAACGTCCCCGTGGGCTTGACGTTACTCCAACAGGCGCTGAAGACGATCCCAGGGCCGCTCAGGATGTGCGGATGCGGCAAGTCTCCCTGACACTCAGGGTATAGAGCGTCAGCGCCCGGTGGGGCAGAGGTGACCGGCAGGGCCGGGCTCAGTCCTCCACCTTCTCAGGTCACCACGGTGCCTCGCGCCAGGAAGCACATCCTTTAGTCCCACCAGGGACGATCGGCTTGGTCTCCATGGTGACAGCGGGGGTCCCGAGGCTGTTTCCTGGGGGTCCTGGGGGTCCTGGGGTCCGGAGGGCCGCGGCCGCTGCCACACCTCCCCAGGCAACTAGCATTTGCAGGCTGGAACCAGGACCAGAACGTGAGCCTGGGTGACCTCTCGCCCGGGCACCTGCCGTGGGCCATCCGAGACCCTGACTCAGCCGGTGGGTTCTGAGGATCCTCAGGTGCCCCCCGCCCTGCCCCACAACCGCCAGGTGCTGGCCTGGTCCCGGCTCCAGTCCTCACGTTGCCCACGGGACGTGTCCTGCGCTGGTGCTCACCCGGGAGCGCGGCCCTCCTGCACCAGCACAGGCCGGCGTGTCCTAGGGACATCTGTCATCATAGGGAGAGGCGCAGGGGGAAGCAGGAAGGGCGGCCGGGGCTGCTGGGCCAGTGTGGGTGAGGCCCTGCTGGGGCCCGGGGCCTGGGCACCACTCTCCTCCCAGCTCCCTAGGGGGCTGCCTCACCGCGTCCAACCACCTGGGCTCCTTGGCCCAGGAGTGCAAGTGGGAGCAGCCGCCCCGAGCCCCTCACCAGGTGGGGCCCCTGCACGCCATCCGCCGTCTGCCCGCTAGATGGCGCCCTGTCCTCACGGGCGAGGTCCGGCTGGGGGCCGTGGGGGGGCGGGCTGCAGGGCGCAGGGGTGCAGGGGGTGGGATCTGGGGTCTCTGATTCTGGGACAGGAGCACTCGGGGCGTGGAGGCACGGGGGTGCAGGACGGGGGCACGCTCGGACGCCGGGGTGGGGCGACCCCAGGACTCTGGCCTGTGAGGTGCCTGCCTGGGCTGAGGGCTCTGGGGAGGAGGAGGGGGGCTCCTCTCCCTCTCCCCACCTCCCTCCTCCCCGCCCCCTGCTTGCTGCAGAATCAGCCAGGCTTCTGGGGTTCAATCCAGCTGCTCCCACTTAGGGGCTGGCCCAGTGGGTTTGGGCTGGAACTTGGCCTCTCTGAGCCTCGGGCTTTGCCACATCGCGGGCCCTGACCCTCACAGGGGGCGGGGGGCTTACGGCCTGGCAGGGGCGCTCCCCAGCGTGCCCTGTGATGTGCCTATTGCTGTCACACCCTCGTCCCCTTGGCCCCGCAGTGGCCTGGACCTCGGGGGGCGGCTCCGAGAGGCCGTCGGGAGATCCACGGGGCAGCTGCAACCTGCCAGCGGCGCCCTGGGAGCCCTCGCTGACCCCCCCCTTCTCCCGCCCTAGCCCTTTCACCCGCTGCACTAGAGGGTGGGCACCTGCAGGGAGGGCCGTGCCCCCAGCTGTCGGCACCCCCGAGGCCTGGGGGAGGCATCATGGGAGGGTGCCCGGTGCTGAGAGCGGAGAGAGCAGAGGCCGGCCCTGCAGACCGTGGGGCGGCCCCGAGGGGCCATCGAGCATGTGGACGCTGAATGCGGAGGAACCTCGTGGCGGTGACGCTCTGCTGCAATCTGTGGCCTCAGGGCTCTGCCGCTAGGACGTTCCCTGTGGGGGGGCGCCCATGCCTCGGGTTCTAGACTCGTCCCCAAAGGGACTCGGGCCCTCGGTGGGGAGCAGCCTGGGGGGCTGGCAGCCAGCAGCCAAGCCTGGGGGAAGGGCTCGCAGCGTGTTCCCGGCCTCCAGGCTGCGCTCTGCTGTGGAGGGGAGCTCAGCTGCACCTGCAGGGACGGCCTGCCCCGGGCGGGGCCCCACCTGGGCATCCCCAAGCAGGCCACTCCCCCCACCGCGCACACGACCACGCATCCCTCCAACAGTTACTGAGCCCCAATAGCACCGCATTCAGGGAGTGTGCAGCCCACCCTGTCCTGGGCGCCTCTGAGGCGTCCCCGTCCCTCTGTGTGGCGCCTCCTCGAGCCGGATCGGGGCACCTGCTGCCGCCGCCCCCACCCCGAGGCCACCCCCTCCGGCCTCCCCCTGCTGCAGACACCTGGGGGCCCCCCAGCCTCCTGCTGCCTGGACCGCGGCGGCACCGCCCTCTGCCCAGCTCCCTCCGAGGGCAGCCCGCTGCCGGGGCGCGACACTCACGGTGCTGGCGGTGAACTCCGGCGGGTTGTCGTTCACGTCGGTCACCGTGATGATGGCCGTGGCCGTGTTGGACAGGCCGTAGTTGAGATTCCCCTCCATGTCTGTGGCCTGAACGATGACCGTGTACTGCTGGACTTTCTGGGAGGGACGGGGTGGGAAGGACACACGTCAGTCTGGGGCTGGGATTACGGGCTTCTTCACCCACATGCGCTCCCCGAGGCGGCGTTAGCAGCTGTGGTCCGGTCCCCGCGGGTGGGAGGGGCTGCGGGGCCCCCGGGAGCTCTCGGCGTCCCCGTCCCCCGGGCTGGAAGGACGGTCCCTTCCCGTGCTTCCCGCACACGCCTGGCTGCGTCCACGTCAGGGCCTGGCCTCGGGGCTGCAGGGCTGTGTGGGGCCGAGCCTGAAGGGAGGGCACCGTGCTGCGGGGGTTTGGCAAACCAGGATGAACCCCTTGAGACAGGGACGACCCCACGGACGGGCCAGCCCCCTGCGCTGCCCCAGACGTTCTCCGCTCCCGTGGAGTGACGTCGCTGACTCAGACAGGCCGACGCACGGCGAGCTTGTCCACCGAGGCCCCCGGTGCCCCGTGCGGCGCCCGGACACCTGCAGGCGGCTCAGGGTCTCTGAGGGGCTGTGGAGTCCCTGGATCCCGCGCATGCGGACGGCGGTCGGCCGGTCAACCCTGGGCCGCGGGCCAAGCCGACGTCTGGAGCCGTGTCCGCCTGCGGCAGAGCTCCCGCGGCCCTAAAGCCCGAAACCTGTTCCGTGTGGCCCGTCACCGGCCCTGGGCCCGACGCTGGGCAGGTGGCTCCAGGCAGGCTGGGGGGGGAGGGGGGATGCTGCAAGCTCCTCGGGGAGCCGGGGCGGGGGGAGCCGGGGAGCCTTCCGCGGGAGTGGGGGTGCGGCCCGGCGGCCACGGGGGTGGGACCAGAGCTTGGGCAGCCTGCCTGGGCCCGGCCGGGGGGTGGGGGGGACTAGGGCTCGGGGGCCTCCTGCCTCCACTCGTTCTGTCCCACCCGTGCGGGGCGGTGGTCGAGGGTGGGCGGGGGTCACCCGGTCCCCGCTGTGACATGCCGTGTGCTGGGCTCCAGCCCAGGGCTTGCGCGCCGGTTGCTCCCGCAGCTTAAGGGAACTGAGTAAAACAGCTGTGAAAGTGGGGAGGACCCAGGAGACATGGAAAAAATAATGGAAAGAGCTTGCGTCTGTCTGCTTGGGTGCGGCGTCGGGTTTCAGGTTTTCTCTCAGAAGATTAGCCTTTACCTTCTTCCCTTCTTCCTCTGTCATCCCTCTGCCCACGCACCCACCCATCCCTCTCCTCACCCCTCCCCTCATCCGGCCCTCTGTCCCTCCCCGCCCCATCCTCCGCCTCCCCCGCCCCCCTCCATCCCTCTATCCGCCCCTCTAACACCCCGCCCATCCCTCTGTCCCCCCATCCATCCCTCCATCCCCCCACCCATCTCTCTGTCCCCCGCCCATCCCTCCATCCCTCCGTTCCCTTCCCATCCGTCTGTCCCCTCATCCATCCTTCCGTCCCCCTGCCCATCCCTCTGTCCCTCTGTCCCCCTATCCATCCCTGCATCCCCCCACCCATTCCTCCACCCGCCCACCTATCTGGCCTCCCTCTCTCCTCCCCTCCCCTACGTGGCTGCTCCTCAAGCACATTCCCACGCAGGGCAGCTGAGGGCCATTCTGTCTGTCCCCTCACGGGCAGGCCGACCCCTTCCACAGTGGAATGCCAGTCCCCCCGCCCCCCCCCGCCCCTGGCTCTCCCTCCCACACCTGCTCTTCCCTGGACTCTGCTTTTCTTCTCAGCGTCCGCGTGGCCTGCCTGCTCGCTGCCTGCTGATGCCCCACAGGCAGGGCCCCCAGAGCCCAGGGCGTCACGCTCGCCCCCTCTCTGCCGTCCAGAACGTGACTCAGGGGCAGTGTCACCCTCCTCGGGCACAGGGGGTGACTGTCCATGGGCACAGCTCTGAGCCACAGGCACTTGCACTCTCTTTCCAGATGTGCCGAGCATTGGCCCGGGTTGAGGACAGTGGCGGGGATGGGGCGCGGTGTGGATGGCTCCATCCTGCAGGAGCTGGGCACAGGACGGGGGTGGACACTGGGGACGCCCCTCAGGCTGACCCACCCACAGGCCCAGCCACGGAGGCGTCTCTGGAGCCGCCAGAGGACAGCACAGCAGGCACAAGGGGGAGCGGGTGTCTGGGATGGGTCGGCGTTGGCTCTGCAGGCCTGAGGGGCCCACGGCCGGGCACCCACACGGCTCAGCCTCCATGGCTGCAGCCCCGAGGTGGAGGCCCCAGACCGTGAGACTGCATTTCCGTGCTGTGATGACAGTGGTGGGGGCTGCCCCAGGAGCCTCCTAAGGGCCTTGGTGGGGCCCCTTCCTGGTGCTGCTGGAGGGAACCCGGGTGTCGCGACGCCCCTGCCCCTGTGCCCACCTTGCTCCAGGCCCATGGCAGGGCCCCACTCGGGGAGGCTTCACCGGGACCCGGGGGGCCCTGCCGTTGGGGCTCAGCCTGTCTGATCACTGGGTGGGAAGGACGGGGACCGGGGCGGAGGGAGCCACCCAACCTCACGCCCCACCTGGCCTCCCAGGACCAGCCCCCACGCCCAGGGCTGGAGCAGAAGGCAGGAGAGGGCACAGGCCGACCCGGGGAGACGGATTTAGCCAGAGAAGGAACGTGTGGCTGGAAGGTGGAGTCACAAACCTTCCTTCCCCCTTATCACCGACGCACAGCCTCTCCCCGGGACCCCGTGGCTACTGCCCTTGGAGACACAGGGACACACGGGTGTATGCGCAGGTGCCTGCGTGCAGGCTCATGCGTGTGTGTGGGTGTGTGAGTGTGTACGTGCGTGCAGGTGTGTTCGTGTGTGTAATGTGTACATGCGTGCATGTGTACGGGTCCTTGTGTACATCCGTGAGTGTACGCATGTGGACACCCGTGTGTGCGTGTCTGTACCTGTGTGCACGCCCACGCCTGCATGTACACACGTGTGCACAGCCCACCACCACTGGAAGGTGTGCCCGTCTTGCTTTTGGAGGCCGGGTGGGGGCTTCCCGGGCCCCTGTGGGGGGCGATCTCCCAGCCACAGGAAGGGTGGGTGGGGTCCCAGAGGCTGTGCCTCCCGTAGGGGGGGCCTCTGAGATCCGGCTTCGTGGCCCTGATCAGGGATTTGCATCCTGGTGGAGCCCCTGGGCTTCTGGGCTGTCGCTTCTGCTTTACAAAGTAGGCTCTTCAGACCCAGGAGCTGTCACCCTTTGCTCTTCTGCCAAATCCCCTTCTGGAACGGCACTGGAGGCTGAGGGGGTGGCCGTTACCTGGCGTCCCTGGACACAGATCCCCTGGTGCGACTGTCCCGCCGTCACCTGGGGGGGCTCTGGCCTGATGAGCTGTTGGCCGTTGTAGCACCTCCCGCTGGCGACCCCACGGAGCAGACCCGCTGCAGCACTCCTACCTCCCCGCGGCCCTGGGGTGCAGGGGTGCCACCCTCCTACTTTGTGATGGGCCGTGTGCCTGGGGCCCGGCTCTACGGGGACACAGAGATGACCCCGGACCCAGCTCTGGACCCACGGGGTCTCCAGTGCAGCTGGAGGGAGGTGGCTGGGTGGGGAGTGGGCCTGCAGGTGCCTCTGGGGGCTCGTCCGCTGGAGGCCAGCTGGCCACGGCTGCTCCCACCCGGACGCAGGTGCCCCCGCGCCCCCCGCCCCCTGCTGCCCAGCGTCTCCTCCCACTCGGCCGCATCAGCAGCGGTGCGGGGATGAACTCATTAAAATGTGATCTGGCCATTTCCAAGTTGAAGAGAAGGAAGAAAGCCACAAGGGGGTGGTCCCCGGGGTCTTTGCCTACCTCCCCAAAGCTCAGCGTTTAAATTTTGCAGAACATCCATCAATAATGCAGTCGCTGACCCGCCCTAGAAGAGCATCAAAGCCTCCTGCAGGCCCCGCGTCCCCGTCCCCACACCGGCCGCCAGGCCTGCATCCCGGCCTGCATCGGGCCCGCGGCGTGGCCCCCCACAGGCTGCTGGAGCCGCACCCCCCCAGCCTGAGAATGGTGTCCGCAGCTCCGGGGCCCGAGTCTCCCCTCCCATACGAGCCGTCTGTCGTGGGCTGGCGGCCGGGATGCGGTGGAGATTGAAGCTGAGAGCCCGGCGTCCACACTGCAACTCAGGCCCTCCCAGCGCCCCTCCTCCCTGGCCGAGGCTGGGGTGCTCCCGCTCTCTGGGTCAGTACCTGAGCCGCCAGGGGACGGGGCTGCGGGCTTGGAACTATAGGAAGGTGCGGGTTTTGGCTCCCTAAAGACCCGTAAGACTGCGAGGGGCCGTGGCCCAGCCACGTGTGGGGGACACTGCAGCCTGATGAGGGTGACAGGTGATGGTCAGCGTCCCCAGGGACGGGGAGCCTGGGTGGGGCCCGTGACGCAGCCACCTCGCCCCGGCGTGGGCGGAGTGGGTCTGAGGACGTTGGTGGCCCAGCACAGCCCTGGGGCAGCCGCCACCCGCACCTGCAGAACAGGCCGGGGGCACGTTCACCTGGGCCAGGGGCACGTTTACCTGGGCCCCGAGCGGCCGGCCACCCACGTCAGCAGCAGGGGCGCCCCGGCCGGGCACGCAGGAGACACGCGAGCCTCTCACATCTTATGAGGCCCCTCCTGACATTTTAATCATGTAAAAACGCTCAATTTACACAGCTCTGCCTAATTAGACACGGTGGCAGTGACGTCCGTGGATTTTCCCCTCATAAAGACGGCTCTCGCTCTGCCGAACGGGAAGCTGGCTCGAGGAGGGTCTGCGGTGTTTCTCCCCCAAAGATGCTGCGCTTCCCAGGGCGAGGATCAATATTCCCACAGGGAGAGGAGGGGGAAGGCAGATTTGGGGAGGAGCCTCGTGGAGAAACCGGCTCACGTGACCTTCCTGCGGGGGCGAAGCTCTGGCACCTGGGTCGGGTGGGCCTGAGTGCCCGCCTGTCTCTGGGGTGGTGTCAGGGAGTGGGCACCCAGCTGGGCAGTGTGGACACCCTACTGGGCATCGAGTGGGCACCTGGCTGGGCAGCAAGTGGGCACCTGGATAGGCAGTGAGTGGCCACCCGGCTGGGCAGCATGTGGGCACCCAGATGGGCAGTGGGTGGGCATCCAGCTGGGCAGCAACTGGGCACCCAGCTGGGCAGCGACTGGGCACCCAGATGGGCAGTGACTGGGCACCCAGATGGGCAGTGACTGGGCACCCGGCTGGGCAGTGACTGGGCATCCGGCTGCGGCATCGAGTAGGCACCTGGATGGGCAGCAACTGGGCACCCGGCTGGGCAGTCAGTGGGCACCTGGCTGGGGCATTGAGTGGGCATCCAGCTGGGCTGCGACTGGGCACCTGGCTGGGCAGTGATGGGCACCAGGCTGGGCAGGACTGGCATGTCTCCTGGGGCCTCCACCCCCTGCCAGTGGCCGCCCCGCAGGTTTTACGGGGTGGGGGCGCCCTTGCTGTCATGTTTGCACTGAGTGGCCTCACCCAGGGGTGTCTGGGTAACTCGGGGTGAGCCAGCGGGGGTGCTCCCTCGCTCACATCCGCCCCCACCGCTCTCTCGTTTCCTCTCCCCGAAGTTCAAAGGCGGACACGGTGGGGGTGCCTGTGAGCAACGTGGGAAGGGGACCCGGTGCGGGGTCCATGGCGGGCCCTCAGCTCCCCTTCCCCGGGCACCTGGCAGGGCGCTGCCTCGCTCTGTGCAGGGCCCCCTGAACGCCGTGAGGGCAGTAGCAATCTCCCGTCAGGGGTGAGCACTCTCTGCTTGTGCCGAATCAGCTCCCAGGGGAAGAGACCCCCCCCCCCCCCAAATCTTGAGATCCTTGGAGCGTCCGTCTTGCAGCTCCAGGCTCTACTCTCTGATACGGTGCAAATGCCACCTTGTCCCGCCTCTATCAACTACTCACACTGTAGTATAAGATTTAGGGCATCACCTGGCAGGGACTGCAGCAATCTAGTAAGAAAGGCCCCAAGAGCCAGGACACCTGGGGGGGGCGGCGCTCGGAGGCTGAGAAACACAACAAAACAAGTAATCGCAGCAGACGCTGATCCCCTGGAGTTGCAGCGGGAGGGCACAGTAGTTCTCCTTGGTAAGAACCAGGCGGGGTCACACACACCCAAAGCCTGGTCAGTCCCAGAGCAGGATGGGCGGGGCGGGGCTCTGAGGGCTGTGGGACACGCTGCCCGGCCTCGGGGGCAGAGGTCACAGCTCTGGGGCCCTCGCGCGTCCGTCCACCCCTCCGGCCTTTCCCCACATTCCTGCTGAGCCGGGAAGACCCGGGCCCGGAGAGGCGTGGAGGGCGAGGGCCGGCCTCAGCCCCGGAGGAGCGGGGAGCCCGCGGGACCGTGGGCGGCGTGGGCCCCGAGGCGCCGGGGCACGTGGTGCATCTCAGGCACCGGCTCCCACCTGCAGACTCCCCGACACCCCTTCTGTCCCGGGACCTGGCCACCCCGCGGGGCTCCCCGCAGGCCCGGCACGAGACGCGGGGGGTGGCAGGAGTGTCCGCCAGCTGCTCAGGGCCCTCGCGGCGCGTGGTCCGGACGTGCCGACGGCCCGTGTGTGATGATTCCACTCGGCGCGCTCAAGAGCCCGAGACCGCCCGCTCTGGGCGGAGGGGAGGAGGGGCCTTGGCCGCCGAGCAGCCCCCGAGGCCGCGGCCCCGACGCAGAGGCCAGGCCCCCAGCGGGGACAGAGCCGGGGGGCGGAGGCCGGCGCCCTCCAGGCTGCGCGAGCTGCCGCCTGGTGCATCCCGGGGTTCTGAGAACGGGGGCAGAGGCCGGACTGCGGGGCCCGTGGCGGCCCCTCCTACGCCAGGGGTGCGGGGTGCGGGGCACGTGGTGACGCAGGGGCCGGGCCGGGCCAGGAGGGTCCCTGGGCGGGTGGTCTCCACTCAGGTGCGTGGATTCGCCCCCGGAGGGGATTCTGTTGCCATCAACCCCGACGGAGTGGGCTCCGGGGCTGAGGATGGGCCAGGGGACGTGAGGACGTGGCTCACAGGCTGGTGCGGCCCAGGCGAGGCGGCCAGTGGTCAGGGACACGCGTGGGCAGAGCCCGGCTGAGCGAACGGGGACGGAGCGGGCTCCGGGGCCGTGGGGACGGCTCTGCATTTTGTCCCAAGTGAGAAAGAGGCCAGGAGGGCCTCGGTGTGGGCGAGGAGGGACCAGAGACTCGGGGCATCAGGGCTCATTGTGCTGCCCAGCGGAGGTACCCCGGGGGCCTCTCTTGCCGGCCCCTGCCCTGCAGCTCCCCGCCTGTGTCCGGGGAAGGGCGCCCACCCCCACGAAGCCCCCTGGGCCTCGGCCCCCCTGGGTACAAGGGGTCACCCCCGGGGTGTCCTGGTCAGATGCTTCTGTGGAGGTTAATGACTTGAGCCCCCCACGATGAGCCCAAATCCTCCCAAAGCCTCCAGTGGCCACTACGTCCTGTAACAGGAAAAGCAAGCACTAGGTGCACGGGGGCGCGCAGTGGGGCAGTGGGTGGGGGCTGGCTGATGGGGCGTGCAGTGCTGGTAGGCGGCCTGGAGGAGGCATCTCCGAGGACAGACTTTTCAGCACCCGACACCGGTTGGTTTGGCTGCTGTCCCCTTAGGTGTGGGTGCATAGACCGCATCAGCCCATGGACGGGGTCCTTCACGTCTTCCAGGAGGCGGGGGTCCTCAGAGGCAGGTGCCAGGACCCCCCTGCGGCCCAGGGAAGGCCCCCACGCGAGGGCGCGGGACGTGTCGGGGGTGGTCTGCTGCTCAGACCCCATGGCCTCGGGTTGGGGTCGTGCCCTTGGGTGTCTCGTCCCCTACCTGTCCCGCCCTCCTATCGGCAAAGCCCCCCTCTCGAGCACCCTGCCGCCCGCCACGGCCACCCCAGTTCCATCTGCCGGGTGTCCCGTGACGCCGTCGGGGAGCGGGTGCAGGCGCGGGCTCCTCAGAGACCTGCCCAACGGATCTCAACACCAGCCGGCTCTGCCCCCGGCCCTGGGCCCGGACCGGGGTTCTGGGTGGGTGGCCGGGGACCTCCGGGGAGGCGTGCCAGATGGAGCAAATACAAACAGGGACGTGCCACCCACTTAGTTTTGAACTTCAGACAAACGCCAAATAATTTTTAGTGTAAGTATGCCCCACGCGACACTGGGGACGTACTTACGATAGCCGTGGCTTGCCTGGAGCTCAAATCCCCCCCGACCTGTGCGGTGTCTGCAGGGTGGAGCGCGGCCCCTCCACTCGGCTCAGGAGCGTCTCCCCCTGGAAAGCGGCTGGGGAGCCCGTGTCAGGGCAGCGCACGCCTCCCCCGGGGAGCCCTCGGGTCCCCACCCCCGGGGAGGAAAGCCCGCTTGCTCAAGGCCGACAGTGCTGGCCGCCCCGGCAGGCTTTGGGGGTGCCCAGCGCGGCCCGGGGCTGGACGTGGCCCCTGGATGTGCTCTGTCCGCCTTGCCTGCTCTCGGTTCCAGTGAGATCTGGGGTGCGGCCTCTGGTGCCCTCCCTGCACCCCTGCGCCTAACTCTGCACCCCGGGTTGGGGCAGCCGACGGGCACCTGCGTCTCTGGGGCCCCCACCACCTGCCCGCGGACGCCGGGCGATCGAGGGTGGGTCCAGGGTGCAGCTCAGGCCGCGGGCGCCCAGCTGCTTAGCTCACGCCTCTGAGTGAAAGAAGGACCCCGCGGAGTGGCTCTGTGGGTGCTCGCGACACGTCAGATGTGTGATGCACAGCGGTTGGAAAAGTGGGTGCTGGTCGTCCGTCCCAAAGAGCAGAGTGTACGACGGAGCCTACCAGCCCCCAAGGTTCAGAGCAAGGCCACCTCCTCGGAGAAGCCTCCCCTGATTTCTCCATCGTGAGCGCATCTCGTCGGTACATGACCCTTTGTGTGCCCCCCTGCACCCCCTGCAGCACATTCATTCAGGTTCTGCTCCCCACCCCCTACAGCCCCCCTGGGACCTCGGGGGGGCAGCCATCCATCTAACAAGCGCTCCATGCCCTGTGCCTTACCCACAGCACCTTTGTCTGAATTTTCTAAACAAGGAAGGAAAAAACAAATGTTTGTCCCTGTGTGGACCTGTCCGGTGGCCTTCCCCAGGGGTCACTGTCACGGCCTGCTGTCCACCTCCCCAGAGAACGGCAGCAGCTCTCCGGAGCCAGGAGGAGCAGCCCCTTGTCCTGATCCCTGACTCCAGGGCCTGGTCCGCATGGACGGGGCGCCTTCCCTGGTCCCTGCGAGGGCGGTGGGGCCCCAACAGATCCCCCCGCAGTGCGCCCACGGAGTCCTGAGGGCCTGTCCACCTCTCCTGCCACACGTGCCCCCCAACATGGGGCCCAGAGGACGTCTGAACCCCTGCATCTGAAGCCTCCCCACCAGTCCTCGCCCCCCACCCGGGCCCAGCCTCCCTGCTGGCCTGCCAGGCTGGCATCGCCGTGGGGCTCAGACGTGTCCCCTAACGTGCTCATGGCTGCGCCACCACGAGGTCACGTAGGCTACTTCTCGCATGCCCCTCCGCCCCAGCCCACCACCCGGGTACCATGGAGGAATGCCAAGGGGAGCTCCACGTGCCCTTCTCGGGGTGGGTGGGGGACACTTCCCAAGCTGCCACCGGGCATTTATTGATTTGGAAGGCGCAGGTCGGGCAGAGTGGCTGGACGTGTTCCGGCAGCATTGCCAGGGGTGAGGGCTACACTCGGGGAGTTTGGCGCCCCCCTCAAAGCTGCCGGGACCACCAGGCACGGGAATCAGCCTGGGGGGGATAGAACCTGCTGCAACGTAGCCCCGAAAATCCACACCCAGCACGGCCCCTGGCTCAGTGCCCCCAGACCAAGGTGAGCCCTGGACCCGGACGGTGAGCCCACAGGCTTTCTGGGAGGGGGAGCCAGAGGCCATCAGGACAAGTGTGGCTACAGGCTCTGCAAACAAGCCCCCAGCGAGGACGCAGCTGGTCCAGGCTCTGCAAACAAGCCCCCAGCGAGGACGCAGCTGGTCCAGGCTCTGCAAACAAGCCCCCAGCGAGGACGCAGCTGGTCCAGGCTCTGCAAACAAGCCCCCAGCAAGGAGTGAGAAGCTCATCCTGTTTACTCTGAGCTCAGTCAGGGTCTCCTCCCTGTCCCGGGAGCCACATGCTTTCGAGGGTAAACCGAGTCACGTATCCTCTAGAGGAAATGCTGGCCTCTGGTCACAGAGCAAGCAGGAGGCAGTGGTGGAGGCCCAGAGGCAGGAGACGATGACGCTCAGGCAGGGAGCTGAGAGTACTCGGTGCCGCCAGCCGGGGCTTTCAGCTGGGAGCGGCTAATGACTCCTCCAGGGAACCCGGAGGTAGGTGACCGGGACAGTGTCATCTACCCAGATGGGGACACGTGGCCCAGTGCCTGGAGACGCCCTGTACTCACTGGGAAAAAGCCTCTCCAGTGGCGGCCGCAGCAAAGCCGCCTTGTCCCACCCTCTCTGGACGCAGCCTCCTTCTGGGGTCTGGCCCTGGGCGGCGGGTGGACTATGGGGTCCAGCAGGGGTGCGGGCTTCCTGGGGTCACACAGGGTCGGGAAGGTGAGAATAAGCCAGTTTGGCTCCGATCCTTCCTGGGCTGAGCGGGGGGTGCCGCCCCTCCTGTGTGCCCCTCTGCGTCAGGGAGGGGACGCCAGGGTCGGGCACAGGACGGGTGCTCCAGGCAGGTGTGGGTGCAGACGCTCGAGACGGTGGTCAGGCGCCCCCGCCCCCGCGGCCCGGCCGTGGCTGCAGCCAGAGCAGCTCTCCCCTCGGGCCTGCCCGGAAACCTCATGCGGGACGGGCTCCCGGATGCGCTCCAAGGGCGGCGGCCAACTCCGAGGCACCGCCTCGCTGGGACCTTTGCTCCCAGCCGGGCGCGACAGGACACGGGCCCCCTGGGGGCCACGCTCCCCCCGCCCCACGACGCCCGCCTCACCTCCCGGTCCAGGCCGGCGGCCACGGTCACGATGTCCCCCGTCTCGCTGTTGATGGTGAACATGTTCTGGGACGGGCTCTGCGGCGTCTGCGTCACGATCCGGTACCGCACCATCCCGTTGGCCGTGGTGCCGTCGTCCGCGTCATTGGCCGTGACTGTCATCACGTAGGTGCCTGGGAGACAGAGAAAGCATCTCGGTGGAAATGATGCGCGGCGTCTGCGGCCACACCAGGCGGATCCCTGTGGACACGGGGGCAGCCGCACATCCTCCCCCACGCCGCGTGCCAGAGGCCTGCCCGTCGTCAGAGGCGGTGCCAGAAAGCAAACTGCTGCCCCACGTCCCTGCCAGGAACCTCTGAAGGATTCCTTTGGGACCGCAAGTGTCCTGCGACCCATGGGCTCTGACCTCCCCTCGTGGTGGCGGGCAGTGGGGGGACTGGGGCCCAGAGAGGAGGAGCAGCAGGGGGGCTGCAGACCCAGCTCCCACCCAGCGCTCCCCCCACCCCCCCGGGCCAGACGGTCCAGGCCTCGGCTCCCCGTGTCTCACGCCGAGTGTGGCAGGTGCCGCGGGGGCACTTGGAGGCGCACGGAGAAGGGCCAGGCCCGGTTCTGCAGGAGGCAAGGAGCCGGCGCTGGGGGTCACACGGGAAATGGGCTGAGAGGAGCCCGCGCGGGCGGTGGACGTGCTGGGGTGCGGGCCTCCCAGGCCCGAGGGGCTGGGGAGCTGCCCCCTCTGCCCCTTCTCGGTGCCCGCCTCCCCGACCGCGTGCAGGGCTGAGCCGCCTTCTGAGGGCGGCACCCGCAGCTCCCTCGGTGTCCCTGCCGTGGGCAAAGATAAAACCCGCCCACGGAAACCAGCGCCTTTTCACGGGAAAATACCAGAAGGTACAACGTGGGATAAGCCGGCCGGTGACCCCGCCGCCCGACACACCCGCCGTGGCCCCTTGGCTTCGTCTCCAGTCAAGGAGCCTGAATTTCAAATCTTTATCGCTGAGATGCTTTCGGCTCCTCCTTTTTGGAAAAAAAAAATCACCTTTATTACTGATCAAAGAAATGAAAGGGAGGCATGTTTCTCGCGCCCAAAAGGCAAACAGTCTTTACAAAGATACAGGGACGGGCACTCCGCCCACCCCCTCCCCGGGGTCCGGGCGCCGACGGCCTCAGCTTCTGGAGGCAGTTTGGCCGTCTGTACCCAAAATGCCTTTAAAATGTGTCCAGTTCACAAATCCACTTCTAGGAATTTGTCTTCAGGAAAAAACATCACAGCTGATTGATCCGTGCCCCGCGGCCCGTGCTCACGCCGCTCCCGATAGGAAGCACGAAACCCTCAACGAATATGACTAAACACCCACTGGGTGCCAAGCACCACGTTCGGCCTTGCGGGTCCGTGAGAAAACAGATCCACAAAATCCCTGGTGCACAGGAGGGGCTGCGGCTGTTAAATCCCCAACACGAGGATCCTCCTAGGGATGGAATGTTCCGTAACTTCTGTGTCAGCCCCAATACCCTGGCTGTGGTATCGTGCTGTGGTTATGCCAAGACACGACTGACAGACGGAACACATGGGGAAGGACAGCCACCCCGACACGGTGACACAGTGGGGGGGCCCTTCACCGCCCCCGGGAACCAGCCTTGGGGGGCACCCACCATCCTTGGGAACCAGCCCCAGGGGGGTACCCAGAGCCCGAGGGAACCAGCCCCCCTGGGGGGGGCACCCAGAGCCCAAAGGAACCAGCCCTGGGGGGGCACCCAGAGCCCGAGGGAACCAGCCCCCCCGGGGGGGCACCCAGAGCCTGAGGGAACCAGCCCCCCCGGGGGGGCACCCAGAGCCCGAGGGAACCAGCCCTGTGGGGGCACCCAGAGCCTGAGGGAATCAGCCCTGGGGGGGGCACCCAGAGCCCGAGGGAACCAGCCCTGTGGGGGCACCCAGAGCCTGAGGGAATCAGCCCTGGGGGGGGCACCCAGAGCCCGAGGGAACCAGCCCTGGGGGGGCACCCAGAGCCCAAGGGAACCAGCAGGGGAGGTGACCCGCTGTCCTTGGGAACCAGCGCAGGAGGCAGCACTCGCTGCAGCTCAGACTTGGGCGGAACCAGACCCTGTCTTGTAACCGTCCAGGGAGCCCAACAGCCACCCGGTACCAATGGGCCCAGAACGGGGGGCACTTGATCTAGGATGACGGCTCCCCCAGCTTTTGTCCTGGCTTCTGGCCCAGGGCCAGCCGGAGAGGCCAGCCCCCAGCCAACGACACGCGATGCCCACCTCCCATTCCCCGGGCCCACGGCCCCATCAGGGACCCCCGCCCTGAGCGGCCCCTTCCCACTGCGAAGCTCTCCGTGCCGCCGGCCCCTCGGGGTCTCTGCCCGACGCCCCGGTGCCGGCCGGCTCTGGACAAACAGCCTGTGCTGCTCCCGTGGGGTGGGCTTCGCGTATTTCCACGTTGCCGTCGGGGGAACCGGGTGGAGGACGTGGGGACCCCGTCTCGGCGGCACGCTGCGTGTGGATCCCGGACACAAAGTCCAAGTGGGAGAGACCCCTGACCCGTGAGGCTCCCGTCTGGGGGTGCAGACAAGCCACGAGCATCACCCATAATAAATGCTATTAACCGCAGGACGGCAGGGCGCTGGTTAAACAAATGGTGATGTTACTCGAACTTCGCGATGATGGAGCAGCGTGAGGCCACTAGAACGTCGCAGAAGGACACTTAATGATATTTGAGATTTCCATGACATCCGTGCGGCTTGCAGGGGTCCCCGGACTGCTCGGTGTGACCCCAGCCTCTGAAATGACCACGTGTTTGTGCAAAGGAGGGGAGGCCAGGGGGCGTGGGGCGGACGCCTCGACAGCCGTCTCGGAGCGTGGTGCCCCCTGCGATTTTGGTTTCTCCTTTGTGGTTTCTCTGGATCGTCCACGGTTCCTTCAAAGTCTATCACTCGATTGTCAGAAAGTAAAATGTTAATTAAAAAAAAAAAGAAAATAGAAAAAGAAATAAGGCAACTGAGCAACAGAAGCTGTGACTTCGTGTTTAGAGCCTAGAGCCTCGGTGTCTCCCAGGAAGCAGACTCGGCAAGCCCAGCGGGGTCGCCCCTCCACGGTCAGGCGGCCTGAGCGCTCGGCCCCAGCGTGACGGGGGCGCCGCGGGACAGCGGACATGAGCCGGGGCCAGGGAGGTGGGAAGAGGCAGGAGGAGCTCCTGAGAGCCCGGAGGGCCCCCCGGGGGAGGCGGCCTCCGTCCTGCCTGCGCATGGCCGAGACCCCACGTGTGCTGACCCGCTGACCCGGGGCCGGGCTCTAACCTGGGCCCTGAGCCGCGGGCCCCTGTGCCGCCGTCTGCTTCCTGTTCTGACCCCTGCTCTGACCCTGGTCATGGCTCCTCCCTCTGAGGCCTGGCGGTCCTCACGGCCTGCAGTGGACACTGTGGCCTCCTCCGTGTCCTTCTGTCCTGGGGTCTGGGTGGACAGACCCCAGGCCTGGCCCTAGAGGTGGCCCCCCACAGGTGGCGGCAGACGGCCTTGACCTCACGCCCTCCCACAGGGCTCGGGCGGGGCCGGTGGACGGTCTCCCTGGGGCACAGGGAAGGGGCAGGTGCAGGGAAGCTGCGCCAGGCGACGGGGACGGCTTGAAGCGGGGCAGCGTCATGAGCTCCGGGGTCTGGAGGCTAGAAGCCCAGCACCACGGCGTCAGCGGGCCACGCGCTCTCTGGCGGCGCCGGGAGCGGAGGGGCCCTTCCCGCCTCTGCGGCCGCTGTCACCGGCCTCCCCCGTGCCCCGCTCCCGATCGCCTCTTCCTAGAAGGGACACCAGTCCTAGTGGCCGGGAGCTCGTCTAGACCAATCACGTTGACGGTCCCGTTTCCCAGCAAGGCCGCATCCCGAGGGTCTGGGTGGAGCCCCGTCGGGGCGGCGGGCACCGCTCCACCCGGTACAGGGCTAAGCTGGGGCTGAGCTGGGCGGCTCACCGCGGTCCCGGCTGACCCCCGCTAACGAGGCACGAGAAGAGAGACCCCTCCAACCGGACGCCTTCCTGGGGCCTGGGGTCGCGTCTGCGGCCCCGCCGGGCTCAGGGTGGGACTGGCAGTGTGTGTGCAGCCCGGATCAGACCCCGCTGCCGCTCCCGGGCCTGGTCCTGCAGCGTCCCTGAGCTCCTGGAAACTGTGGGTCCTCTTCTGGAAGCCGGATGTGCCCTGGGGGGCACCCAGGGTGGGGGGGCGCCCAGGAGCTGCCCGCGAGCTGGTGCCTGGGGCCGGTGTCTGGGCGATGTGGCCCGGCCTGCGGGCTGTGTCCCTGGCCCTCCTGCCCCCTCTGCGCCCCAGCGGCCCCAGTCACACGGAACGGCCACAGGTGCCACCCGGCGTGTCCGTGGAAGCCACGTGGCCGCGGTCCCGGGCCCCGGGGAGGCAGCGCTCCCGCCGGCCGCCCACATCTGCAGCGACAGGGCATGAGGGCGCGTCCGGGTGACGGGGAGCAGAGCTTTCATCCTTCCAGGGCTTTCTCTGCGCGCCTCCTCCGGCCGCTCTCGCCAGGAGCCAGGCTTCCGTTCTCCTTGGCAAGCGAAACAGAACATCCGGCTCGTGTTTTCATCTCAGGGGGGACGCTGCCTGCCGCCCCGGGGCGCGGCCGTGTCTGCCGATCATCATCGCACCCGCAGGAAACGGGAGGAAGCCGGGGGGTCGGCTCTCGCGCGGAATCCGTGTACCAGCTCTGCCTCCGCCTTAAAGGATTAATTTCACAAGCCTTAAACTGCAGTTTAATTTGAAAACTAATTCAGCCCCATAATTGGCTTTCTGCTCAAATCACTGAGGCTAAAGATTTAAATTCTTAATATTCAGATGACTTTCAAGTATCTGGCACCATCTGTGCATCAGTCCGTGGCACTCATCTCGGGGAGACCTCCGCCGGCACAGAAATAAAATAAATAAATAAACGGGCCACTAATAGAATAATCTATTTAAGCAAAAAAACTCGGCGTTATCTAGATGAAGGTTTCTTTGACTTCATTTTCAGCATATAGATTTCTTTGCTATTTAATATTTTAAGGCGACATTAATTTCAAAATTTATAATACAGGCCCTCACACGGTTACAAGGGGGTTGGGGAGATCAGGAGTTCCAATTAAAGTCTTTTTTTTTTTTTTTTGTTAGTTAAAAGATAATCACTGTGGATTATTACTCTTTCCTTGCGAGGCTGGAGGAGCCTGCCGCGTAGGACCGAGGGCCGAGCAGCCCCGAGCTCCAGGACGCAGCACCAAGTGGCCTCCAGGGGGTCAGGCTAGGACTGGGTTCGCTGAGTCTCGCCCTCGTGCGGGTGCAGAGAACAGCCTTGCTGCAAGCGGCTACAAGCTGGGAAACTAAGTCAGCGAGTAGCGCAGTGTTAATGCAGCACCGAGGAGGAGCCATAGGAGAGCCGAGGGAGGAAGAGGGGCCGGCGTCCCAGGGGCCAGTGGGGCGGGGGGGACATCCAGGCCAAGGGCACCGCATGTGCAAAGGTCCTGAGGCAGGAAAAGGCTTTCCTCTCCCGAAGGCCGGGGATGTTTGCTCCTCTGCCTTTGCCCAGGTGTGCGTCTGTACCAGGCGTTAGCAGGTGTGCAGCACACGGATTTCTGGCTTCCTCAGCTGAACGATGGGCTCCTTGAGGGTGGGGTTTATATTTCCCTATCCTGGAGAAGGCGCTCTCACATCACATGTGCTCTCCCAGGGCGGGAGAGTTTTTTTTTTTTTTTAAATGGGTCACTGCGAAATGCAGCAATTTAATTTTTCTCCAATCAAAATAAGAAACAAACCAGTATGATCTCATTTCTATTAACTTTTGAAGGTTTACAGCAGTTAAAGTATTTTTGATTCTATGTATGAAGGTTAAAAAAATCATTTTTTTTTTCATAAAATACAAGAGCAACCAATTTCACCATCGAGTAAAAGTAAAAACTGGGATTCTTTTAAAAATTAGTCCAAAGTGGGATTTTAGGAACTTAGTTGTAGGCTGCTGCGCTGACACCATGACAAACCAAAGTGTAGGGTTGGGTCTCGTTTTGTTTCGGTTTTCTTTTCAATATCCAGTGCTCATGGATTAAGTTCTGGAAATGTTCCACTTGTAAGGCCGGGATCTGTTTGGATTCCACCACGGGTGTGCTCCTTCTCCCCTTTCTTCCTTCTGCCCGATAGTGGATGCGATGCTTGGAGGAGCAGCGGCCTCTGCTCCACGAGCTGAGCAACGAGCAGGGGACGCATGGACCGTGTCAAGCCGTCCCCCAAGCCCTTATGGGTACGAGCCGGGTTTTCAGTGGCTTGAGGTCACGAGCACTCCACACAGACGGGGGCGGGGAAGCAGTTTGTACAACGGTTGGTTGGCACCGTGACTCGGGAGTTGGACGCCGGGGCTCCCGTCCTGCCTCCACCTGCTACCAGCTGCACGTCCCTGCTTACCTTTCCACTCCTTCGTTCCCTCATCTCCAGAGTGGGGAAAATGGACGTGCCTACCCCGTAGGGCCACCGCGGGGTGGAATGAGGGCTCCGAGCAGAGCCAAGCAGTGGGGAGGGACGGCGGGCAGTGGCCATTCCAAAATCCAGGACGGGTGACCTCACGATGCAGCTGTTCAGCCACCTGGCTGTGGTCACAGGAATCGACACACGTGGTGAAGCTGCATGGAAGTGTGTGCACGTACGCACACACGTGCCTGTGCACACGCAGGTGAACCTGCCGACACCTGAGCGAGGTCCGAGGATTGCCCCAGGGTCAGGGCCCTGAGGCCCAGGGACAGATGGCCCCGGGGTCGGTGTCCTGAGGCCCGGGGACGGCCCTGGGGTCAGCGTCCCGGCATGATCACGCATGACGGTTCTGCATACCGTTGCCACTGGGGGAAGCGGTGAAGGTTTGCGGGGCGTCTCATGTCTTACACCCGCGTGTGTTGGCACCTAGCTGGCATCCGGCTCCCTCTTCTGGAGCAACGATCCGGTTTCCTTTGGTGAATCCATGCGGGCCGCATGCTCAGGCTGTAGGACTGGGAGGGGCTAGACCCGGACTCTGTGGGTGCCTGAAGGGTGCTCACAGTCCTCGCCCGGCCGAGGGGACGCCCTCAGGCTGGGCACGTCTCCCCCGCACCCAAGCCAGATCCCAGAGATCCGCGGCCGCCAGCAGGAGGTGGTCCCTCTCGGGGCGCAGCCGAGTCTGCGGCTGCTGGAGCGTCTTGTCCGCAGGCAGAGAGGCCTCCCTGAGAAGGAGCCAGCACCGGGACGGGAGGGTGGCCGCGGCTGGCAAGGCCCTGGCTGGTCCCACTCTGGCCACGGCCCCTGAGGCTGCCACCCGCCTCTGCACCCCGCAGTTACGTGGGCCAGTGCGCTCCCTTTTCCAGGGGGGCTGTCGAAGACCCGGACGTCTCACAGCTGAGGTGGGAGTGGAGGACGCTCTTGGCCCCAAACCACAATGACCGCTGCCACACCAAGCAGGACAGGCCACCCCGGGACTACCACACCCTCCGAGCCTGTCCGGTCCAGCGCCACCGGGGATTTCACGCCGTGGAGGGGCACCGGGGCCAGATCGTGGGGTGCACGTGGGCTCCGCCTGGGACCCCAGTCAAGAGTCACTCTGCTGGTGGCCCCAAAATGAACTACCCAAACCTTAAGAGACTTGTCTGTGTGAGTCAGTATTTGATACATCTTTCCGTGTTTCCCCCTTAGAACGTGCACGTGTGACCCTTCCCTCGCCCCTCACGCCAGAGAATAACCACTAACTTCTGGGGCGGGGTCTCCTCACCCCGCAAGGGCGCCATGTGATGCCCTTTGTTGTGGGGACTCGCCGGCGCACGGGAGGACCCCACGGAGACTATTTCGGGGCCTGGAGCTGCCCGCCGGCCCCCGGGATGCAGGGCGATGCTTTGGCGTCTACTCGGCCTCGACCAGCCCCATGCGGGGTCAGGGCGTCCAACGGCAGCCTGGTACGGCTCGTCCTGGGCTTGGCACAAAGCCGTGGGGTCCCCGTTCCCCTCTGAGGGCTGTTCCGGGATCACAGTCAGACGTGGGGTCCCCTAGGGACCCTGAAAGTCAGTCCACACATAGTGCAAACTGTCCATGAAAGGCACAGGAGTGAGGGGGAGAGGGGCTCAGTCCTGGGGCGCAGCCGTCGGGGCTTCCAGGCCGCGCATCCCAAGCAACGGTGGAGCTGGGGCCATGGGGTGGGGGTGGGGGCTCCAATCTCCAGGCTTAAAGGCTCATCAGGATTTTGAGGAGGAGACACAGCAATTTGCTGCTTTTGTCATGCTAATGAGCAAAGCACGTTTGGGAAGACTTTCTCCATCGATTTGTTTTAAAATGAGACGCGGGAGGTTTGATTCCTGACATCCAGGCGCCTCTGCAGGGTGGTGTGGGTCGCGGACAGGGAGGCCCGCCAGAAATAATGTCACATCCCGGCCCCTCACCGGCACCGGGCTGGCCTGCGTCTGTGATTCTGAGACAATCAATCGGAAACACAATTCACCTTGTTGAAGAAGCAGCCCCTGGAGACGGGGCTCTGACAACCTCCTCCGGGCGGAGACGCGATGATAAATGCTTGGCCTCGCGCTGTGCGGGCCGTGCGCTGACCCCCGGGCGCCGCTCCCGGCTCCTGGTGCTGGGGCTCTCGTTTGCCCAGAGCCACCGGCCTCCCCGGGAGCCCAGAGGCCCCCCTCCCGGGCCCAGGGACCCGCCCGCCCGCCGGGGCAGATCGCCCGCTTGAGCACCGACGCCCGGTACACGGGGTTCGCATCCGCAGGCGCGCTGTCCCCCAGCCACGCCGGGTGCTGCCGGCCGCACGGGTGCGCGTAGGAATAGCTGTCCCCTGCCTTCCAGTGCAGCTGGCGTCGTGCTTCTCCATGGCTACTCCCGGCGGCCCCGGAGTGCCTGGCTCAGCTCCGCCGGCCCAACCCCGGCCACACGGTTGTCCCCAGGATGAGCCCCTGCCCGGCCCCGCAGGAGACCCCAGCGCAGGCTGCAGTGCACGGAACCCACCCCGGGGGCTTGTCTGCCCACAGCCCGGGCCCCCCCACGGAGACTGACCGGGGGGTGCGGTGGGCACTTCCAACCCACGCCAGGTGCCCTGCTGGTCCCTGGGCAAGGGCTAGCGTCGGCGGGGATCCTGGCCCATCCGCACCCAGGGGGCTGGGCCGCTTGCTTCACCTCCTCCGACCTTGCGCCTTGTCTTTGCTGCGGGGAGAGGGAGGGTGCCCACGTCTTGGGACTCAGGGGTTCTGACACGTGCTTGGCAAGGCCGTGGCACATGATCCCCCGTGGTCAACACCACGAATGCCAAATGGAAGTCTGGGCAGATCGGCCCTTGGGTCAGCCCTCCAGGGGACGGCGGGCACACGGCTCGTGTCTTGGGGCTGCGGGAGTCTGGCCTCTTCATGGGCTTCCCTGGGGGCTCGGAATAAAGGGAGAGTGTGGTGCAGAGACCTGGGAGGGCGGGTCTTCTCTCTGACCTCATCTCCTGCCCCAGGACCTTTGCCTATGCCTTTTCCTTCCTCAGGCTCCCTTCCAACACACCCCAACAGCCCTTATCTCCGAGTGGCTTCGTGGCACACCTCAGCCCTCTGCCTACAGGCCACCTCCACAGAGGGCCCCTCCCTGATTGACAGGCCCCTTCACGGTGCTCTGTGTCCCTTGGGTTCCTTCTGAGCCTGACCCTCAGCACAGTGGCATTACACGCTGGTCTTAGCCCGTCTCTTATCTGCAACGCCCCCTCTGCACCATGGAGCCCGTGAAGGAGGGGCCCTGCTCCCAGGTCACACGCCTGCTAAAAAATGCATCAGTGGGGGAGGCTGAGGGCCGTCGGGGCTCCCAGATCCTGGGGCCTCCTCGTCCACTGGCTCACCTGGCTTGGAGCCCTCGTCCACGGAGCCGTTGTAGACCTGGTTGATGAACTCGGGACGGTTGTCGTTCATGTCGATGACGTAGATGTACAGGTCGATGGGGTTCTCCACCTTGTTGCCGTTCATGTCCACTGCGTGGGCTCTGAGCTGGAAAGCAGCACAGACACCGTCAGCCTTGGGGACGGCCGCCGGCATGGCTGGCCCACTGCTCTGGGCTGGGGGTGACAGAGGGCCTGGGCCCCTCGGGGACGGTCTGGGCGGGGGTCAGCCCGGGGCACGTCACAAACTCCTCTGAGCCTCGGTGCTCTCTGCTGCAGAAATGGGGAAGGCCTCTTAGAGGAACCTCAGGTTTTGGATTTTTTTTTTTTAAAGATTTTATCTATTTATTCATGAAAGACGCAGAAAGAGAGGCAGAGACACAGGCAGAGGGAGAAGCAGGCTCCATGCAGGGAGCCCGATGTAGAACTCGATCCTGGGACTCCAGGATCACGCCCTGAGCTGAAGGCAGGTGCCAAACCGCTGAGCACCCCAGGGATGCACAACTTTTAGAATTTTTTAAAAAAGATTTTATTTATCTATCTGAGAAAGAGAGAGAGAGAATAGAATGTGAGCAGGGGTGAAGCAGAGGGAGAGGGAGAAGCAGACTCCTCGTTGAGCGTGGACCCTGACTCGGGGCTCAAACCCAGGACCCTGAGGTCATGACCTGAACTGAAACCCGGAGTCAGATGCTCAACTGAATGAACCACCGGGCACCTCATTTTTTAAATTTTTCATTCATTCATTCATTCATTCATTCATTCATTCATTCACCATTCATTCATTCATTCACTGAACCAATACCTGTCAAGGGCTTCCGTGTAGCAGGCACCGGTCGGGCCCTAGCCGTTGCTCAGTGGCCCAGCCGTGGCCCAGCCCTGGGGCTGCTCACCGAGAAGGGAGACGGACACCAGGAGGGGACAGACACAGGTACCCCAGGAACTGGCAGCGACCGGCTGGGGCTGGGGGGAGGCCAGGCAGGCCTCTTGGAGGAGGTGACGTTTGAGCTGGGGCTGGATGAAGGGAATGGGGAGAAGAGCAGGCCTGGAGGGCCCCACGGGGGACATGGAGCGGCTGAGGCGGGGGTGGGGAGGCTGTGCGGGGAGAACGGGGTGAGGCGCTCTGCGAGGTCCCCCACCAGGGCTGGGACTGCTGCGCCGCTGTCTGCCGACACCCGTCCCTGTGAGCCGTTCACACGGCAGCTCCATGTCTCTGCGACAGGACGGCGCCATGCCAAGCGCTTGAGGCCTGTGGGTGCGACGTGTCTCCAGGCTGGGCAGCCACGCGGTCCTCTCCAGCCCCGCGGCTTGGGTTTGGTCCTGACAGCGGAATCGTACCCTTAACATGGGGGGTGTAAGGAGCAGCTGGAGGCTGGTGTCTGCCGGGAGGTGGCCTGTATTGTTGCACAGATGCAGGTCAGGCCCGAGTCCTGGGGCCGCAGCCCGTGGGGCCACACGTGACGGCGCACTTGGTGCCTCGGCTCCGAGCACTGCATGGAAGGGTCGTGAGGCGCCGCTTGTGGTTTAGGCCGAGCCCTGTGCCCCGTCCTGCAGGGACGCTCCTCCGGCGGCAGCCAGGTGACCCCTCACCGTGTCAAATGCAGCCAGGTGGCCGCGTGCCGAGTCGAGGTCGAGGAGCCGCTGAATCCAGGTCCTTGAGCTGCGATGACAGGTAGAGTCTTCTAAGGCACAACTGGCTTTGGCGTGGTCCGTAGTGGCAGCGGCAGCCTGGCGGTGAGGGGGTGAGGGCCGGGGGTCCTCCTGCCTCACCCCACTGCACCCCCACACTTTTTGTGACATTTGTGGCTTCTGTGGGGAGTCTGTAAGGCCCGCCCCTGCCATCTGCCTTGGGCTGGGCCTGCGCTGTGGGCCTGGGGGGTCCCGTCATCCGATGGCGCCTTCTGCTACCTGCCAACCTGAGCAGCTCATGAGAAGGGAAGTTCCTGCCCTGTGATGCCGTGAGCAGGACAGTTGTCCCTTCTCACCATGGGACGGAGACGGTGGAGCACGAACGCATGGGCTGGGGGCCGGGGGTCGGGTCCCTGTGGGGGCCGGAGGGGGAGGAACCGGGGTGCACCTGCCGCCTCGTGGGGGCTCGCTGTGCTCCGTGTTTTAACTGCAGGCCGCTGGCCTCCTCCTGGAGCACGGGCCGTGGAACACTCCACGCGGGCCCTGGACGCACCTGCGGGCGCCAGAGCCTTCCTGCCGTCGCCGGCACCGAGCAAGCGGCTGCTCAGGGCTGGGCAAGGGCCCCAAGCCCGCCTGCGTGACCCGCCTCAGCTTTCACTAGGACCCGAGAGACCAGTCCTGTCCTGACCTCTGTTTGACAGATGGGGAGCGAGACTCAGGGAGATGAGGAGGTTTGCCCGAGATGAGAGTAGTGGCAGGACTCAGTAGCAGGTCTTGTTTATGGAACCCTCAAAAGAACCTTCTAGAGAATCATCCTGCAAAGCAAACAGGGCCAGTCTTCATTTTGTGCGTTTGTCCCAGGGTGACGGTGTCCACAGCTCATCAGTTTGCTCTCAGCAGGGAGATGGGTCTGAGGCGCCTGAGGCTGCGGGGGGTGGATCCCCAGATGTGGGTGCAATGGGGGGTCGCTCTGAGAGCAGGCCGCATCCCGTGGCAGGGCTGACCTGTAGAAGGGGGAACGTCTGGGTAGGAGCCGGCGGCCGGCGGGCGTCAGAGCCTCGAAGCGAAGGCAAGTTCAGTGCTCGGCTGCTGGCTTGAAAGTGGAGGGGGCCACGTGCCGAGGCCTGCAGGCGTCCTTAGGGGTGAGCGGGGCCCCGGTCCACACAGTGAGGAGGTGGGGATCTGACCTGCCACAACCTCGACGAGCAGGACCGACAACCCAGGTAGGCATCACCTCGACTTCCACCTTGTGAGACCCTGAGGCAGAGCCCACCGGCTTCTGACCTCCAGAATGCGAGCCAGGAAATGGGTGTTATTTTAAGCCAGTAGGTTTGTGCTGGCTTGTTCTGCAGTGTAGACAGCTTGCATGCCTGGGGGCTGGCACTGCCACCCCAAAGGCTCTGGTGGGCGTCCTGTGAGGTGCACATCCTGAGACGGGGTCGTGCTGGAGTCTTACGAGGAGGGTGAGGCCCGCCTGGAGGGGCTTCCCAGCCCTGGGGGTCCCGAGCTGGAGAACCGAACATGAGCTTTCAATCCAGAATTCGGCAAATGGCACTGGTGGCTCCTCTGATCTGGGTCCCATGGTTTCCTGCTGACTTGTCACTCCAGGGGGGTGGGGAGGGGCTAGGGGTGATGCTCTGCAGGCCGCAGCCGGCGGTGGCTCCGGGAGACATGCCTCACTCTGAGGTGGGCCCGAGGAGGTGGAGGGGGCAGCCCTGCAGAGCTCATTTGCTGGTTTATGACGAGCAGGAGACACGCAATACGTGGCTGGATTTCCCATCTCCCAGGAGGGAACCTCAGGACGTCGTGGGAGAACAAGAGAACGTGGGCCAAGTGTCAAGATGAGCACGTCACCCAGAGGCCCAGACGCGAGCCGAGTGTGCAGGGACAGGTGGACAGTGTCCCCTTGATGTTCTCTGCTTCCTCCCTGGCCGGCTTGGGTGAGGAGGGGCCGGCGCCTGCAGGGGACAGAGGTGGTTGGGGAGGACCGGGGCCTCCCCTCTGGGGCAGCATGTGACCCCGGATCCCCGGGGACTGCGGCCCGAGCCCTGGCTTTTCCGAGGGGGCCTGTTGCAGAGCCATCCGGCTGCAGATGCCGCGCGTCTCCTGGGCAGAGCCGGGCGGGGCGAGGCTTCGGAGCCACGTCAGACACACGGAATGGACGGGGGGGGGGGGTGCGTGTGCGCGGTGCACGGCCTGGGCTCCTCTGCACGACGTCAGCTGCCGCCTCGGCACTTGGTGGGTCGACATCCCGCCTTGAGCAAGGTGGCAGGCGACACTCGCTCCCTGGCGTGGCCTCGGCTGTCAGACGCTCCTTCGTGTCCTCCGGGCCGAGCCGTGAGTGGGCGGCAGGTCACCCCAGGGCCCTGAGTCTCTGCTGGGCGGTGGCACCAGCAGCTTGGGCGCGGCAGGAGGCCAGGCCACACGGTTCCCGGGGAGCCGGCACCTCCAGCGCCGAGTCCGGTGAGAAATGCCGAGGAGGGACCATTAGCCGGAAACACCAAAGGCAGGTCTGCCTGTGAGCTCAGGGTTTCCAAAGCAACGAAAGCGGATGCAAGGAGAGCCTGCCCGCCCCCCCCCCTGCGTGGGCGCCGTCGGGTGGGCTGCGGTCCGCAGGTGCAAGGGCCGCGTCCTCCGAGGCCGGCTTGGCCGAGAGCCCAGCGCGCAGGCCCGACGCCCCGCCTCACGCACCCGCGGGCACGGCTGCCCAGGCTGCACACTGCGGTGCCCAGGAGGGGCCGCTTCCCCGCCGGCTTGGCCACCGTGAGAACCCGAGGGACACGCACCCCCGTCTGCCCCCCCCCCCCGGGGCCGTGCCTCCCCGCCCCCACGGCCGCCGCGCTCTCTGCCGTGTCTCTGCTCCGTCTCATCTCCCTGTGATTCTCTCTCTGGCGCTGTCTCTGTCCCTTTGTCCGTCTCAGAGTCTTGCCGCAGTGGGGGCCGACCCGGGAGCTGCCTCTCCGTCCCCAGCGGCGCCGCAGACGTGAGTGGACGGCCCGTGCCGCCGGGTGGGAGCCCGCCGCCGGTGGGGAGGGCGCGTCTCTGGCTGCCGGAGCACCGTGCGGCTGGCTTGTTGGTTCAGCGACCTGCCGCCGTGTGGCTCACGTGGGAGGCGCTCCACCTCCACTCCCCAAAGCCGGGCTCCTGCTGTCCCAGCGCTGGGCCTGGGGTGTCAGCACGAAGGTGGGCGGGGGGTGAGGTGCCGTCAACACCGAGCCGCCATCTCGGGGGGCCCAGGAGCCGGGAGCCTCCAGGAGTGGCCGTTGGCGTGCAGTGGCTCTGGGGCTGTGTGCACCGGGGCCTGGACGGCCCCGCAATCCTTGGCCCAGATGGGGGCTCCCACTTCACCTTGCACCCACAGCCGGAAGCCGTAGGCGGCCTGGACGTTGGGCTGAGCGGGGCCTCCCCGGGGCGGCCTCTCCCCGCCAGGCTCACCGGCCTGCGGGGCAGCCTCCCAGTCTGGAAGCCAGAGAAGACACCTGCAGGGACGGCAGGGGTCGCTGGAGCCCCAGGGAAGGCAGGAGCGGTGCCGGCCCGAGAGCGCCCCGTCCCAAGCCGCCAAGCCCGGCCTGGCACTCCAGCGCACGTCCAACAGGAGCCGGGCCAGCCCCGCTGTCAGGGCCCCGGAGAGGCAGAGGCTGCGCTCCTCGGCCCAGGAGGACGGCTCTAAGCGGCCGCGGTAATTAACGACAAATCTGTCTAATCTCAAACGAGGTGAACATGATCATCAGCAAGTGGCCTCCCTGTGGGGCCGTCTGGACACAAAGCTCTCCACGGTGGAGGAGGCTCTGCAGGTCACGGGCTAACCAGGGACAAACGGCACAGGGGCACCCGAGCAGGTGGGCTGTGCGGCCAGGGAGCAGCACCCCTTCCTTCTCTTCTGGAAACATTTGCTCCCTTTAGACTCCAGGACACAAATGCAGGGTAGACAGACAGCAGGGAGGAGGAGGAAGGGGAGGAGGAAGAGGAGGAGAGGCAGGGAGGAGGGGGAGAGGCAGAGAGGGGAAGAAGGGGGAGGGGAGGAGGAGGAGGGGGAGGGGGAGGAGGAGGGAGAGGAACAGGGAGTAGGGGTAGGGGAAAAGGGGGAGGAGGATGGAGAGGAGGAGGGGGAGGAGGAGAGGGAGGGAGGAGGAGGAGGGGCAGGGAGGAGGCAGAGGGGCAAGGAGGCAGGACAGGGGAGGAGGGGCAGGGGGAGGGACGGTGCATCCCCAGTGTCTGGCCCCGAGCAAGGGTTTGCTCTGGGAACAACCACACCTCATTTCCCCAGTGCCTCAGAGGAGGCCGGGGAGCCCCTTCCAAGGGGGGAAGGCACCCCTGAAATTGCCTGCCCAGAAGCCAGCGGCCAAGTGTGCCTGAGTGTCAGTGCCACCTGCTTCTGGGGCCTATGTCTGCGTGTTTTCCTCCACATTCCCTGGGCCGTGAACAAAATCATCAGTCTGGCTCAGAAAAGATACGATGATTTTCTTTCAGATACTCAGGCATCCAAGGGAGGAAGCTCTTTTTCCAACCAGCTAACAAGACCATCCATTTCCCTTATATCCCTTCTCTCTGACCCTGGCCCCCACCGTTTGAGGGGCAGCCAGGACAGCACCCACATGCCCATTTCCAGCGGCGTCTCTGGGGCAGGACGCAGACGCACGTCAGTGCCCACATCCACTGTTCTCAAGGCCTGTGGTCTGAAGAATCTGGGGACACAGCCTTTCTTAGGGGCTTCAGAACAAAAGGCTTTGATGCCTCTTAATCCCACCACAGGGTAAGCTCTCCCTGAGTGGGGCTGTGTTTACTCATGTTGTCATTGCAGGCCTCCTGCCGAGCACAGGGCCTGACACATACTGGGTGCTTGGGAAATGTTCCCTGGATCAGTGGATGGATGGATGAGTGGATGGGTAGATGGATGGATGGGCAGATGTGTGGACGCAATGGATGGATGGAGGGATGGATGGAGGGATGGATGGATGATGAGCAGATGGATAAGGGATGGATGGAGGGAGGGATGGACAGAGAGATGAGTAGATGGATGGATGCATAGATGGATGGAGGAATGGATAGATGAAGGAAGGGTTGAATGGATGGATCAATGGATGGATGGGCAGATGTGTGGATGTAATGGATGGATGGATGGATGGATGGATGGATAGATGGATGGATGATGGATGGACAAATGGATGAGTAGATGGATGGAGGCATAGATAGATGGAGGAATGCATGGATGAAGGAAGGGATGGATGGATGGAGAAATGGATGGGTGGATGGATGGATGAGTAGATAGATGGAAGAATGGATGGATGGATGGATGGATGAAGGAAGGCATGGGTGGAAGAATGGATGGATGGATGAATGAGTGGGTGGGTAGATGGATGGATGGGCAGATGTGTGGACAGAATGGATGGAGGGATGGATGGAGGGATGCAGGGATGGAGGGATGATGAGCAGATGGATGAGGGATGGATGGAGGGAGGGATGGATGGAGGGATGAGTAGATGGATGGATGCACAGATGGATGGATGGATGGATCAATGGATGGATGGGCAGATGTATGGATGGGATGGATGGATGGATGGATGGATGGATGATGGATGAACATATGGATGAGTAGATGGATGAGGCATAGACAGATGGAAGAATGCAAGGATGAAGGAAGGCATGGATGGAAGAATGGATGGATGGATGGATGGATGGATGGATGGATGGATGGATGAGGGATGAAGTGGGATACACAAGAGGGAAGAGTCTGGGTGAATGAGTCATAGTTTCTCCTAGAAGCTGCTCTGTAGAGGGATGTCTGGGACTAGTGAACTGGGGATTTCTGGAGCTGTGAGCCTGACTTTGATTCCACACCCGTGTCGCTACTCCTTGGAGAAAACCATAGGGCTGGAGCTCCTCATCCATGTCAATTAGCCTCTGTGCAGCTGAACCCACTCGGGACTTGGGCAACCAGTCTGAGACAGGAAACCCTTGTGACTAAGAGAGGGTGGACCAGCCTCCTAACCCAGAGTTCCCCAGGTCCAGTCAGCCTAGCACCCAGCCTCTGGTGGGGTGTCAGGGGTCCCTCAGGGGAGGCCACCAGTTGTCAACGACAGAGTCATCCTCTCCCACCAGCTCCCTCCCTCTGTAGTTGGTTGGTGCACACGCCCTGAGGCCCAGGCTCTGTTCTTGGCCCTGGGAGGTGGTATGGCCACGCGGATACCACGCGGAGCCCTCCTGCCAGGACCCGTACATAATGGGCCCCGCGCAGATGACCAGACAGCAGCAGCCGTGTTGGGCCAGTCAGCGCGGTGGGCTGAAGCCAAGTGAGATTTGGCTGATGGCAGTCGCATTGGGGCAAGAAGCTGAGAATCTGATCCTCTCAGATGATGGCTCACTTCCAGACTACAGCTGATGCCTGGGTGTTCGGGTATCACGATGACAACTACAAACATGCACTCTGGCCCCACTGTGCGCTGGGCCCTGTTCTCCATGCTTCACGCAGGTTAATCCCCGAGTCCCCCCGCCTGGTGAGGAGGCTGTGGTCCTCACCTCTGCCTTGGGCTCGTGCTGCCTCCAGCTGGTGCAAACCTGCATCCAGCAGACGAGGAGGCAGGGTCTGGACGAGGGACTGGCCGTGAGGGTGGAAGACACCTGCCGCCTCCACCTGAGCTCCGGGATCCCTCTCCCCCGAGCCGCCACATCAGGGAGCCCCGGCAGGGGAGCAGCCAGGAGCCTCCGGGTGCTGATCTGCAACCTGGATTTTTACTTTTTTTTTTTTTTTTTTTAAGATTGTATTTATTCATGAGAGACACAGAGAGAGAGAGACAGAGACACAGGCAGAGGGAGATGTAGGCTCCATGCAGGGAGCCTGATGCGGGACTTGATCCCGGGACCCTGGGGTCATGCACTGGGCTGAAGGCAGACGCTCAGCCACTGAGCCGTCGAGGTGCCCCTAGATTTTTACCTGAGTTTCTCTCTGCAGGCCCAGCTCTGAGATGGAGCTGCTGTAGGAGCGTTACCCCAGGGCTGGGGAGGATGGGGGTGCTGATAGGGCCCGAGTGTGCCCGGCGGCCACGGGAATCTCCCCCACAGGACTAACCAGCTCTCGGAGCACACGTGGACCAGGGCTTCTTCTAGACCAGGCGTCCTTCCAGCGTGGCCCCAGACCGTGCTGGCCCGGGACCGTGTGAGAGGTGCGAACTCTTGCGCCCGCCCTGAGTGCACCGAGTGAGAAGCCCCAGGAGGTGCCAGCCACGTGGGTAATTCCGGTACAGGCTGGTGCCCGCGTTCCCCCCAAGGTAGGAGCCCAGGGCCCGAGGTACTCACGTGGTAGGAGGCTCGCTCCTCCCGGTCCATGGGCCGAGTGACGTACATCCGGCCGGACATGGAGTCGATGCTGAAGACCTCCATGGGGGGCTGGTCGGCGCCCACGCCCGTGATGCTGTAGCGGATGGGGATGTCGTTGTCTTTGTCGGAGCGGATCTGGAAGGAGGAGCGAAAGGAGAGGAGCGTCAGCCTGCAGCGGGGAGCAGGGGCCACGCGTCTTAAACGTACCCTCATCCAGCCCCTGATGTCCTGGCCCCGGGCCCGCCCGAGGCGCTCTGGGAGCACAGCTAATGCCTTGTCCGCTTTGGGAACCGGCAGGGCAGTCGGTGGGCAGGAGTTACGGATGCCACCAACCACACTTCCCGGGGCCCGCGAGGTCATGGGGAAAGACGAGACACGGTATTCCAAGTTCAAATCTGTGCCAGGAGCGAGGGACACGGGGCGGAGACCGACAGCACCGCAGAGGAAGGCAGGGAACGCGGTGCGAGGTGGCCCGGGCCCTGACGCAGACGCTCCTCGCGTCCACCATCGCGTGGGGAACGAGGAAGGAGGGACGCGGAGCGGCCGCTGCAGAGTCCAGAGGGAAGAAAGGTGGGGACGCAGCACGCTGACACCCCGAGTCTTCATCTGTGTCCCTGTCTTCTCGCTCCTTCGATGGAGGCACCAGAGGACAGGATCCGGTCCCTGAGGGGAGGACGTCCAGGCGGGGCTGGGGCAGAGAGGCCCGGGTTTCACCCTGAAGCCTGTCGTCGGGATGGCAGAGGTGTTTTCACAGAGAAGCTGGGCGTCGCTGAAAAGACATAACGTTTCCGTGGCTCCCGCATCGAGTCCGTGAGCGAGGTCGGACTGTGGGAGGGCAGGGGTGGCGCACAGCCCCGCGCGCTGCAGGGCCCAGGGGGCCGGGGGGCCAGAAGGGACACTGGCAGAACTAAAACTAAGGCGTACGGCGTGGCGACAGTTGGCGACGGCACTCCTTGTGGGCAGCACTCCGTAAGGCAGATAGTTGCCGAGTCACCCGGCGTCCAGGTGTGCGGTGCACGCCTGCGGTTAGTGTAATTCTGCACGTGAACTCGACTTCAACGGAAAATGCAGAAAATAAAAATAGGATGCGCCCCTTCCGCCTGGAGGAAGCGAGAGCTCTAGCGATGAGGGGCGCCCGACGGGAGCGGAAGGTAACCGGCTTCTCTGGGCCGTGGGATAATGAACTGCAGAGGGCGGTTGGGAAGGCCAAGAGAACAGACTGGAACTCGGCGTTGAACACGGCTGACTCTTGGTCGCGGCTCTGGGCCGCGCTGGTCCACTTCTACGAGGATGGCTCGATGAGGACGGCCCGGGCCCGCAGCGCGTTTCCGCTGCCTTGTGGCGTCCGTGACGCCACCGTCCCTTCTCCAGGTGACCTTGCGGCGAGCGTACAAACAGTACGTGAAACACGTAGCACACGCGCTAAGTGCTCGCCGCCTGTTTACCTTGCCGGTAAGGCTTCTGCTCGACTGGGCGGCTGGCACTTAGGTTTTTGGGGAGTCAGAAGTCAGTATGCGGATTTCTGGCTGTGCCCGGGTCGGGCTCAGACGACCCTGCATCCTTCAGGGGTCAACAGCTTTTTTTTGTCAATCAAGCCCCGGAGCCATGACCACGTTTTATAAGGCAGAGGATGGCGGTGAAAGGCTCCAGTTCTACAGAGCAGGGCTGGCCGGGACGTTTTATTACGAGACCGCAGTGAAAACTGAATGAAGACCCCCTCCCCCTGCCGCCCCCCACCCCGAGCTCATGGCATGGAGGACTGGAGGTGCGGGGCGGGCACCCCGAGTGGGGGCGGCCCACGGGGCACACATCCCAGTCTGCATTAAGTGGGTCACGGGACGAGCCGGACAGCACAGTGACGGCAGCTCCCCCCCCCCACTGCTCTCTGCAACCTGCTGACCGCACGTCCCCGAAGTTCTCATCACAACAAGTGTTTTTTTGTACCCACGTAGGTGACACATGTTGAGTGGACGTCTTGGGTGATGCTTTGGAGATGCACCCCCTTCCCCACCCCCACCGCATGCCATCCCCCTCCCCCTCCCCACCTGCTCCTCCCCCAGGTGGCGAGGACCACCTCTGCTCCCATCTCCCACCTCCCGGCTCTCCCTGGCTCTGCCCTGAGCAGCACACCCCCAGCAGGGTCACCTGCAAGGCCACTGAAAGAATGGCAGGGGCTGGGGCTGAGGGCACACGTCCCGCCAAGCTGGCCGCCCCGGCCTCCTGCAGGCGATGACACGCTGGGTCCCGGGCCGGGCGCCCCAGGGCCGGAGTCCACCCCGTCCTCATCAGCCGTCCCTCGGCTGCCCATCAGGAGGCGTCCTTCAGGCACAACAGCCCCATCTGAGCGTCCGAGGGCAGGTGCTCCTTCCGGCCACCTGGCTCCATCCCTGTGGTTCACAGGAGGGCAGCCCTTCGTGGTCCGTGGCTGAGCACTGCCTCTTCTCCCCACGGGAGTTTGTGGCCGCTGGGGAGGTGGGGCAGCGGCGACCAATCTGGGTCCCCGAGAGGGAGCCCCCTCCTGCCACCTGCACCTGCGCTCCTGCTCGGGGTGTGGGGAACCCAGTGCAGCAGGTAAGACCCGGTGGCGGAGACGGGAGCTGCCCGATTACTGTCAAAAACTCGAGGCTAGCTGCCCTTGAAGCACCGGCTGCCTCTGGGAGCGAGGAAGGTTCTAGAGAGGGCGGTGAGCTCGGCACTCGAGGACGCACCAGGCCGCGGCCGAGGGGCTGGGCTGCGCTGGACTGAGCAGGTCCCCGGTGGGGGGCAGCAGTCGAGGCGGGGGCTGCAGCAGCCGGGGGCACAGCCCACCCTTCACGGGGAAATTTAATTATAAAACCACTGAAAAGAACCCGCCTCATATTTAAAGAGGTTTTATTTTTTTTGCAAAGAAATCTCATTACATTTTGACCACTGGGTGCCTCTGCCGAATCCCCCACGTGCCACTCTGCGGGCGCGTCCGGGGCTCGCGCCGGCTCGGGATGCTCTGAGCTCCCCCACGGGTTCCCACATTAAGAAGAAATACTGTACAAATGAATTCACCAGATCGGGGGAGAGCAGTTTCCCCGTGATTTGTGTCTGGAAAATGAGAAAAACATCACAGCAGCATATGATAGGGCCATGAATAAAGAACACAGACAGGCATCTCCATCACCCACCTCACTTTTACGACACCACGGAGAGTTATGCTCTTTTGCATTTGTTATTAAAGGACAGAACAGATGGTAAAAGGTTAGTTTAAAGTGACGCCTGCATTAAAGTAACTTACAGCGCCGGGCGCTGGTGTTCACCCGGGGGCTCGTGCCCGGAAGGCCGGCCCGCGTCCTTAGGAAAGGCTGGACGAGACAAGGCTTCTGGCAGAGGCTTCCCCAAGGACGAGGTATTTGCCTAATCGCAAATGAACTTGAAACCGAGAAAAGTCGCTGCGTGTGGTTGTGAATCGCAAACACCTTGGAGGTTTATTCCCGGAGCATCGAAGGGGAGAGAATCACGGCCAGACCCCAGCAGGGAAGGCCCCACGCCAGGAGATGAGGGCGCCCGCTGCGGGGAGGACTCGGGGCTCCCGGCTGCGGCCCCGGGCCCTGCCCCCCGGCTGGCCCGAGGCCCCCCAACATCACCCTCACCGCGCCGTGGACACTGCCCTGCCCTCCCTCGGCGCGTGCCTGCGGGACCCCGGGCACCGAGAGAAGCGATGCCCTCTTAAGTCCACAGAGAAAAATTGTGATAAAGATTGTTGGAGCAGGAGTAGGGAAAAGAGGCTCCAGGGGGATGACGTGGGGCAAGTTTCACATGGAATGTTTGGTCTCGTCCGCTGCCTCGTACGGTTAGGGGCACGCACACCTTGCACACCTTGCACACATGCACGCACCCACCACCTACACACGAAGACTCACACCTTGGACACACGCACGCACACTTGCAAGCATGCACACACAGACATGCATGCACACATGGACACACCTGCACACACACACACACACTCACACACACACACACACACACACACGGCTGGATCTCCTCTCCCCTCTGGCTCCCGGCGTCCTGGAAGGTGCCGGTTCCATGCCCTCAGGGCTTCGCTGGGCCGTTACGTGGCCTCCCCGGCGCTCCTGCCCTAACATTTCGAAGCTGCTTCCAAGTCCTTAGGATGAAGCTCTTCCGTGAGGATGTAAATCTTCAGTGAAGTGTTCCAGCTCTTTCTCCTCAATTGGGATTAAACCTGGAGACTTTCCCAGGGAAACAGATTGCACACCCTCGTTTTCGTTACCTGTTGGGACTTCTGACTGCAGTGGTCCTCACTCCTCCCCGCCTCAGATGCTTGAGTCATGACAGCAGCTGCGCACCCGCCCCCCGGCCCCGGACCACGCGGGACGCAGGCGGATCTGCGCTCGGCCTCGGCTGCAGGCACCCAGGAGAGGCCACTGTCTTTTAAAAACTTGACTCCCACCAGAGTAGAGTCCAGGGGTAGGAGAACTGTTTCACTAGATGCATCTGTAGCCCCCATGTGGCCGCAGCGGAGCCCCAGCTCTGACTGCTGGGGCTTCTTGATTTTCAGGCGACAGAGAATCAGGGTCACCTCAGGCTTTATGTGTCTACTGTCCTGTCTGCTTCCTGTGAATGCTCCCCCTCCCTCCTCTCCCTCCTCTCCCTCCTCCCCCCTCCTCCTCCCCTCCCTGCCCCCCTGCCCAGGTGAGCACTAAGGGCGGTCAGCACTCTTCCCCGGCCTGGCCTGAGGAACACAAACAGGACAGGCTCTGTCTCCCGGGACAGCGTGCGCACCTGGCACCACGCACACAGTGATGCTCACTGAACCCTGCATGAGCACAGGACACCAGGGCATACTGCCTGGAGGCAGGGGGCAGAGGGATGGGCACACAGGTGGCCAGGGTCACCGCCAGGGGCCGTAAGGAAGACCAAGGCCGTGGCAGGTGGGCGGTGGCAGGAAGGGCTTCCTAGAGGAACCGGCTTTTCTGAGCCCAGAGGATGAGGAAGGAAGCGTGCAGAGAGGTGTGGGGAGTGAGGCCTGAGGGGGCATCAGGGAGGGGTGCGGGGGCAGTGCAAGGTTGCTGGGGGGCGGGAGAGGAGGAGGGAGGGAGAGAGGGGGAGGGAGGGAGAGAGGGAGAGGGAGAGAGAGAGGTCCACCTGGAGGCTTCACAGCTGGATGAGAGAGGAAGGAAAAAGAGCAGAGAAATGAGAGAGGGAGGGGAGCCAGGCAGAGCAGCAAGGTCTGGTCACCCCCCACCTCCCCCAGAGTGGAGCCCAGAGAGAAGGGGGGTGCCCCTTTCCCCAGGAAGCCCTGCTGGCCCCTGTCCTGCCCTTGCAGGGGCTGGCACACAGCAGGGCATGCTCCCCCCGTGCCCCATTGGGGTGGCAGGATGGGGCTGGCAGTGGGATGGCCCGTCCTCAACCCAGTCCCGACTGTGTTCCTCTTGGGCCTCTGCCCAGACGAGGGCTTCCTCCTACCCTCCTTCTGCCCGCGAAGCCTCCCCGTCAGCTCTGAAGGAACTTCCTCCCCATCCCAGAGCTTCCCGGGGGTCACCAAAGGGGGATCCCACAATGTCGGGCCCACCAGACCACCTTGTCCGTCCGTTCTCCCTACCGGGCACGGAGGACCCGAGGGGCCAAGGGGTTGGACAAAGCTCCACAAGGAACTGGGGACGGAGATGGAGTCACGGGCCTTCCTGAGGAGGCTCTGAACGCAGCTGGGGACGCCGAGGACGCGGGGCCCGCCCGGACATCTCCGGGACACCGGTGCCACGCTCCTGGCTGCCGCCTCGGGGTGCGGGGACTCTGGAAGGCGCGGGGGAGTCTGGGCGGGGGAATCTGGGCGGAGAGCTTCCCTTGGGCTGCTCTTGCAAGCAGCTCCCGCCGCGTCTAACCAGAGCCCTCGGCCGCCGCGCTGGGGAGGATGCCGGGCCTGGCCATGATCAAACTCTCCTCATCAGATTAACAGGACCAACTTGGGGCGCAGGCAAGTAAGGGATCCTCCCTTCCCTCGACTCTTCCTTGACTCCCCAACATCACGAGGCTCGAAGCTGTTTGCCTTTCTTGCATTTTATCGAGTATTTTCATGTGTGATAAAATCCAGCCTTCAATTATTTTCAATTAGGTTCTTGTAATGAACAGAAAAACCCAGACTGTGATAGGAAAAGGCATTTGTTGTGTGGCATCGACACTATTACACATTACCATTCACAATTACTTTGAGTTTTACAAATCACGAAAAGAATCCTCAAAGCCATACGAATGCTAATGAAAGCCATGAATATGTTCTTACAAAATTCGCCTGGTGGGGAAGAGTGAATTAGATGCTTCTCAAAAATGCCCTCCAGGTTGCACCAAATTAATAAAGACAGGTAGCTACTTAATTCGCGTTAGAGAAGATAGTACTGCTAGCAATGGGGCGACGCGGGGTCCCCTCCTGCCTCTTCTGGTAACAGAGGCCTGGCGTCCTCTGGGGGGTCATCGTTCCCCATCGTGCGTGTGCGGTCTCAGGGGGACGGTCAACACGCCCTGCCCTCCCCCCAGCCAACAGGCAGGCCCACCGGCCAGGTGGGACAATCAGCTTCTCTTTCCTAAACGTGGATCTTTTTTTTTTTTTTTTTAAGAATTTTTAAAAACTTACTTATTTTAGAGAGAAAGAGAGAGGTGGAGAGAGCATGAGCACGAGTCAGGGGGAGGGCAGAGGCAGAGGCAGAGGGTCTCCTGCAGACTCCCCACCGAGCACAGGGCCCGACCCGACCTGGGGCTCCATCCCACAGCCCTGAGATCATGACCCGAGCCGAAACCAAGAGTCGGAGAGTCGGACGCCAACCCAGTGAGCCACCCAGGCGCCCCCTCCAACGTGGATCGGAATCAAGAATGAGTCGGGGTGGGAGATGTGATGGGGGCCCCTCCACTACGGTGCCATCTCCCTGTCAGGCCGCTGGGGGCCACCGGTTGGCCTGCCTTCCCTCCAGCCCTTGGCCGCCCGGGAGCCTCCCGGCCTGCTCTTCCTGCTTTAGAAGCTGGATGGTTCCCTGAGGCCTTAGGGTCAAGACTCCATCTGACCCCTTAGCCCCGGGCAGGTAAGTGCTAAGCAGAGGTGAGGTCCCCGGGGGGCTCGGGCCTTAGCCTACGGTACCTCCTCCTCGAGCCTGACCTCTCGATCCTGGTGTCCGCGCGGGGTTCCCTATGGCGGAGACCGAGACAAGGATGCTTATGTAGCGATGACTGGGAAGAGGAGAAGGGGCAAGAGCGAAGAGAGACGTGGTGTCAGCCGGGGTCTGGCTCACCTCATCCCACAGGGGGGGCGGGGGGGCGTGGTCGTGGCGTGTGACCTGCAGCGGAGGGAGCCCAGCCTCGGGACAAGGGGGCTGGTTTTAGTGGGCCGGTCCAGGGCGGGGGCGGGCGTCTCCCCTGTGGCCTGGTCTGACCTCCGTGGGGGCGTCTGTGCACCGTTGGCGAGACCCAGCGCAGGAGGCGAGGGCGGGGGCCCGCGGGGGTCTGAGCATCACCAGCGCTGCTGGCCACACCTGCTCAGCTGTCTACACCGCCCTCGCCGTCACCAGCTTTTTCTTTTCTTGTGGTTGACGGCCTTCTGTGTGCCGCTCGGCCATCCGCGCAGGAGAGAGGGTCACTCGGGGACTCCCAGCAGCTGGCCGGAGGGGAGGGGCGTTGGGGCAAGCGCAGGTGCCTGGAGGGCCTCCTGGAAGAGGAAGCGGCTCCAAGCAGAGCAGGTGGGGGCAGATCCGGGGCTTCGGGGGCCGCTCCCGCCTCACTACGAGCACCGTCGTGTGCACGGAGCCAGAGCCGGGAGGCCGCCCCTTCCCATGACTCCCGCGAGGAATACCCTGGTCTGTCGGGAGCCCACGGCCACGGGGGAGCCAAGCTCTTCTCGGGGCCACCGCCTCAGTCCCATCAAGTCGGGGGTCAGCGGGACGGATGACAGGACACGAGAACCTGCGGGCTGAGCGCTTCCCCACACTCGTCATCACACCTCGCTGGTGGTCAGTCTGGTGTTCCAGGCGAGGAGCCCGGGTCCGGGTTAGCGCGTGTTCCCTGCCTGCGGCTGGGGGGCCCTGCCCACACACTCACGGGAGTGACCCTGCTGGCACCAACATGTCCTCCCTATTCTGCGTACCCTGTTCCTCCGGCCCGGCTCCCCGGGACACCGGAGAGGCCCCCCAGCTCCCCACCTCGGTCAAGTCAAGTCGCGAGTCCTCCTGTTTTCTTGTCCTCACCTGGAAACGGGACTCTGATGACGATTAAGTACTGTGCTTCCTCAGTACTGAGGGCTGAGTGCTATGATTATTCAGCTTCTTACATGGTGCTTAGTCAGTACCAAGTAGAGTACTGTGCTTGTCCAGTACTAAGTACCGTGTTTGGTCAGTACTGAGTGGGTACTACGATTCCTCAGTACTGTGCTGAGTCACTAACGAGGGCTAAGTATTGTGCTTTGTCGCAGCTCAAGCGATGCTCCCAGCACGTACTGGGACTCCCAGGCCCTCTCTGTTCCTGGTCCCTCCCACTTCCATGGTCACACAGTACTGAGCTCTTGCTTTGCTCCAGGGACCCAGAGAGGGGCCACGCTGGGCAGTGGCGGGGGTTACCAGGTGGGCCGGGGCCCCGGGGAGGGCAGCGCACTGCTGGCGGGTGCCCCCGTGTGACGAGCACAGGGACTCGGAGCCCCTGTGCCACGCTGGCAGCCCCGCGGTGCTCGGCCGTCACAGCCCACGCGCGGGCGGCAGGCCTGGCTGCAGGCACAGCGCCTTACTCTGCTCTGGGACGGGGCAGGCATTTCCAGAAAGGGGGAGCCTCCTAGACCCAGGGATTTGAGCAGAGGTGCTGGAAGCAGCTTCCCTGGGACTCTCCCCCCGAGTTTTTACTGCCCCCGAGAACTGCCAGCCTTTAAAAGACACGGCTGTGACTCGGGAGTGGGCCTGAAACCGAGGCCGTGTCTCTACCGTCACTAGGAGAAATCCATCACCAAGATTCAGCCTTTTCATTGAAACCCCACTTTCTCTTTATCCTCAATTGCAGGAGGGCTGCACAGTCCTCGGGGGGCGGTGCTGGGCAGCACGGTGAGGAAAGCAGCGGCCGTGGCCACGTCTGTGGGGTGACTCAAGGGCGCTGCACCCGGAGGCCTGGCAGGGGCCGGGGAGGGAGGGTCCCCGTGATGGGGACAGCAGCGGCTCCAGAAAGCTGAGGACTCCACCTTCTTCCAAGTGCTCCTCCCCTTCCTACCCCTCAAAGCCTTCTGGTCCCCAGCGGCACCACCACCGCCGCCCCAGGCAGCCCTCCCTGACTGCCCCGCCCGGAGGAGAGTCGCTGGACTCAGGTGCCTCCTTTAGGATCCTCTCTGAACGCTCATTACCACCTGGAGCGTGCGCCCGCCCGCCCGCCCCGCGGGTGCCTAATGTGTGTCCCCAGCCTGGGAGAGCTCCCGAGGCCGTAAGTGCTCCGAAGGGCACAGGAGCGGGTGGTGAAGAGGGCCACGGAGGCCCCCTTCCCCCTCCACTGGCCCCCAGAGCCCCAGTCCCTGCGACAGAGAAGCAGGTGCCGTCCCCCGGCGCCGCTGCCGTCCACACCTGCTGCTGCTTCTCTTGTCTCTGCGGCACTCGGGTGACCGCCCTGGGCGCTTCAGCGCGCCCCACCTCACTGACCCCTGCGGCAGCCCCAGGAGAGACGGTGCCAGCCCCGCCCTAGATGAAGACACTGAGGGTCCCTGGTGACACGCCTGTTGGCAGACACGGGTTCCCTGGACCTGCGCTCGGCAGGAGCGTCGGCGAGGAGCCTGAGGGCCCCCGGGGCGGGATGGCCAGAGTGAGTGACGCAAACCCTCCTGTGCCCGGAGGAACATGTGGCCAAGACTTCCCCGCGGCCCCGTCCTTCCTGCTCGAAGGGCCCCCAGGAGCCCTGACGTCTCCATCCAAGAGCAAAGGTGCCCAGCGTCCAAGCATGTTCTCGGGGAGCAGGTGGTCAACATGCTGGTCGCTTAGGAGTGGGGGTCCCTGTGCCTGAGTCCCTGATTCATATTCATATTCCGAGAGGGCTCATGCCTTAGGCACCCTTATACCCCCTCCCTGTAGCGGGTGCCCTAAGCCCGCCGATCCCGCCAACACACGGGAGTGGCTCAGGGTGCCGGCAGCTCCTGCTCTGCATGAGCTTAAGGACTCAAGGTTCCCGCGAGCATCTCACGGGGCCTTTGGTTTTTGCTGAACACACTGAACTGCCCCAGGGCCCCTGCACCCGCCATGCAGCCCGGGGACCGTGTCTCCCCCACCCCAGCTGAGGCCTGCAGAGAAAGTGGGCTCTGCCCCTGGTCCCACAGGACTGGATGCAGGGGGAGGGTCGTGCGGGGCCACTGGGACGCAGGGCCGTCAACCCCCAAACCCGAGCGCCTGGCCACCCTCGCAGCAGGAGCAAGGCGCCCCTCTCCCCCAGCAGTGTGTCCTGCCAATGGCTGTCGGCACCGGGGGTGCTTCCTTGGGGCTCCTGGAGCCCAGGCCCACCCCAGTGGCTCGTTCACGGGACATGCTTGGCGGGGAAGCCCTCGCCCGCTGGCCACCTCAGCGGGAGGCCCACAGGCTACCTGGAAGCCAGCCTGGCATCTCCTCAAAAGTGAAAGGGTCACCACGCGACCCCGCAGTTCCACTGGGCGTACGGCCCAGAGACCCGAAGACAGTGCTCGCAGCAGCACTGTGCCCAGGGCCGAAGGCGGTCACAGCCCCGCTGTCCAGACCCAGATGAAAGGATGAACAAGATGCGGCCCCTCCACACGATGGAATATTCTTTGCCTGTCAGAGGAATGAAGCTTTGATTCGTGCTGTAACGTGGACGGATCTCCCAACCGTGGTGCTGGACACAGGAGCCCACGTATCCTGTCCTGCCACTTGCACAAAATGACCCGAATGGGCAAATCCGTAGAGAAGAAAGTGTGTTCGTGGATGCCAGGGGCTGGGGGAGGGGAGTGGGGGCTGGGTGCTTACAGGATGATGGAACGTTCTGGAACCAGGTGGACGTGATGGTGCATGGCATTGTGCATGTACTAAATGCCACGAAGGGTAGATTTTACGCTGTGTGTTTTACCCCAATAGAAGAGGGGGGTTTGGCCACAGAAGCCAGTGAAAGTTCCAGCACAGCATCCTGATCCATGTACAAGTCTCCAAACCGCTGGACACAGGAGGCCCGTGAGCAGGACGGGGGAGGCGGCCTGAGGTCCTGGCACAGGCCGACCGGCTGCTGCGAACCTGGGCATCCCCATTGTTTGCTTACTAAGGACCAGGGGGCAGCCTGGCCCCGTGTCACCTGCCATGCCACAGGCCGTGGGGACCTGATGGGATGGTGACAAGGACCCAGATTCTGGTTCAATGTCTCTTGATTCAAGGCAACAAGGGGCTGCGTGACCGAGACCACGAATGCCCCCAGGGAGCTTGTACGACCTCCCTTTTAGACCAGAACTTACCAACCTTGGCACTGGATCGTTCTCCGTGATGGGGTACCGTCCTGGGCATTTAGGGTGCTGAGCAGCATCCCTGGCTTCTGCCCACTAGGTGCTGGTGGCACCCCCACCCCGAGGAGTGACAACTAAATGTGGCTCTGGACAAGGCCGCGTGTCCCTGGGGCAGATATGCCTTGTTGAGAACTCCCGGTTTAGCTCATTTTGTACAAGCTCACCTGGCTCTACCTGGAGGGGAGGAAGGAAGGGCCCAGAAGCACCTCCTTTCTCGTCTTACTCGGGGCCCCCGAGGAGCTGGAGGGGAGGAAGGGGGCTATCCCAAAGCTGCTTCTGGAAGCCCATGGGCTCAACGGCCAGGGGTTGCTGAACTGTCTTTCTTGGTCCCCCCAAAGACAGAGGAAGCAGCAGGTACAGCCCACACGTGCAGACCAGCTCCTGCTCCTTAGAAAACCACAAGTGAGCAGGTTCCTCACCTTGGCCCCAGCCAATTAAAGGGGGCCCCCACCATTCTAACAGCTCCCCCTCCCTTCCTGCCCCAACTCACCGCTGGCATGCGGGGATGCCAGCAGCCCATCTTCCTGCAAACAGAACGCATCCTTTTATGCTTCTCCCTACTTACCCGTCCATGGTCTTTATTCCAGGGGAGGCAATTTTGCAGTTCAGGGAGGATTTAATTTGCTCAGATCAAGAAAACACACGCGTCTGGCTGATGCCAGGCTCCAAGCCTCCCTGGGGAGTGGGGACTGGCCTTGGCACTCGAAGCTTCGTTCTGGGCGGAGCTGGTGGGGCCCACTGCTCAGCACCCCACCCGGAGGACCCTCCTGTGCAGAACCTCCTGTGGGCTGCTTCCTCAAGGGCTGCAGGGGGCTCTGGGCAGTGAAGTCTCTACTGCGGACCTCAGCCCAAGCCAGGCCTAGATAGGGACAGGCACAGGTGTAAGAACAGGTACAGGGTAAGTATAGGTATAGGTACAGGTGGTTATAGGTACAGTGTAAGTACAGGTGGAATTATGGGTAGAGCTGTAGGTACAGGTGCAGACAGAGGTACAGGTGTAGGTACGGGTGCAGACAGAGGTACAGGTGTAGGTATAGGTGCAGACACAGGTATAGGTACAACTGTAGGTATAGGTGTAGATACAAGTGTAGATACTGGTGCAGATAGAAGTATAGGTGTAGATACAGGTTGAGATAGAGGTATAGGTGTAGGTACAGGTGTAGACATAGGTATAGGTATAGATACAGGTGCAGACAGAGTTACAGGTGTAGGTATAGGTTCAGACACAGGTACAGGTGTAGGTACAGGTGTAGGTATAGGTGCAGATACAAGTGTAGATACAGGTGCAGACAGAAGTACAGGTGTAGATACAGGTTGAGATAGAGGTATAGGGGTAGGTATAGGTGCAGGCACAGGTATAGGTATAGGTACAGGTGTAGGTATAGGCACAGGTACAAGTGTAGATACAGGTGCAGACAGAAGTACAGGTGTAGATACAGGTTGAGATAGAGGTATAGGTGTAGGTATAGGTATAGACACAGGTACAGGTGTAGGTACAGGTACAGACAGAGGCACAGGTGTAGGTACAGGTGGTTATAGGTCCAGGTGTAGGTGTAGATTCAGGTCAGGTAGGTAGAGGCATAGATACCAGTACAAAGGTAGGTACAGAGCCTTTGTAGTTATTTTAAACAGACGAGGCCACACTCTTTGTGTCATTCTGCAGCTTATTGAGGCTTTTTCTGCATAAATTCCTAGGGCCTTATTCTTTCAAGAAGCACACAGCATTTCATTGCTTGATTACACTATAATTTATGTAGCCAGGCAGAGAGAACTTTTAAGTACGCTCTTCTTTCATGTCTTTTAAAAAAAGTTCCACCAGATGAGAAGGAGGGATTCCTGGAGTACTTGACGGGTTGTTTGCTACAAGGAGAGGTCCTGGTGGGGAAGGGGCCACTGCAGCTTGGAGTCGGGGTCAGAGGGGTGACATCAGAAGTGCCTGCAAGGACTGGCACTGTGGAGCCCTCTTGGGTGTTTCCCCTTTAATCCGAGTTTATTCTAAGCTCAGAAACAACATACGGTGGGTGATTAACAGAGGATCATTAGCAATGATGGCCTTGACCTGAATTGGGAGAAGGAGACTGACTTCTAGAAATAACGGTCCTATTTCTGGATGGTTTCACATGGTTTGCTAGGTCATGGACATGAGAGAGGAAGAACCCGGGCCTCTGCCAGGAATCAGCCAGGCTGCATTTCCGGGCGGCCCCAAGGCGCCCCAGCCTCTGCAGTCAGGCAGAGAGGGGCTGCCTCCCGCTGGCTGCCTCAGGCCAGCTCTGGTTCTGGGGCTGGCCCTTGGCCCTGGCCCATGGGAACTTGCTCCCTGCTCCAGGGCTCTTGGGCCTTGTTGGCTGTGAGAGTCTGTGCTGGCTGGGAGGAGGTGGGCAGACCTGAGACTCTCAGCGAAGGCCTTCTTGCCCTGGACCCGACGCCAGGTCTGCTTCCCGGACTTGCTGCCCAGCCTACAGCGAGGAGCTCTGTTCCCCAGCCTCTGTGGATGCCCTACCAGGCCTTCTCCCCCAGGCTTTTACCACGCTCCCCTTCCTTCACTCCTCCCAGACATCTCAGAGCTGCACACTAGGTGGGAGCGTGTTAGCGTGCTACAGCCCTGAGAAGTCCCACAGGAGGGGCACCTGCTTCACTTCGGTCAACCCAGCATCTGCCAAAGCAATCTGACCTGTCAACATCCCGCTGGCCCCACCAAAACAGCCATTATCATACCATGGTTGCTTCATGGGGCAGTCTTTGGGATAAGCACTTGTGAAATAAGCTTTCATAAAAAATGGTCTATTAAAAATCAGCACAGTGGAATCCTAAATCCAATGTATATGTGTTTTTCCTTATTCATGTTTTCAGGTTATCTGATTCTTTCAAATAGCTGAGAATTGCTTGTAGTGCTGCTTTTCATAAGCTATTTTAAAAAATCAAATCTTTGTGCTGGCAGCTGTGCATAACAATGGGAAGGTAGACCAATTCCTTTTCCTCCAGACAGAAGAAGAGCCATAGAAATGGTGCTTTACTTACCCTGTTTATTACTTATGATGGTGGTGGTGGTGGTGATGGTGATGATGATGGTGATGATGGTGATGGTAGTGATGATGGTGATGGTGCTGTTGCTGATGGTGGTGATGGTGATGATGGTGGTAATGGTGATGGTGATACTGATAATCATGATAATAGTAGAAATATGTTAGAGAACCAAGTGAGCAGCTGACAATATAAAGGAGATGCCACAGAGCAAGTTGCATAAGAGTCAACTCTGAGCTCAAATCAATTGGATTTAAATGCTATTTTCTACCTTCTGATCTTGGGCAGGTTACTTAACTTCTCAGCCTCCGTTTCCCCATTGGTAAAACAGAGATACATATAGTACCGACCTCCAAAGTTTGGGTGAATTTCAAATAGGTCTTGTATGTGAAGCGCTTAAATGGCGCCTTGTCCACAGTAAGTGCTCAATAAAATTCTTTTTATTATTATTATTATTATTTTTATTTTATTTTTATTTTTTTGCTCAATAAAATTCTTATGCGTGAGCCTGGTGTTGAGGTGAGACTCAGAGCATGGATCTATAACTTCTTTTTTTTTAAATTTCTTTTTATTGGAGTTCAATTTGCCAACATATAGCATAACACCCAGTGCTCATCCCATCAAGTGCGGATCTATAACTTCTAATGTTAGTGTCATTTTATAGAGTTTTGGGGCAAGTCATGGGGTAAAGGAATAAATGAGGGAGGAAAGGAAAAAGGATTCACCGACTATAGGATCTGCAAGTCAAGTGAGAAAAACCAGCTGTTATGCCATAAATTCAAACACTGTGACTGTGGCTGTTGGATATGAAAATGGCCACAGTGTTCTAGCAGAAGGTAGGGCTTGGAGAGACCCAACCTTTAAACATCCTGCATGAAGAAGCGTTGTGGTTAAGCTGCCTACGCTCAGAAGTTAAGCTGCCTAACTCCACTTGTGATCTAAGGAGGGTTCGGCCTTTTCTTATAATGTACATGGCCCCAGTGTCATCCCACAACGTAATGGTTCCTTTATAAGCATAAGTGGGAAGAAGACCGTAGATCAAAGAGCCTTCAAATAAAAGGAAAAAGGACTCTTTTCCCCTTCTAAATATCCCTACAATTGAGTTAAATCTGACCTGGATCTCTTGTTTGGCACCGGCTTACTATTTCTTATCAAGACCTCTTTTCTCCCAAGTTTTCATGCTGGTTAATTCCAACTAAAATAATGAGGTCACTATTAGAAAGATGAACACGTGCCCACACGGGTTCTCATAACAGGCAGAGAGCTCCGCGTAGGGAAGAAAATGATAGGACTTTTGCCTCCTTAGGTGAGACCTATAATGATCGTCTCCAGGGGTCTCTCTGTTTTGGTTCTGTCCTGCCTCTCTACCATCATCAACTCACTTAGTGCCTGCTGTGGGGACACGGAGAGGGAGACCATCTTTTCTGTATTCTTATCCATCTCTGTAAGATTCAATGGCCACTACTCATTTCAAGTCATATCCGTTACCCATGAATCCAGCTACCCCCCAGCAGCCCGTATTTAGCAAGGCAGCAGTGGAGACGCCTTTGCAGAGCTATGCTTGATGGGGCCACCCCGAGGTGCAAAGGAAAGCTGGCATGGAGTAGAGCCCTAATCTCGGAGCTCTGGAGGACAATGGGATTCTCTCCCTGGGGGAGCTATTGCTCCAGATATCTGGGGGAAAATTATAATGAAAAAAGAAAAGAAGCTGATGTGTTTAACTATGGCAAATGGAATAATGGTCCTTAGAGACTTGCTTTCCTCCAGCAATTTCTTCCCTGCCCTACAGACATCATCTCTTGCAAACTTCTCAATAAAACACAGTTTCTACACCTATGAAAGCTGGCCCACAACATGGCTTTACTGCGGAGTATTTATTGACTGAGCATGCTTCGGTGTAGAATTTACTCAGTGGAGAAAAGCATGCCTTATTTTTTGAAGAGTTTACATGAACTGGCGACATAAATGTGTTATGGGCATTTACTCTTTGCTGCCAAATATTTCAGCAGACGTCAAGGGATTTAGCAATTCAACTGAGTACAGAATCCACAAACTCATGTTGAGGACATTGTATCAACGATGATAAGCATGAGTTCGGGAAGCAAATAGTTTTGGGTTCAAACCCTCACCCTGCCACTTGCTGGTGCCCCCGTGGATAAGTCTGACCTTCGTAACTTAGCCTCCTCATCTATACAGGGATGGTGAGACCTACTGCATAAAAATTGTCAAGAGGATCAAAACAAAGATGCTTATAACTTAGAAGACTCAGAAAGTGCTCAAGATATGGCAGTTGCAACTTCTTCCTCTTCTGTGACCGTCATCACTGTCACCACCATCATCGACTTCACCACCATCCTCACCATCCTCACCATCGCTATTATCACGGCCACCATCATCGCCACCATCACCATCACCATCACTACTACCATCATCATCATCACCACCAGCACCACTCTCACTACCACCACCATCGTCACCATCACCACTACCAGCACCACCTGCACCACCACCAGCATCATAGTACGAGGAGCTCACTTGCCTGAAAGGAGGGACAGTAACAGACACAATAAATGCGTCACCTAACCACGCCGAATAAAACAAATGAAACTCAGAAATAGACGAATCCAAGAGGCCGTGTGGGGCAGCTCAGAGCATCTGAATATTTTCAGAGCTTCAGATTTTGCAGTTCTCAAAGATTCCAGACAGCATCTGCTATCACAAGTGGTGGGTGTGTAGCCCTCCTGCGATGAATTAGAATTTTCTTTACTTAGTACCTGGAGGCCAGCATGTTTGCCTCTAGGAGGGTGCCGGGTGGTCCAGCGGAGGGATTCCCCAGGGGCTCAGTGCTGAGCTCAGCCCCGGTCTGGGTGCCCGGCAGCTCTTGCTCATGTCAACAGGACCTCATACAAGTGGCAAGGGGCTCAGAATGTGCCTGGGACCCCACAGGAGGCCCTATGGGCCAGAGTCCAAGGGCACGATGCTCACCCGCTAACATGTGTCCAAGGCAAGTCTGCTCACCTTGGGGGCCCTTCATTTCTTTGCGTGTAAAGTGAGGGTTTGGACCAAACAATTTCTGAAACGCCTCTCCTGCCTCTGAAGTCTGCCTTTATGATGACACAAAATGCAAATTTGGGGAAAACAGAAATTGATGCGTCTCAGTGGCAAGTGCATGTTTCCGACGCAGAAAGTTTTAAGACCTGCTTTATTTCTCCCGCTATCCAAGTGACAGTGTAATCGGGAGTGACCTTCACTGGCTTTAACTCAGACGGCCGGCCGTAATTCCACCCGTGTCACGGAGAAAGGGCTCCACTCCCCCTCTGGGGGGGCAGTGAGGAAACAAGGACAGAGAACGGCCGTGTGACCGTGCTGGACTCCTGACACCCAACGGCAAGTTGGGCAGACACTGGCCTGTGAGTCAAGGCGTGTCCGAGGGGGATGGCGGCGGCCCGTCTGTCCCCCACCTCGAGGAGGGCAGCGCTGCGAAGGCCTGAACTCGGCCTCAGGGCACAGCTGCCTTTGTCCCCGGGGTCTGCGCCAGGAGCCAGGTGGGCACAGAGACTCTGTGGTACGTGGCGGGTACCGTGCCGGGAGCGTGAGATGCGGGGACAGGGGACGAGGGAGACACAGCCGTGGGCTCGGGAAGGTCGGCGCCGAGCAAGACGATGCTGACGCATGGCACTTGGTTCCAGCGAAGCCCGCGCTCCGGTGGGAAGCACCCGTTTCCCTGCTGCGGAGGCAGAGGCCCGGCGGCCCCGGGCCACGGGCAGTTCCGCGGCTCGTCTGCCCCACTGGCGGGTTTTTGGCTGCTCTTTGAAAACCTGGGACATCTGTTCACGCTGGGCGCGTGGCAGCCTTCGGGGAGCCTGAGACCGTCTCCTCTTTCAGGGGGGCGCTTGCTGCCTTGTCCGCTGTGGTCCCCACGACACCCAGTTGTCTCACACCTGGACCGGCTCCAGGCACCTGACCCTGCGGCAGGAAGCCCGCGGCCGCCCCGGCTCCCCCAGGACCCCCACTCCGTGTCTCGGTGCCCCCGGTGGAACCCCAGATGGGTGGCTGTTTGTGTGAGGGAGGCTGGCCTTGTGGGAGCTCGCCGGCCGGGACCGGGACCCCCGGGGGCAGCTTCGAGCCATCACAGGTCGCGTGCGAACAGAACCACCGCTGCTCTAGCTCTGCTGTGGCTCAAGTTTGGAGGATCCACGGGAGGTTGTCCCCTCCAGGGCCGTCAGCTGTGATGGTTCGAGCCTCAGACAGGGAGGCGGAGAGCGTGTGTGCAGAGCACCGGGGACGGCCGGGCTGCGAGGCCTTGGTGGGTGCACTCGACTCCTGCCCTGCGCACACACCCTGGACGGCGTCTCTGCTACGGGGGGCCTGTGTACCCCACCCGGTCCCTAAGGTCAGCCTTTTGCTTCCACGGACGGCCCAACTGTCAGAGCGTCGTCCTCCACTCCCTCCCTGCCAACGGCCCGTCAGATGGTGCAGATGGTGTCTGGTGACCCCGTCTCCCTTCCACTTCCACCACTGACCTTTTATGGCTTCGTTTTCATTCCCCCTCCATCCTGTGCAAGCCCTTCCAAACCCCCTCAGCTTACTGGAATTCTCTGACGTGCGCCACGCTTGTGCAGACCTCAGCAGGATGTGCCAGGTGTGAGCTGTCGGGACTCTCACCTCCTTCATTCTGGACCTCATGCCTTTGTTAACGCAGTCTCTGGTGATGTCCAGTTTCCCTGGCACACGGCAGAGCCGTGTCAAAACCCCGAGTGTGTTTTACTTGGGTGCTGCCACCCTGTGAGACAGTCGGCATGATGCAGGCTTCTGGGACGCGGCAGGGATGAGGGGCCCAGGGCAGGCCACTGGACCCGCTTGCCAGAAGCCTGGGATTGTGACCCCCACGTTTAATGGTCAATTTTCTTTGTCAGCTCGTCTGAGCCCCGAGGCGCCCAGGTGTTTGGTCCAACATCCTTCTGGGTGTTTCTGGGAGAAAAGGGCACTTGAATCAGGGGACTCTGGGCAAAGCCGATGGTCCTCCCTAAAGTGGGAAGCCTCCTCACAGCAGCCGAGCCCCACGTAGAACAGAGAGACGGGCCCCTCCAAACCAGTGCGGGGGGTCTGCACATCAGCCTTCCCGAGTCCCCAGCCCGCAGCTCCTCCCAAGCCTCCCGGTCCTGTTTCTCCGGAGAAGCCCAAGGAAAGCACCTGTTCTCTTCCCACCGGCGACGGGCAACACCCTCCGTGGGGACCTCGGCCGGGGGCGGGGGGAGGGGGGACATACCCTCTAGTGCTTCTGCGGCGACCCTTCGGCCACCGGCTCCTTCCGTTGGCCGTGAAGGAGGCGCCACCCAACGCCGCGGCGAGGGACGGCGGGACCAGCCCCGGGTCTCACGGGCCCCGCGGGTTACAGGCGCGTCGGCCGGCATCCCCACTTATCAGCCCTCATTTTAGCGCCCTAATAAAAGTGCTGAAATCTAAACACGGCAATAACTCTGCTCTATAAAAACGACTGCCTCCTCGGGTTATTGCTGTCATCGGAGACTCCACAACACTCACAACACCAGACGGGATAGTTATTGTATTAAAATGAATAAATGACAAAGGGTTTTATCACACGAGTGATTTTTCTAGGCATCAAGATGCTTTTTATGCGGTACTCGAGTAATGAACACATAATTCACCAACGTATTAGAGCGCCGACCTCGGAGTCTAAAGGCACAGTCACGGTAAATAAGTGAATTATTAATGAGATGATATCTAAAAATATAATCACAGAGCCCCACCTTCCTCCCTAAAGAAGGAAAAATATCTAGTGACTACGGAAGCCCAAGGAGCCGGGAAGGGACCCACCGGGGAGCTTCCCTGCCTGGCGTGATGGATGCCGCGGTGAGCCGAGCTCCCTCCTGCTCCTGTCGCCCACCAAGGAGGCTACAGTCACGCCTCCCTTGCAGCTCGGGGCGGTCTGCGAACAATCCCCGAGGGGCGAGGCGGAAGCCAAGGTCTGCGGCCGGGAAGGGATCCCGGCGTATTTTCGCTTTCCTGATGACAAGCAGGGAAAGAGTCATCGCTGTCACTACTCGAGGCGGACGAGATGGCAGGGGCACTTGGCAGCCTTCTTGCAACCACGAGGACACAGAGCCAACAGCTAAGGGGGGTGGAGTCAGCAATAGAGGGTTTGGGTCCTCGAGCATTGCCCAGCCCGTGACCCATCACCCACTTTCTCTCCTTCTCAGAACATGAAATAAAGACCCCAGTGCGGGATCCCTGGTGGCGCAGCGGTTTAGCCCCTGCCTTTGGCCCAGGGCGCGATCCTGGAAACCCGGGATCGAATCCCACGTCGGGCTCCCGGTGCATGGAGCCTGCTTCTCCCTCTGCCTGTGTCTCTGCCTCTCTCTCTCTCTCTCTGTGTGACTATCATAAAAAAAAAAAAAGAAAAAAAAAAGACCCCAGTGCTCAGGCCGCTACAGGCTGGTGCTCTGTTCCTTGCACGGGGAGTGGCTTCAGGGATGCAGAGGCGCAGGGTCTTCTTGCCACGAGGCAGGGGGCTCCCTGAGGGAGACCAGCCACAGGGCCCACGTCCACGGTGGACACAGTGTGCCGAGCCCCCCGTGGGTCCCCTTGGAATGGGAGAAGGGGAATGGCTGAACAGGAGGAGGGAAGGGAACACCTGCTTCCGTCCTGGGTGCAGGTCTGGGGGCGACGCCTTGGGGCAGGGGGTCCTGGGCGCTGGGACCTGGGGGCGCTGCGGGGAGCCCTGTCACCTGGGGGGCGCAGCTGTGCCAGCCTGCAGCTCTGGCTACCGCGTAGGGCTTCCGCCGGGCCTCTCCCCAGGCCCCCGGGGAGCGACGCACTCAGGGTGGTGGAGGCTGGAGGGAGGGGGGGCTGCGCAGGGCGGTGCCCACAGACCCCGGCTCTCCCTCGTGGCAGCCGGGCGTGCGCAGCCCCGACAGCTAATTCTGCTGCGAGAAACGTCAGAGCAGGCTACGGGCACGTGGAGGGGGAGGCTCTAGGCCACAGGAAAGCAAGGGGGGCTCTAAGCGAGTTCACGCGCTCTACCCGAGACAAAGGTGGGTGACGGCGACGAGACTGAGGGCAACAACCGTGTTTCTTTTCTTACCTTGTTTTTCTGTATTTAAAAAAGCCCACGGAATGTGTGTGTTTAGCAAAAGCACCGCCTCGCCGGAACCTTGCCAGCGGGACGCCGTCCCTCACCGAGGGGCATGGGGGGCCCCGAGCGCTCCAGGCGCTTCTCCCCGTCCGTGGGCAGGTCAGGCACCCGGAGGCGCTCGGAGGCTCCAGTGTGATCGCTGACCCGGGCCCCTCGAGTCGGGTTCGGGCTCCTTCGCGGGGCTGGACTGAGCGCGGCTCGCAGTGGGTTCAGGCGCGGGGCTTCCCTGCCCACTGAGCTGCCGCCGGGACGGACCCCAGCCCGGCCTTTGCCGACCGCTCGCCCTGGACCAGGAGCCGGAGCGCAGCCACCTTTACGCCTCGACTCCCGCTGTCCCTGTTGGGCCCCCGGGGTGACTGTGGCCAGGGCCACCCGCCCCACGCTTGGTGGTGAGCAGGGCAGCCGCGCTCCAGGCAGCGTCCCCACCGTGGGAGGCGTGAGTGAGCATTAACGCACATAAGTGGCTGCGGACACGCGGCTGCCGAGGACCCCGGGGCCACATCGGTCTGGCCGGATTCTGACGGGAACACTCGTGGGTGGGACGGGAGCCCAGACCTGCCCGGGCCACGTCGTCAGCCTGGCCCGAGGACACTGGGCTTGGGACCAAGGCACCGTGGCCGCGGTGGTGAATGCCCAGCAGCACCTGGTGCTACCATCCAGGGGGCGGCCCGGGAGACGGTGGCAGGAGGAGGGAGGCCAGAGACCGTCCCCAGAGAGAAACAGTCCCGTGGGAGGAAGGAGACGCAACCCCAGATCCCGGGAGTCTGTGCCCGCAGAGTTCGGCCCAAGGCCTCTGAAAGCAACCAGCTCGAGGTCACAGGGTGAAGCGGGTCACGAGGACCCTCCACCCCTGCCCCTGCTGTCTGCCCCTGCTCGTCGAGTCTGCCCCGGCTCGTTGAGTCCCCCAGAGCCCGGCGGGCCTTGCGCTCACCTGTAAATAACTGAGCCCCCCTCCCCAAATGAACATGCATTTCATCCCTACGACTAGACTAGATCCTTCAGAGGCGTCTTTCCTCCACACAGCGCACAGAGCTGGGAAGGAGGGTTGGTAACTATACGGGCTCCGCAAGTGGTCCCAGCCCGGCCCGGCCCTAGAGCCTTCCTATAAATTATCCCAATCAGCGGCACAGGGGAAAGAACCCACGAGGATATCAGAAGCGATGCTTTCTCCTGACGGACGTACACACGCGGCCGATCCCGGCCAAACGGTGTGTGTGGGCGTCATCGTAAGGTGAGGGCGGGTCCCAGCTCAGCCGCCTTCATAAGCACCTATGATCGTCCTGATGATGTATGTGGAGGAGACGCCATAAGTCACAGGGTTAAGGGGGCTGCAGAACACAAACGCATCTGGAAGTTTCCTCCAGAGAAATGAACGATGTGCTGTAAGTGAATCTGAAAACGATCCGCGGATGCAAATATCGATAGGCTCCTGTTCCGTCCCTGGGTCCCCTCTTCTGGCCGGGGACAGTGTCAAGTCCAACCCTGTTGCCCAGCGGACGCCTCTGACGCTCCCTCATGCCTGCTTATCTTGCTCCGCGGCCCCCCTCCCCAACCCGGGCCGGCCTCCCTGGAGAGGGGGGACCAGGCCGTCAGGGGCCAAAGTCCCCGGACCGTGGGGGTGGGGCTGAGAATGGAGGAGGGGACCCAGAGGCCAGCTGGAGAGGGCCCTTTCTGAGAAGGATGTCCAAGGGCACAGCCATGGGGTTCCTGCAACGATGCCAACCTCAGAAAGATCCAGCAGGCCCCCTCCGGCAGCTCTCTGCTGCTTGTGGGCAGCCCCACGGGCCAGGGTCACAAAGAGTGACCAGTAGAAGTTTCCGAGAGCCCACTGCTAATTGGTGTCATCGATTAGGATGGCACAGAAGGCTTCTGCTTGGGTTTTCGGGGGATGCAGACGTGAGGGAGGCTGCCCGGAGAGCCAGGGGTGGGGCCGCGCACCTGCAGGTTCCTGGTCCCCACACAGGACCCGAAGGCGACTTCCCAGAGCTGGTCACTGGGCCCTGGGCCCTGAGGGTGGTCCTCACAGACTAACGCCTGGAGATGGGGCCGGCTGGGGAAGACAGGACCCTGGCCCTCGGGGAGGCCTGAGGCTGGAGCCTGGGCTCAGGCAGGCCTTCCCGCCATCCGTGTGTGTATATGTCGGGGGGAGGGGGCCTCTGATGGTTTAAGGCTGTGGCTGAAACCTGTGGGTCCCTGAAGGTCACGAGTCCCGACAGGGAGCTCACAGGAGCTCTTCCGCAGCTCAAGAGCCCTCGCTGGCTCTCTGTGCCTCCGGGGGGATCGTCCAGACATCCACGGGCGTCCCTCACCCACTCTCCGATCTGACTTGCAGGTCAAGCCCTAGCTCTAGGTGGCCCGGCCTGTTCTCTGCGGCTGAGAACGGACTGTCCAGCCGGGCAGCCTCTGCCTGTGGCCGTGCGCTGGGGCCTGATGAACTCTGGGGGCTCATCTGTGACCTTGAGAGCTCACCGGCCAGCGCAGGAGACGGAGAGAGAGACGGGGTTAGCAGGTGGCCATACCTGCTGGCTACAGGCAGGCCGGGGACGGAGGGACAGCCCCAGAGGCCCCGCTGGCGCAGGCAGGGGCCTGGGAGACTCCCTGGACGCTGCCCAGCCCTGCTGGCCGCTCAAGCAAGGCCGTCTGGTGAGCACAGTGGACGGGGCATCCCAGGCAGAGGGAGAAGCCGCCGACCACGATGCGGGTGCAGCTGCGGGCCTGGGCGCGGGAGAGCAGGTCATGTCAGCCGACGCGTTAGGCCTGATTCTGGGCGGGGTGGGCTGGGACTGTCCTGCCCCTTACGCAGCCTCCGCAGAGGACAGGCTGTCTCCAGGGGACTCATTAAAGGCCCTGGTATCTGCTTCACCCACACGTTCCTCGAATTCCCGACACAGAGACTTTCCTGCTGACGTGTCGGGGATGCTCCCCTGCTCTGGGGCCCCAATCTTGCTCCCCCAGGAGCTCACACAAATGAGGAATTTGAGGCTCAGACTCAAGAATCAGGCTGCCTGGTCCCCCGCCATCTGCTTTATGACCTCTCTGGGCCAACCTCCTCTCTCCCCGCAAGATTAGGAGGAGGACGGTCCTAACCGCTGGGGCTCCTCGTGCGGAGCGCAGGACACGACTTAGGAAACACACTCAGTGCAGGGCGAGAGCAAGGACCGTCCACTTCTCTGGTTTTTGTTTTCAAACTGCCTCTGGAGCCGTCCTCCTCCAAGAAGCCCCCTCTGCTTGACAAAGCTCTCCGCTTCCTAACAACTAGGGCCCCTGCACAGTCTCTCCTCCTCGCCCCCACGGAACCACCAGCTCCCAGGGCACAGGTAAGCCTCTCCATTTTAAGGGTCTCCCGGGCGCCCAGCAGGGGAGGGGGCCCCTGGGGGAATTCTGCAAAAGCCCGCGGGGGGGCTGGTCAGACAGAGGTCAGACCAAGTGCAGAAGCATCGGTGTGAGTCACCCAGGCAGCCGTCCTCGCGTTGGAACTGGAACAGACGCTCTTCTGGTGCAGGCCAGCCTTTCGCCCGAGCCCAGCCTGCCGTGTGGCCTTCGCTGGCACCTCTTGGGGACAAGCCGCGGCTCCAAGGCTCCGGTCAGTGTGGGAATGAGTGTGGGCGGCAGACGCGGGGCCAGGAAGGAGCATGTGACCCCCGAGAGCCCGACTCCGCGTGGGAACAGGGGGGCAGGGGAGCGGGGGCATCCCGGGGGATCGCAGTGCACCTGCTGCTCCGCCAGCTGACCCCGTGTGGTCTGTTAGGGCAACTTCTGTCCTGTTGGCAAAGTGGAGGCAGCCCCGGTCATGCCTGCGATCCTTCCAGACTCCCCCACCCCATCCTGATCCCTACCCGCTGGGGACAGATTTCTGGCTTTCACCAGTGGCTCCCCGACTGCAGAAAGCCAAGAGGTGGTGTTCGGGCTCAAGCAGCCATTTGAATCTAGAATCCCTACTTTTCACGGCCGGTTTATGTCTCCGGTTGGCAAAACCATGGCCTCTGTTATTACAAAAATTAACATCTCGTAAGATAAGAGGAAATAAATTTGGTGTTTAAAGAAGTGGAAAATGGAATTTTCCATAAGAATCTGGGCTGAACTCTGCCATCGGAATTGTTACCTCTGTATTTAGAATATCAGGGAGCAATTGAGAAAGCTGCTCAATGTTGCGTGCATTTTATCCCCGTGAACATTAGGGAAATACGTTATGGGGTAGATGATGGGGAAAACAAACAACGGTGTTCAGTGGGGTTTTAGGTTGGGAGAGACGCGCCCTCCCGCGTCACCTCCCCTCTCCCCCGTTTTCCTTCCTTCCAAGGCGGCTGCGGGGACAAGCTTCCCGCTCACAGCTCGGGGAGCCCGGCAGCCCTTTCTTTTGTGGGACGTTTGCTCTGGAGCCCATCCAGCTGCGTGAGCATCTTTGGCGGGGGGGTCCCCACACAAGGGAGTCGCCTTGCAAAGCCCCCAGTTTGCTCCCGGGATGCAAGTGCCCGAGTACCCCCGGGTTTTAGGGGGACTTTAAGCCCCTCTGTGCCAAGGCCACGTGAGATTGCGTCTCCTTAAACCCTCTTTTGTGAGTGGAGGGAAGTGCAGGGGCTAATACAGAACGGGCATCAGAAGCAGCGTGGACAGCTGAGGACAGAGAACCCGGTTCCCTGCCCCAAACCTCAGCTGTCCTGAGCTTTGCACTTCTGGCTCGGGTGTACTTTGCATTCGATAATCTAGGATTAAATTTCAAAGATTTAAAATCAGAAGAGCAGTGTTCCTTGGGTTTATTTCCATTCGAGCTCAGAATTTCCCGGCTGTGGCCTCTGGAGCCCTGAGCGCGGAATCCCAAAGCCTTTACGAGGCTCCCCCGCACCCCCGCCGCCTCTGCCGAAGGACGGATTGCAGCGAAGCAGGCTCCCACTTTGGGGGGCCCACCGGGGGTCTCCTGGGCTCCTGAGGGCCAAGGGGCTTAACTCCCCCCGATCGAGGTCTGAGTGTGAGGTTGGACTTCCTGCTGTACCTTGGAGACTCCCTGGACACAGGTGGCCAGGGGTCAAGGCCAGGCCGGGAGCTCCTATTGTTGGGCGAACAGCCGAGGGCCACCCTCTCTCACGGCTCACGGCTCACGAGTACAGAACTTGCTGGAGTTACCCAGGGGCCATTACTGGGCCTGGACAAACACTTCACGGCCACATGTGCATGACCCCGGCCCCGTTACCTCGGGGGCCGTGACCTGGAGTCACTGCAGCCTGTCCGGGGTGGCAGGTGGGGCAGGGCTGATCCACCCTGTGCACCCGTGCCCCCGGCACACCTTGCGCCGTAATAATAATCGGAGGGAACTGGAGTGCACTCAGGGTGCAGTTTTCTGATTTTGAGGGCCGTCTTCAGCACGTTCCGAGGCCCCAGGCTGCTGCAAAACCAGGCAGGGCGTCCTCAGTTCACAGACGGGAAGAAACGCCATCGCAGAAGCTGCCTCTGTGTCCATGCTGGTGCTTGCACGCCCGGGCACTCGAAAGCCTTGTGCACTGAAGAGCAAAGAGCCCCTGGACCACGCTTGTGGGGTCAGGCGGGGGGGTGGGCGGTGCTGGGTCCCACGGGTTCCTGTTTGAGCCTGGGCTGTGGTCTGCAGCCCCGGGAGTGGGGACAGATGCGGAGCCGTCCTTCACCAAACAAGCCCCGGGCCCCGGCTCCACGTGGGCTTGGGTCCTGGGGCTGGGGAGACGCCCCGCGGCCATCCCTGTGCAGGGTGCGGCACGGGCTGCGGCGGGGGTCAGTGGCGGCCACCACGTACCACACCGGGAGGACAGTCCGCGGGGCTCGCAGCTGCCCCCTGCTTCGGAGCTGCCCTCGGCCAACAGGAGCCCCGCCAGCCGGGCAGCGAAGGGAACGAGCCAGGACGGGCTCTCGGCCGGCCCCTGGAGCCGCGGTGGGGGAGCTGGGCCGCAGGCCGTGGTCGCCGGCTGTGGGGAGCACCTAACTTCCCTAGTCGGGAGGGGGGTCCCCTGAAAATGCGAAGGTGGGGTGGATGCAAACCCCCCGGGGCTTCAGGGACAGGCCCTCAGGAGGGGTGGCCGGGCCGCAGGCTGCGGGGAACGGCCTGTACAGGCAGCTGCGTGGCATGGGCGCCAGCCACGCGGGGGAGCCGGGGCACCGGGGACCCCAGGACCCCGTGGCCGGGCCAGCAGCGCCCATGCCTCAGCGGCTTCTCCCATTCCAACTAGTTGCTTTCACTCGCTTTGCTCATGGCTGTGAGCGAGCGTCCCGTTCTCATGGCGAAGGCACGAAAGCTGTTCCTTGGTTTGTCCTCGCTCCAGATGGTCAGAAGCTCCATCTCTATCGCGGGTGGATAAGGGTCAGCGCTGTCCCTTCCAGGCGCGTCACCCGAGGCCGTCCTGGGACGCCGGCCGGGTCTCGTGGCTCACGACCACCCCGCCCTTCAGCCTGAGTCCGCGGGATCTCACCCTGGTCCACCTGCATCACGTCCGTAGCAGACACTGTGGTGGGTTGGTTGTTTTTTTCCCTAAGAGTTTGGGGATGTTTGTGTGTGTGTTTATGCGATTTCTGTTGTGTTCTTCTAGAACAGCACGTCTGACAGGCGGCGACGAGGCTGCTGATGAAGCAGCTGTCAGCACGTCCCGCTACTTGCGCAGGGGTGAGGCGCTGAGCTCACGTGATGGGCTCCGTCCCGCTCCCGCGACAAACGCGGCCTGGTTTGCAGGATAACGTCAGGCTCTCCGGCCCTGGCTGCTCGGCCCAGACACTGCAAGGGCCGCACAGGCGCCCAGGTTCCGGCCCAGAAGCTCCGAGACCCCGGGGGTGATGCAGGCCCCCTGGGGTTGGGGCGGTCTCCAGGAGGCCCCACTTGGTTCTGCCCTGACGGCAGAGAACCCATTACTTCGGATACGCTTATAGTTTTCGGTGTTGCTCCGAGCTTGTCGGGGGCTCGTGGGGGGCTTGGCGGAGATGAAGGAGAATGGGGCGGGGGGAACCGGGGTGGGGCACCCAGACTCTGACCTCGAGCGGCTGTGGCCCACTTTTCATGATCTCTGATAAATCCCACATGCAGTGAACAGAGGGTCTTGAGAAACAGCCAGGAACATGCCCCAGGTCAGGTGTTTTTGGGGGAACATGATAAAAAATTACGTATTAAATTTGTATTTTTTCTTTTATTTTTATACATTTTATTTATTCATGAGACACAGAGAGAGAGGCAGAGACACAGGCAGAGGGAGAAGCAGGCTCCCTGTGGGGACCCCGATGCAGGACTCGATCCCAGGATCCCGGGGTCATACCCTGAGCCAAAGGCAGATGCTCAACCACTGAGCCACCCAGGAGCCCCGAAATTTATATTTAATTACAACCTCAATTAGGACTGTGGTGTGCCCCTTCATTACTTTCACGTAAGGAACAGGTTTAGGTCTAAAGTCTAAGTCGCTATAATTCAGAATTATGGTGAATTATGTTCTAGATAAACATGCAAGTTATAGAGAAAGCTTCATGTCTGGCTCAGTATTTCCTATTTAAAAGACAAAATTCTCTCTTTTTTTTTTTTTTTTTAAATAAAGGGTTTTAGATTTTATTTTGAGCCCAGCCAGCTTTGCATAGTAATTCTTTTTGATGGTGCTAAAAAACACATAGTGTTAAATTTACCATCTTTACCATTTTTACGAATACAGTTCAGTGGCGAGTGGATTTACATTTTGTGCAACAGAGCTCTAGAACTTTTCCATCTTGCAAAACTGAAATGTGGCGTCCCCTGAGCACTAATGAGCCCCTCTGTCCCCCCTCCTTGGCTGGGTTCAGGATGGGCCAGAAAGGGTGCGGGGTCAGGATGGGCCGGAAAGGGAGCGGTGGCCTGCGTGCGGGGAAACCACTCCAGCCCCTGCAGCAGGCCGGCATCCGTAGTGTTGGCCATGATGCTCCCTTCCGCCCCTGACAACAGCGAGATCCCAAGGACCCCTGAGTGTGTCCCCGTATCCACGTGTCCACTGCTCTCCCCACTTCCTCAGGGCCGGCCACTGCCTTGCTTGGCCAGGGAGCGGGGGACATCGGTGTGATCGATGCCCCCGCGCAGAAGCAATGACATCCTGCATCACACTGGTGCCCGTGCTCCAGGTCTGGTGTAGGGGGGACCCGGTGACCTTTCCAAAGGAGACCCGGGTCAGTCGCGCCCCTGATGGAACCTCCAGCAGCCCCGTCAGACTCAGAACAGCATCCACAGCCTCCTCCGTGGCCCTGCCCGGGAGCTCCCCTCCGCCACCCTGCTGCCCTCGCCCCCAGACGCCTGTCCCGAGTTGGGTGTGTGTTGGTTGTGATGCTGGCGAGCGTTCCCGGCTCTGCCCGAGTGGACCAGCCAGCCAGCGACGAGCAGCGCCCCCAGGTTAGCGAACACGAGTCCCGGCTTTGGTTTCCTCATCCATCATCCCCAATGGGAGCCGTGACACCTCCGCACATGCCCTCCCCCGAGTGCGAACGCTAATTAGTCCTGGTGTCACGCGTGTACGGATATGATGACACCTAATCGTAGGTTGCTGGGGCTTCAATTTCTAACGAGGTGTCACTTGTTTTCTGGTTTCTCCAAATGGGGGATTGGTTTTCATTACGTGAACTGGAAAGATGGCAGGTAAGTCGGTCTCCCCGGCTTTTTCCAATCTGTGACGGGTGCCTCCTCGCTGGGGCCCGAGATGGTTTTTGATGGGGGATGGACACAGGTTTACTTTACACAAGCACGTCATTTTGCTGCCCCTTTGGGGAGCCCCATTCTCTTTAGGCTTAGCGATGGGGGCTTTCCCATTAAACAATGGCCACGTGAAATGTTCCTACGGTAAACATATTTAATTTAAAATGGGAATTGAGGGACCCCTGGGTGGCGCAGCAGTTTGGCGCCTGCCTTTGGCCCAGGGCATGACCCTGGAGACCCGGGATCGAATCCCACGTCGGGCTCCTGGTGCATGGAGCCTGCTTCTCCCTCTGCCTGTGTCTCTGCCTCTCTCTCTCTCTCTCTCTCTATGTGACTATCATAAATAAATAAAAAAAAATTAAAAAAAGGGAATTGATTTAAACAACAGCATGAACAGTGTCCAACCAAATGCAGGGAGTGCAAAGGTGGGGGTCACAAAGGACTCGCCCGGGGCCAGCTTGACCCCGTCAGGGCGCTGGCCATAAGCAGGGAAGTGTGTCGGCGACGCCTTCCACGTTTGAGAGGCAGACAGGAGGGGGACGTGATAACGCCGGAGCTGCTTGGAGGTGCAGTGCGGGATTGCTCTTCTGTTGCAAATCACATTAGGAATGAATTTTGCATATATTCTCCTTAATGTTCTGAGACACAGTGAGAGCTAGGAGGGGCCGAGCCGGGACTGCAGAAAACCCTACACATCATTAAGATCTAGGGTTGGTCCTTAATGTGTCCATAGCTTCGAAATGAGGTCTAAATGGAGGCTTTTTTTTTTTTTCCTAACTATAGGGTATAGTGGTTATAAATGTGTCTTTGCACCGAGCCTTAGCTATATATTTTTTTTTGCAGCTGGCGTTGCTACATTTGAAACAAGACCAGAACAACAGGCGATGTGTCTATTAGGTTCCAAATCAAAGTCCAGATCCTGAAAATACAGATTCCTGGGGTCCCGGTGGAGACTGTGTTCTCGAACCCAGAGCTTTGCGGGGATGGGAGCCCTTGCATCTGTGTGTCCCCCCACGTTGGCACCTGTCTCCTTGCTTGGGCCTGGTTTCTTTTCTTTTCTTTTTTTTATTAAAGATTTTATTTATTTATGAGAGACATAGAGAGAGAGGCAGAGACACAGGCAGAGGGAGAAGCAGGCTCCATGCAGGGAGCCCGACGTGGGACTCGATCCTGGGTCTCCAGGATCACACCCTGGGCTGAAGGCAGGCTCTAAACCGCTGAGCCACCCAGGGGTCCCCTCAGGCCTGGTTTCTAACCACTGCAGCTCACAACCCACGTGTGGACCCAACGTCCAGTGAGACGGATTCCATACGAGCTCGGCAGGAGAACACCCCATGGCATATGCCAGGCTCGACCTCACTGCAGTTCGGGGCTGGGGTGTGCTGGCCATTTTCACACTGGACACCTGTCCAGGCCAGGCTCGCTGCTCCTGGGGCGGGTGCCCAGCCCAGCCTGCCCAGCGAGGTCTGGAGCCGCGGTGCCTGCGCCCTGGCCATGCTTGTGAGCCCACCGCGGGGTGGATGTTATTTACCAGGATGACAGATGACATTAGTGGCTGCGAGCTCTGTGGCTGCGCCGCTCGAGACGTCCCGAGGGCTGATCAACACTACATGCAGACCAAACTCCCCACCGCCCCCCTCTCTGGGGCTCCCGATCCCCAGGGGATATCTGGCCATTCTCCCGACACAGGGCCCTCCCCCGGGGGCTTTGTCCCATGGTGTCCTTGGAGCCTGAAGGCCCCAGGACCTTCTCACTTGTCCTCTTGCATCCTTTTGTTTTCCCGAATGCTTCTTGGGCATTACTAGGTAGCTGCTTCACGCAAATTATCACAGCCTGTGAGACCTGCCTGTGGCTGCCTTCCCTCCACGGCTGAACCTCAACCGGCACAGGGGGCGGGACCGCCGATTCCCCGAGGGGAGGAAGGGGACAGACAGGGCCTGGGGGGATCTAGCTCCAACTGCCTCAAACGCAGACGCCGTAGGTGTCACCCTAGGTATCCAGACACCCTGTTATCGGATGCTACAGCGCGGTCCACGGCCCAGACGGCCCCAGGCCCCCTGAAGGCACCTGCCGGGCCTCCTGCCACAGTGACCGTGGCTTTGGCAGCAGCTGCTCCCTCGTCCAACATGACTGGCACGTCCCCAGGGCGGCTCGCCCCACGATCCGGCCGGTCCCACCAGCCCCCCTCCCCTGCGCCCCCCCTGAGCCCTCCCAGGCTGCACTCCAGCTGGGGGCGGGGGTTGGGGGGTGGGAGGTGGGTTGTTTGCATGGCCCTGGGAACTCTTACACCAGGGACGAGCGAGACGTTTTCAAAATCATCTACTGTGGCGGTTTCTTAGCAACCCATTATTAGAGGGCCTCTTGGTAGTTAAAAAAAGATCTTCTCTTGAAAGTGGGGTTGTGGTTTAGAGGAGACCAAATGTGTCAGCCGGGCGTCGGGTGTCACCTGGGCGAACATGCGGCGCTTGCCCACGTCCCCGGGGCCGGCACAGCGGCCACATGCCTCCCAGGGACAGGAGCAGGCGCCGAGGGCTGCGGCCCTGCCCGCCCAGCCCGGCCCGAGGAGCAAGGACTCAGAGGCGGGGGACGCAGTGTCGCCTCCCAGCGGCCTCCACTGGCCTAGAGGTTTCCACCCGCATTCCCACACTCCCGCCCCCGACGGTTCCTCCCGCAGCTCTCAAGTCTGATTTGCATTGAGACGCTGCAGTGGCCTCGAACCTGCCACAGGAGCGCCCCGCGGCTCTCACGGTGCTGGGGGGGGGGGTGGGCTTCTCCGGGGCGGGGGTCTGCGACTCCCCCCGGCTCTCATCTCCCCCTGCACCCCCCAGCCCCGTGCTGCCCTACTTCACAGCAGCATCCTCCCCCCGCTTTGCTAACTCTGCGGGAGCCTGGCCTGTGGGTCCTGGGCGTGAGATCTGGGGCACGTTTCTTTGGCGGCTCAAGCCGCCGTCCTCGTCTCTGCAAAGGGAACAGGCACGCATGGGGTCTCTGAAAGAACAAAGGGGGTCACTCCTGCAGAGGGGCCCCCTTGAGACACCAAGCCCGCCCGTCCCCTCAATGAACCACGTGCCGAGAGCGGCGGAGGCAGGTGCACGAGCGGCGGCCGGCAGGAGCTCCCCTTTATTTATTGAACCTCAAGGAGCTGCAGCTCATCTGGCCGCTTCCTAGAAAAATACTGTCAAAGATATCCAGGCTTTCTTCTCAGGTATGAATAACCACGCACAGGGCTCCAGTTCCGCGCGGGCGCCTGCTGGTCTCCTGCAGGAACGACTTCTCGTCCCTTGTCCGTGGGGTGGGTCCCGGCAGGTGGTCTCAGACGGGCCCAGCTGCAGGCTTTATCCTCCCAAACTCAGCCCTCTGGGCAGCGGGGCCGAACCCCTACTACAGCACGGCCTCGGGGGTCAGGGCAGGTGGGTCCCCACGGTCCCCCCGGGAGGCTAGTGTCCTCCTGCTGCTCCCGGGGTCAGCTGGCAGCTCCCTGACCTGCGGGCTCCTGACCCTGGGCCAGCGCCCTCTGCCCACCCCCTCGGGCCCAGCGCTGCTCCCTGGGCCTGGAGGCTTCCTCCTGCGCTCCCGCCTCCTCACCTGCCACCTGCCCCTCCTCGTCAAGCCCCACCAGCTGCTCCCGCTCCGCTCTGCCTGCCTGCTTGTTTTCCATGACAATTCTTTTGGGGGAAAGATTTTAAAGACACAAAGGAGCACAAGATGAGCCGAACAAGCCCCCACATCCCGTGTCCTGGAAGGAATCCCATCTACGCCTGGCCGTGCCCGCGGTACCTTCAACTTCAGATGCAAAGCGCCAAAGGCAGCTGTGCCAACAGGCTCCCCGGCCGCCCCGGTTCCCTCTGTCCTGTGCGCACGGTGTGGGGGGCGCGGCTGCCTGGCCAGACCCCGGGGTGGGCCGTGGTGACACTGCTGGTCACGGGCTGGCGCCAGGTCAAGGCTCCGAGGTCTGGAAGGCGCAAGGGCTCTCGAGCTCCGGAGGTCAGGGCTCCCCTGTCCCACCCACCAGCTTGTTGCGCAGAACGCAGACCCGCGTGTGGGGGCCTTCCCCTAGGCCATGGCGTCCCAGCCGCACGACGGGTGCCCCAGCGGCCCCTGCAGCGCAGCCCAGGACCACCGCCTGCACCTGGAAGCTCCCCGCGACCTGCAGCAGAGCCCCGGGTGTCGGTGGGCGCAGGTCCCCCGACCAGCCTCTGCTGAGCAGTAGGAGTACACGCGCACTTTCCCAGGTGCCACCAAGTTGCCTCCAGGTGCCAATGAGTCTGCGCGCTGGCGGGCTGGACGGTCCCCCTCCTGGCCCGGGCGGCACCGGCCCCCTGCGCGTGTTCCCAGATGACCCCCGAGCTCGAGCCTCTCTCAGGACATCCGTTCACGCGCCCAGCCGTCCCTGGAGGAGTTTAAACACACTGCGACCTGGTAGGGCAGTGGCACCGGGCGCGGAAACATCCCCAGTGGTTCGGGTGGGGGGGAGCTGGGTCTGCACCCACGGGGCGGGTTCTCCTGTTCCTCACAGGACGGCGTCTGGGCCGGGCAGAGGGTGCACTGGCCTGGACCCACGATGACCGCACTTTCGGGGACGCCTCCACGGGTGGTCCGGTCCTGGCTGACCCCCTTCCCCCACCCTGAGCCTGCCTCGCCGAGGGGACGTGGCCTGTGTCCAGCCACCCTGTGCCCACACTGCTCATCCTCTCAGCCTGAATGGACGTCTGTCTGTCTGCTGACTGTGTCCTTCCGTCGGGGAAGCGTCTCATCTGTTTCCACACCAACCAGTTCCCCAGCTCTCTGGACACCAAGTGGGTGCAATTCTGACAGTGAGTTCCCGGCGTCAGCACAGGCCCACGGGCAAGGGCCCCGTCCCCCAGTCTGCCCCCACTTCGGGTGTCACATGAGCTCCGGGGCTTCCACGACCCCTCCTCACGTTGAATCCCTCGCCGTAAGGGCGCACAGGACTTGGAGAAACGCTGTACCCACGACGACCAGTTTATGATAAGCGACACCCATGGGGGCACAGCCAGGGGAACAGGTGCACAGGGCGAGGTCGGGCAAGGTCCCGACTGCGGGAGCTTCTGTCCTCACGGAGCTGGGGTGTGACACCCTCTCAGCAGGTGGACACATGCATCACCCTGAAAGGTCCGTGAGCCCCCGTCATGTAGGGGCCTTCGTGGCCACGGTCATCACCTCATCGGCCCTTGGAGACCTTGACGTCAAAGTCCTAACCCTGAAGGTGCCTCTGGTACCCCATCCCCCAGGCTGTCGAGGAGCCCCTCTGGGTCCCTACCCCTCGGGGAACACAAAGGTCTTAGGAGCCCTGAGTCAGGAACTGCGGCGAAGACCTATTTCTGACTGTGCTGCCGTAGGGAGGACCCCCAGTGCCCGCGGGGAGCTGCCCCTCCGCTATTCCTGTCTGCAGGGAGGGATGGAGCTCACAGCGGTCACGTGCCCCGGGCCCGTGCGGTACATCTTCGCCCGGCGCGGCCTCCAGGCAGCCGTATGAGCTCTGCTGGAACTCCTCGGAGGAGAGGACCGCTCTCTCCAGAGCTGGGCTGGGGTGTAAGCTCCGTGCTGCGCAGGGCCTGATGCTGGGGGCTCGGCCGGGAAGGGCTGACATGCAAGACCGCGGTCTCCAGGACGGGGACAAAGCCGTCTGATAACACAGATGCTATCTGAGCTCCTGGATCCTGCTGTGCCTGAAACCGACACACCTGTGTCTGTGTCACACGCACTGTAAACCTGCCTTTGAGAGCTGACGCCTCCCCGGGCAGCGGCAGAGCCCTGACTCTTCTACGGCGACATCCCCCGTGGGCTGTCCTTGTGGTTTCTTAGATGGCGGCATGTTTCACGGGGGGCACGCTCCCCTCAGGACTTTCCCTGCACTTCTGAGGCTGTGGCTCACTCACTGGGTCCCCGCTCTGGGCCCCCTGTGACTCAAACCCAACACACCTGAAGCTGAACCTGCCTCCAGTGAGAGGCGGGCAGGTCGGAGAAGGAGACGCGAGGGGTGTTGAGCTAGGAACGCGCGTCAGGAGAGATGGGGTCTGGGGACTTCAAAAAGGAAGGGGCGCCGGGGGCGTCTGGGAGGGAAGGGCAGAGCCGGCCACCGGTGCAACTAGCCCCTGGGTCTCCGGTCCCTCCACGGAGTCGGTAGGCAGGCGTGAGGCTGGAGGCCAGGGCAGAGGCCAGAACACGGGAGGCGGGGCTGGGCGGTCCAGAGTGCGAGCCGTGACCCTGCAGGGGCAGCACCTGCCTCTCGCCCACGCGGCCGTCCTGGGTGCCGTCCTGGGTGCCATCCTGGGTGCTGTCCTCTCACCTGCGCTGGGCGGCCGGCGGGGACAAGACGGGGCAACGCGAGGAGGCATCTTCGCGGGGCCCGGCCTTCGGTGGGTCCAGGGCTCACCGGGGCCTGAGCGGAGCCCCTGGGGCGGGCTGCGGGGTTTGCTGGCTGTGGCATGAACAAGCCCCCCCATATCTGCTCTCGCCCCCGCCGACCCCACGAGTAAAAACCTGTTTGGAGAGTGTGTGCTTCTGCTTCACACGACAATTCACCACTTTGGCCACTTCTCTGCTAAGGGATTTGTGTTAAAAACAAAAGGTTTCCGTCGTTTGCAATTCCTTGGATCTGTCCGCCTCCGTGATGCCTCCTGGAGACACGGGCAGAGCGGACCCTCCCTCGTGGACGAGGCCCCTCCTCGGGGTTTTGAGCAGTCCCTCCCTGAGCTGCAGAGCCGCTGGAAACGGAGGCTTTTCTCAGGATGGATATCTGTTCTGATGGTTTAATAAGCAAAGGATTGGATGGAAGCTGCGAGATTCGGGATGGATCCTCTTTGGGGGCAAAGCAAGGAGCCGGCAGGTGGCCCCGTCAGGACCCTGGCGGACGCAGCTGCGGAGCCACGTCGTGGCCTGAGGGTGTCACCCCTCGGGGAACCCGCGGAGCCAGCGCCCAGGACGCCCGGGCCAGGCAGCAGCGGAGCCCAATTCCCGATCTGGGTGGATTCCATCAGCAGCGGACAAGCTCCGAGCCACAGGCGCAGCTACCAGCCCAGCCAGCGCCCTGACGGGTAATCGAGGTACCGCCTCGCGTTTCCAAGGACAGATGAACAGTCGGATGGAAAGATCTCATTTGGGATCCAAACTTAAATTTAAATCCCGCCTGCCTCCAGGAATTAGGGATTTTTAGACTTTGCAATAACCAGCCCAGGGAAATTGGTTTGGACAGACTGGCTGCGTGCGTCTCCATGTGGCACCGCTAATCGCTCGCTTGGATGGGTCGCCGTGAGCGTGCCAAGGACCAGCCAGCGCCTCACTCACTGGCCCTGGAGCATCGGGATGGAGGCGGGGCCTGTGTGGAGCCACCTCGCAGGGACCCCGAAGCCCTCCGTGGGCACCAGGTGAGGCTGGCGCCGGTGGACGCCTCACCGGAGAGACCGACGGCTCCCCTATGGGTGGCGGCTCAGTGGATGGGCGCCGGAGGTGCCTGTGGGATGCAGGCAGTGGAGACGGGAGGAGGGTCCGTGCCGTCCAGAGAGGCGGACCCTGGTAGTGACCCCCCTGCCCCAGTTGCCACACGCGAGGGCGCCAGACCCGGATGGACACGGGGTGGGGAAGAAACAGCAGGAGTGCATCAGCAGGAGCCCCGCGCTGCAAGCCCAACCCCCCCGGGGTGAGCAGGGCGCGCGGTGGCCCCCGCCGCCCCCAGAGCCATGCTGGTGCTCCGAGGGCCGGCCCCTTGCACCCCCTCCACGCCCACGTGGCGTCCGGGTCCTGCGGGGGTTCTCACCTCCTGTGCCGCCCTCGGGCGCAGACGCCTCCGCAGACTCACTGCTTCTCCTCCATCGCTGGCAGTTCGCAGCCGTCCTGGAGCTGATGACCGGGGACAGCCAGCGGCAAACGCCAGCGCGGATCCCCAGGCTCCAGTCCCCTCCGCAGAGAGGCTGGTCTTCTTCCCCCAAGTAAGTTCTCCTTCAAAGCAGTTTCCCGCACAGGAAATCCAATTCTTTACAAGTAACTCGGAGCCATGGAAGCAGGGATGAGGGGGCCGCACCTGTGACCTCAGGGGGCTGGTTCCCCTGCACAGTTTGCCGGGCATGTCGACTCAGGGAGCTCCTCGGTCACATGCGGCAGGGGGCTGTAGGGCGGGCTCTTTAGGGTTCAAAGCTCAGCACTCCCCAGACTCTCTAAGCCTGGTCCCCTCATCGGCCAGAGGCAGGCAGGAGTACGCTCCCCTCCTGCAGGGCTGCGGGGGACTGCGCGGGGCCGGGGGTGTACCTGTATGGCTCTGGCTCCTTCAAGGGCTGATAAATGTTGGGGTCGTTAGCATCCCTCCTTCAGGAGAGAAGGTGAAGGACGGCATCGGTGGGGACGGGGCGGGGACAGACCTGAACCTCCATCTCGCTCCGCCTCCAGCAGCCTCTACAACCCGTGCACGTCGCCTTACGAGGCGGAGACCAGCGAAGGCTGAGCAAGATGAGACGGGAGAGGACGCCCGGCTGACCGCGGCCCTGGATGCCATCACACCCTGCGACACGGCAGGAGGGGCTCTGGCTCCAGTGGCGGGGGCCGTGGACACCCTGCAGTGACCGGGAGACGCCTCTACCTGGCGTCCGACGCCGCGAGTCGAGGCCTCAGGTGCCTTCAGAAGCCAGAGGAGCCGGGCAAACCCGTGGGGACACCACCGCCCTGCCGACACCCGGATTTTGACCCATAGAAACAAGAGTTCAGGCTTCTGGCCTCCAGAGCTGTCAGAGAGGAAATGCGGGTTTTTTTTTTTTTTTAAATCTGTTCTTAATTTTTTTAAAATTAGTTTCAGAGGTAGAGGTCGGCGACTCATCAGTTGCACGTGACACCCAGGGCTCACCCCGTCACGTCACCCCCACCTGCAGCGACCCTCAGCTTGTTCCCTGGAGCTCAGCGTCTCTCATGCTTTGTCTCCCTCTTCCTTTATTCTGACCTCCCTTCCCCCATGACCTTCTGTTTCGTTCCTTAACTTCACATAGGAGTGAGCTCATCGGGACACAGGAAACACACCCCAATACCATCAAAGCCATTTATGAAAGACCCACAGGGAATATCATTCTCGACGGAGGAGAAACCTGAGAGCGTCCCCCCTCAGGTCATGGACCCGACAGGGGCGTCCACTCTCACCGCTGCCGTTCACCACGGCCCTGCAAGTCCTCGCCATCAGACGACAAAAGGGAATAAAAGCTTCTGGATCGGCAAAGAAGTCGGCCTCTCACTCTGCACACGACAGGATTCTCTGGGTAGAAAACCCAAAAGGCTCCACCAGAAATTGCTGGAACTGATAGAGGAATTCAGCAAAGCGGCAGGATGTGAAGTCAGTGCCGGGAGCCAGAGGTGCCTCTGCACACCAGCGACGGGGGCTGTTTAAAGCCACTGGGTTTGCGGTGGTCTCTTGCCGCAGCCTCAGCAAACTAAAGCAGCCCCAGGGGAGCCCTGCTCTGGGTTTCAGAGATGTACAGCGGGGTTCAGTTGTCAGGCCTCCGAGGGCTCCGAGGGCTCAGACTGCACCTGCTGTGGCTTGGAGCAGACATTCCCAACCCTGGCCCAGGGCTGCCTGCCTCCCGCCCCCCATCTCCAGGTATTGGGGTTCTCTCGGCTGTCTGCTGAGCTTTGAGGCTGCAGCATCTGAGCCCCGGGAAGCAAGGCTTCAGCGTCCACCACGTCCGCTGGTGCAGCGGCCCCAAGGCCCGACCTCACATCACAACTTGGGGTTTCCAGCCCCGGGTGATGATGAAGCCCAACACCCCAGCACCTAGAGCGCCCGAGTGACACGAGGCAATCAGTACCTGGCTGCCCCGGGAGGGATGTGTGCGGGCCAGAGCAGGGCCTGGGGCACAGATGCCACAGAGGGGACACCTGTGAGCAGTGAGGCCTCCATGCACCAGAAGGTTCTGAGGCCTAGGGTCCTCCACCGGCTCAGCGATCGGGCAAGACGAGGCAGGAGATTCCAGCAGACCTGTCCCTCGGCGTCGTGAGACCACGCGTACCCTCAGCCGCCAAGCCCAGGGCTGGGCCAGAACCTTCTGAGCCCTGCGCCCCAGCCTCCGCTTACTCCGCAGCCCGGAGGCCTCCCGAGGACGCGAGCTGGCCGCCCGCCCTCCAGAAACCACACGGGGCCGCGCAGCAACAGGAGACGCAGGACGGGGTGCGGGGCGCAGGATCCTCCCGGGAATTCCCACCCAGAACGCCGTAGCCCACTCGAATCCTCCTGAGGTTCATGGGAGTAGGTACAATAATCCTTTTGGATTCCGAAGCACATTTAGCCCCCCTGCCCCCCCGCCCCCAGGCACCAGCCGGGTGTCAACCAAACCACACTTAAACCAGCCAGACGCGGCCCTGCTCCTGTGAAGCTCCGGGTTTAGAGCAATTTACATGTAATTCCTGGGTAGGAGCAAGAAGGCAGTTCCGTAGTTTATTGAAGCTATTTAAACAGTATCTGATCATTTAGAAATATTTATAGGAGCTAATTATAAGTAACAGTTGATCAGAAATGTAGCAACTATAAAATTCATCCTCAACAGCACAGCTCTGGCCGGAAGCTGGTAAACATCGCACACGCGTGAAAAGCTTTACGAATTTGCATCAGGAGGTCCTAGAGGGGGGCGCGGTCTCTGGGGACGGCCCGGAGCCTGGAGCCGTCTCGGGGACCCTTGCCTGGGACGGAGCGGTTATCAGCCTTGGCCTCAGCCAGGGTCACAGGGCTAACTGCCCTTGAGAGGCTTCGAGAGGAAGCACGCGCAGTCGTCAACGGCAAGCGGAGGCGGCGGGTCCCGGCCCCGTGTGGTGACAGACCCGGAATCACGGCCACGACCCTGGGAGACTGCCGCCCGCACCCCCGGCCTCAGGAGCCCGCGCCGCCCCGTCCGGCCAGGCCTGTCCTCTGCAAGGGGGAGGAAGCAGGTGGTCCAGGGCCCCTGGGGCCCCGGCAGCCTCCCGGCCCGCAGTCCAGCCTGCCTGTGTCCATGAATCCCCACGCTCCGGAGCAAGGAGCCTGAGTGAATGAAGGGCTTTGGTGTGTGTGGTGCCATCCAGCCTGATTCCAGAAGGTTCCCCCCAGCACCACCGCCTTCCGACGAGCCATTTTTTTTCCTGGGGAACCCACGGCCGCTGGAGGGACTCAGTGCGGTGGGTACGGGGCGCCTGGAGCTCTGTGGCCTGTTGCTGCAGAATCACAGGGAGGAGGAGCAGTGGGGCCTGGACAGGATGAGGACCTTGGCCCGTCCCCATTCCTGGTTGTCTGTGGTGACAGGTGTGGGGACCTGCGTGTTCAGTGGGGATGGAGGCCAGCGAGGAACTCACCCCACAGCGGGGAGCAGAGGGTGAGGGCGAGGCAGGACCCACGGCGCACTGTCCTCACCCGCTCCCTGATCCCCCAGGGGGAGGTCCCGGGCGGGGGGGACCATGCACAGGTGTCTCTGCAGGGCCCACACCCTCGGCCGCAGGTACCCACGGCCCAGATGGGCCCAGCTGCTGGCTTGGGCGTGGCACCGTTCGAGCTGAGATCCCACAGGACACTTATGAACCATGTGCCTCGGGGTGTGCAGAGTAATAAAGGGGTGCATCCCGGGGCTGCCCTGAGGACCCTGACCTGGGGGGGCAGTGATAAAGGGGTGCATCCCAGGACTGCCCTGAGGACCCTGACCTGGGGGGGCAGTGATAAAGGGGTGCATCCCAGGACTGCCCTGAGGATCCTGACCTGGGGGGGCAGTGATAAAGGGGTGCATCCCGGGGCTGCTCTGAGGACCCTGACCTGGGGGGGCAGTGATAAAGGGGTGCATCCCGGGGCTGCCCTGAGGATCCTGACCTGGGGGGGCAGTGATAAAGGGGTGCATCCCAGGGCTGCCCTGAGGATCCTGACCTGGGGGGGCAGTGATAAAGGGGTGCATCCCGGGACTGCCCTGAGGACCCTGACCTGGGGGGGCAGTGATAAAGGGGTGCATCCCAGGACTGCCCTGAGGATCCTGACCTGGGGGGGCAGTGATAAAGGGGTGCATCCCGGGGCTGCTCTGAGGACCCTGACCTGGGGGGGCAGTGATAAAGGGGTGCATCCCGGGGCTGCCCTGAGGATCCTGACCTGGGGGGGCAGTGATAAAGGGGTGCATCCCGGGGCTGCCCTGAGGACCCTGACCTGGGGGGGCAGTGATAAAGGGGTGCATCCCGGGGCTGCCCTGAGGACCCTGACCTGGGGGGGCAGTGATAAAGGGGTGCATCCTGGGGCTGCCCTGAGGATCCTGGCCTGGGGGGGACAGTGATAAAGGGGTGCATCCCGGGGCTGCCCTGAGGATCCTGACCTGGGGGGGGCAGTGATAAAGGGGTGCATCCCAGGGCTGCCCTGAGGATCCTGACCTGGGGGGGCAGTGATAAAGGGGTGCATCCCGGGGCTGCCCTGAGGACCCTGACCTAGGGGGGCAGTGATAAAGGGGTGCATCCCGGGGCTGCCCTGAGGACCCTGACCTGGGGGGGCAGTGATAAAGGGGTGCATCCCGGGGCTGCCCTGAGGATCCTGGCCTGGAGGGGGTAGTGATAAAGGGGTGCATCCCGGGGCTGCCCTGAGGATCCTGGCCTGGGGGGGACAGTGATAAAGGGGTGCATCCTGGGGCTGCCCTGAGGATCCTGACCTGGGGGGGCAGTGATAAGGGGGCGCATCCGGGGCTGCCCTGAGGACCCTGGCCTGGGGGGGACAGTGATTAAGGGGTGCGTCCCGGGGCTGCCCTGAGGATCCTGACCTGGGGGGGCAGTGATAAAGGGGTGCATCCCAGGACTGCCCTGAGGACCCTGACCTGGGGGGGCAGTGATAAAGGGGTGCATCCCAGGGCTGCCCTGAGGATCCTGACCTGGGGGGGCAGTGATAAAGGGGTGCATCCCGGGGCTGCCCTGAGGACCCTGACCTAGGGGGGCAGTGATAAAGGGGTGCATCCCGGGGCTGCCCTGAGGACCCTGACCTGGGGGGGCAGTGATAAAGGGGTGCATCCTGGGGCTGCCCTGAGGATCCTGGCCTGGAGGGGGTAGTGATAAAGGGGTGCATCCCGGGGCTGCCCTGAGGATCCTGGCCTGGGGGGGACAGTGATAAAGGGGTGCATCCCGGGGCTGCCCTGAGGATCCTGACCTGGGGGGGCAGTGATAAGGGGGCGCATCCGGGGCTGCCCTGAGGACCCTGGCCTGGGGGGGACAGTGATTAAGGGGTGCGTCCCGGGGCTGCCCTGGCAGACAGCGAGCCAGAGGGTCGTCCACAGTCACTGGGCCTAAGGTAAGCGGCCTGGTCCAAGCGTGAGGGGCCTGCATCGTGGCTCACCCACCAGGGGGCCTGTGGACGCAGTGGCTTCTGGGGCCCCACCCGACCTTCCCGCTGCACAACCTGGGCTCTGTGAGGCCACATCACTTGTGTCCAGCCCCCAGGAGCCACCCCAGCCCCGCTGCGCGCACCTGCCTGCCGCGAAGGTCGAAGGTGGTGGAGGGCAGGCCTCCTTCTCGCCGCTCCTGCCCGGGCGCTGCCACCGTCCAGGAGGAACTGGGCTGACGTGCACTCGGCGTCCTTGCAGCTCCCAGCGGAGGGACTCGTGTGGCTCTTGTCCGACTGGCCTTCTGGCTGCGGGCCTGGGGTCAGCCCTGCAGAGGACGCACTGGCGGCCCCTCGAGCCCTTGGCTGGGCCCCGTTCTCCCCGCAGCCGGGGGAGGCGGCCCTCCCGTCGGGGACGTCACGTCGAGTTGCTAAAGCTGGTACCATATGGTGCTCGCGCGGCAAGTCGGAACAGGCGTGCGGCTTGTCACCGTTGGGAGAGTGTGAAACTCAATTTCTCGGTGAAGAGGAACATTTTCCACTTTAGCACGGCCCCTGCGAGCGGCTTGTGCTTGGCGGTGCTATTTTTTCCCGTCCTCCTCTGGGTCTCGAGCACTTGTCTCCGCGTTCAGCGGCGCACAGGCTCCCGCACCCCCGCAGCCCGAGACCCAGCCCACCGCTCAGGTGCTCAGGCTGACCCCGGCCCGTCTGGCCACCAAGGAGCCCTGAGGTGTCCCAGCGCCCCCGGTCCTCCCTCGCAAGCAGGGCCCAGGAAGACGGCAGCGGGACCTCGTCGGTTCCTGCAGGATCTCTCTCCCGGGAAACAGGAGGCAAGAGCCTGGGGTGGGCTCATGGGGAGCGGAGTGCCGAGCCCAAGCTGGCCCCCCACCCCCCGGGCAGCCCCAGGCTGCGAGCATCAGGTGACAGTGGGCCGGGCCACAACGGGGCCTCCTCCACAGGCCAGGAGGGGCGGCCCGGGGCTGTCGGGTCACCTGGACAGGGCGCTCTGTTGTTTCCCGGCCGTGTGGCCATGGGTGAGTCACTCATCCTCTCTGAGCCTCCCGTGGTGGCCAAATGGTACGCTCCTTGTCACGGGCTGGCATAGCAGCGTGTTGGGGACAAGGCGGAAATCCAGGCTGTGTGCACGCGCGTGTGCAGCGGGGCTTTGCTGGTCTTGGGGAGGCTGTGCTTGGGGTCCGGCGGGAGCCAGGCTCAGCAGAGCTGGTGGTGAGCTGCTGGCCTCCCACCTGGGGAGCAGCTGGCCGGGTCCACCTAGGGAGGGAGGGGACGGGGGGGCCCCGATGTCCAGTCCCGTCAGGCCGATGGCCCCGGGCACTGCTTCGTGACTCCCCAGGAGCGGGAGACAGCAAGCTACTAGAACCAGGCAGCGGCCAGCGGCCCAGCGCTCCAGGGCCAGAGCTCGGACGACTTATGACGTGACAGGGAATCCGTCACCCATCTGGGCCTCCCGGGCACCGCAGCTGCGCACTGTGCTGCTCCTCGGAGGCACGAAGCCGGCACGACACGGCTGGGGATGCAGAGGCCTCAGCACCTCCCGCTCTGCCTCGCACAGTTAGGAGCAGGGCCCGGGCCGCATCCACAGCAGCCTCTCTGGGCTCCGGGCACTGCAGCCCCCACCAGGCACCCCTCCCGTGCCGTCCTGCCCACGCCGCTGCTCCCCTGGGCCGCCTCCTGCAGCCTGGGACTCTGGGGCAGCTCTGGCCCCTCACCGTCCACCCTCCAACCCGCCCCACGCAGCCCAAGGCACCTCGCAGACCATGACACAAGGTGTTTTTCAAGGCTTCTCAACGTGGGTGGGGGGCGAGAGCTGGATCTCCTGCTTGGTCCAGAGGCCCTGAGGGGCTCGGTCCCTGCGCTCCCCCCTGGCCTGCCTCCCCCTGGCCTGCCCTCCCATCTCTCTTTGTTCCCCATATTCTTGCTGCAAAGACTTCTCCATTCCTTGGATGCGTTGGGCTTGTTCCCACCCCAGGATCGGGGCACTTGCAGTTTTTCTCTGCCTGGTCTTGGCACACACGGCTCCTAATCCTGCGGGAGTTCAACGGTGGCTTCCCGGAGAGGCTTTCACCAGCAAGCCCCACCTGGAGCACCTGCTGCCTCCCTGACCTGCCGGCCCTGCCCGTCTCATCTCGGCCTTGGATTTTTTCCATCGTTCCTTCCTTATTGTGACACTTTCCTCTTGTCGGTCTGCACCACCAGTGCGTCCGTGCGGAAGGACAGGCCGCGACCGTGACCACGAAGCCGCCGCTGTACCTCAGTTCCGACTGGACTTGATGCCTGTAAACACCCCGGCTTCGTCCTGGTGATGGGCTGTGGGGGAGACGAGCGGCGCGTGGGGCGCGGCCGCAGGACCCCGCCTCCCCGGCCTGGAGGGCCTGCAGGGCTCTGGCCTCTTCAGACAGGATGCTTAGTTGTCTGCTTAGTTTTGCTTTTAACAGACGCAAAGGACCCAGGGCTTTTCTTGTTTTCATTACTCCACATTTTGGGAAAATGAAATGAGCTTCTCAACCAAAGCATGACAGCTCATGAGGCCTCAAGGCCCAAACCTCACACGTAGCTCAATCGAACAGCAGCTGGAAGGCCGAACCCCTTGGTGCAGGTGCGTCTCTGGGCCTTCAGGACATGAGGCCGCTCCCCGACGGCCCGGACAGCGATGTCCCCGAGCCCTGGGCCGTGTGGCCTGAGAGCCGGCACTGTCACGAGGGGCCGGCAGCCAGAGGCACCGCAAGCACAGAACAGTTTGGTCCCGGCGGCATCCCCCGCACGGCCCCTTCCCCCAGAGTCACTCGAGGACAGAAGTCAGGCTGTCCCAGCACCACTAGGGGGGCGGGAAGCAGCACACTGTTACCTCTGTCTTCTGAGGCCTGGAGACAGTCTGGTTCCCTGAACACGACCCCTCCTTGGACGCCGTCCGCCCTCCTTGGCTTTGCATCTGAGCCCGTGTCTCTGTGCCCCGGTGTTAGGGAGGGGGACGCTCGTTTCTAAGCTGAGAGCTTTGAGAAGGCGGGTGTCCCTCACTCCCCACCCCGGCTCTCTACAGTTCGGAAGAAGGAGGCTTCAACATGGAAGACTGGTTTGGAAGAAATTACCAGAAACACCCAATATCATCGGGTCTCCCGCAGGACTGTAGCTGTCGGGGGGAACCGCCGGCCGGGACTTGCCGTCGCCGCCCAGGAAGGCACATGGCCTGCAGCCCGTCTCCTCCCTGGCTCCAGGCAGCACCTGCTCCAGGCACCCAGGCACCTCCCGACCCCGTGTCTGGGTGCCAGCTGGGACCAGAGAGGTGGGCCCGGGAAAACGGGTTTTTACCTGCAGCCGGTGCGTCTGCTGTCCACTCCCTTCCAAGCACAGGGACATCCTGGAGGGAGCAAGCTGCGGGCACGGCCTCCCTGCCTCAGGCCAGCAGGGGCCACCCCGGAGGGCCCTGCCTCTCTGGTGGGTGCTCTGCAGCTTCTCACGTCACACGCACACATGCAGGAGTCCGAAGCTCCATGACCCCGAGGCCACGGGAGCCTCTCACAACCCTGAGGGTCACAAGCATCCCGGTCGAGCCCTCTCCCTTCCCTGTCACGCCCCCGAAATCGAGCCACGCGAGGAGCAGACTTGCCTCTTGTCCATCTCCCCACCACTGGGTGCCGACCCCAACTTGACTTGCAAGGAGCTGGGGGTTGGCCCGGAGCTGCCCCCGCGGAGCTGCCCTGCAGGGTTGGCCGCACGCCACGAAGAGTCCGGCAGCGCGGCCGCTGGCCTACATTGCACACCCCGCCCGGAAGCAGAGGCCCGCGTGGGGCCCTCCAGAGCAGTTTCCCCACAGCCCCCCAATTCCAAACCTAAAGCCTGGTGCCTCACCCCTGCCGGTTGGCCTCAGCAGCCCCCTCCTGACACTCCCAGGGATACGACCACGTGCTCCCCGGGCTCCAAGTGATGCCGGCGGCTGGTGGCAACCGTGGCCCCGCACAGCTCACGCCCGTCTGCAGCCCGCACCCGGGACTGGCCCCTTGACATCAGCGGCCTGCACCACTCTAGGACATACTTGTGCACGTGGCTTTTCCCTAGGGAGGTGGACATTTCTTGATTTAAGTGTCAGGAATGTGTCCACACCTGTGGAACTCTGCGTCGGTCACGGCAAACGCATCTGCAGGCCGACCAGGTTTCAACCGCTGGTCTACATGCTGCAGGCTGGGCCCGGGGTGCCCTTTGCTGCTCTTGGCGGTCGGGGAGGGATGGGTGCAGGGTGCAGGGTGGCACGGGGTGGCTTCAGAGCCCAAGGACCCTCCCCAGGTTCAGAGAGGGGAGAACCCAAGGGCCTTGCAAGTCCCGAAGCAGCAGCAGAACCCAAATCATGGATTTTGCTGAGAAGGAAACCTAACAAAGGAAGCAGGGATTTGTCGAGGTTTTCAACGTTGTTACTGTGCCGAGCAAGGGCATTAACACAACGCCCCCGACGCTCGTCACAGCAGAAGCCTCTGCACTAGGTGGGTCTAAGCCTCGTGTCATCACCTCCTGGATATCAGAGTGAAGCCAGTCCTCGCCATGGCCACACGTCCCCTCACGCATGACCTGGCTTTGTGGTCTCCCAACCGGCTCACCACCCTCCCCTCTCTCTGTCTCTCTCTGTCTCCAGGCAGCCAGGTTCTTCCTGTGGCCTCTAGGTTCTTCCTCCAAAACCGTGCCATTCCCTTTGCCCAAATGCTCTTCTCGTCTACATCACTATAGTTTTTCTGCTACTGCATGTGCTCTTGCCCCAGAGGTGACCTCCGGAGCCACCTCATGTGGCAGGGACCTTCACGCACCCCACACGCTCTGACCCCTAACAGGTATTTAGTGGTTTACTTATCTCCTTCCCCCAAACCCAAACTCTGGGAGAGCTGGACTCTGGGTCATCTGCTCTCTGTGTATCTTCTGTACCTGGAACAGCACAGGGTGGGTGCTCTGACTGTTCATAAAGGCTTGAGGAGTGAGTGATGACTGAACACATAACCTTCACCTCGACCTCCTGTTACCATCACTTCCTACAAGAAAGGAGGCCACATTACAGAAAGGAGGACACCCCTTTCCAGGAGGGGGCCACTGGCAACCTCACCCCAACCGACCCTGAGGACTCTCCATCCTCTTGCAACTTGTCCAAAGGCCAGCCTAACCCTACAGTAGACCCAGGGGAACCACAGGGGCAGGAGGTCGGTTTCCCTGGTAACACCCACATTATCCCAGAGGTGAGTTAGGATGAGAAGAACGATGAACTAGGCCTGCCAGCCATCTCCTCACTGCCATCTCCTCTCATGATTGCTGGCCAGTGCTCTTCAAGCTCCAGAATATTCCAGCCTTGACCAGCCTGACCTCTGTCCCCCCTGGCCTCCACAGTGAGGCCTAGCGGAACTCCCAGCCCATGCCCATCTGATCTGCAGACCCGAGGCCTGGTGGCCACTGCAGAAATTATACGGCGGGGGGGGGGGCGGGGGGAGTTGTGGGTGGGAGCACCGCTGTGAGCTGGCCATTCGTGGCAGGTGCACGGAGCACCCGTTCTGAACACCCACCCACACGGCACTACACTGATTCAATGGCTACATTAAATCTCTGAATATTAAATTAATGATGGAAATCTAAAATATTAATATATTCTAATTGAATATTCTCCGATAAATTATCTGAGCATTTGCAGCAATTTGATTCAACTTTCATTTCTTAAGGAACTTTCAGCTGCATAAATATAGCCATTAAAGCAATTCAAGAAAGGGAACATTTTCTGCTCCGATGAGGGAACGGTAAACACAAAGGATCTGCACATTTCTTTCACATGATTGATGAAATCGCAGAAGCCAAGGCAGCTGAATCGGCGAATGACTGCTCTCTTCATGTCCCTCTGGCTTTAGCAAGGATGATATAAATTCCCTCCAGGTCTCCACACAACGTCTAATTACAGGGAGGCCTGGCAGATGCTGCGGAAGATCTTGAATGGTGCATTTATGTTGGGGCCGCACTTTCGGGACCCACGCTGGGGTGGGTAGTACCTGATCCCATCCCCACAGAAAGAGGCAGAGTCCACCTTGCAGGTGGTGGGCAAGTAGCCGTGCCACCCGGACTCACTGGGGAGGAAGTCCTGTAGTTTCTATGAAAATGTTACTCTATAATTAAGAACTTTTTCCCTAAGGAGGTGTGTTTCCATTGGGGATGAGCTGAGGACACTCAGAACGTCTTCAATCGGTCCTGGAGTGGTTCCTTCCATTCCGGTGACCATGAAAGCAGCGGGCCACATGGAGGTGGCATCTCCATGATCTCTTTAGACCTTATGAATGATAAACCCTGCAATACAACATTTTATCTTTCTTTAAATAGTAAGCTATCTTTTCAGTAAGTTGAGAAAATATAATCTTTTTTTTTAATTTTTATTTATTTATGATAGTCACACAGAGAGAGAGAGAGAGGCAGAGACACAGGCAGAGGGAGAAGCAGGCTCCATGCACCGGAAGCCCGACGTGGGATTCGATCCTGGGTCTCCAGGATCGCGCCCTGGGCCAAAGGCAGGCGCCAAACTGCTGCGCCACCCAGGGATCCCGAGAAAATATAATCTTTTACGTTAATCCTCAAATTCATCTTTTCTTGTGCTCTTCATCCCTTTCTGTAGATCTAAACTTCCAACCGGAATCCTTCCTTTTCAGTCTAAAGAACATCCTTTATCACTTCTTGTGGGTCTGCTGGCTATGGTTTCCCTCAGTTTGCTTAGAAAGGTCTTTATTTCACCTTCAATTTTGAAGGACATTTTTTCTGGATATAGAATTCTGAATTGATAGTTTTTTTTTTCCCATTCAGCAATTTGAAAATGACATTCCATTGCCCAGGGCCTCCTTTTTAAAATATTTTTTTCTTTATTTATTTATGATAGTCACACAGAGAGAGAGAGGCAGAGACACAGGCAGAGGGAGAAGCAGGCTCCATGCACCAGGAGCCCGATGTGGGATTTGATCCCGGGTCTCCAGGATCACGCCCTGGGCCAAAGGCAGGTGCCAAACCGCTGTGCCACCCAGGGATCCCCTGCCCGGGGCCTCCTAAAGAGAAGCTGGCCCTCGTCAATGTTGTCCCGTGATGTACTGTATCTTTTCCTCTGCATTCAAGATTTCTCTCTTTTTTTTTTGAATTTCATCATTTTGATGATAATCAAGGTTTGGTTTTCTTTGTATTTATCCCACTTGTGGCTCAATAAATTTCTTGGGTCTGTAAGCTTGTTTCTCTCATCCAGCTGAAATTTCGTGTTTCAGTTCTCCTCTGCCATTCTTCAGTTAGACGATTTATACCAGCCTATCTCTAAGTGCAGTGACTCTTCCACCTTCTGCAATCGACTTGGAAGCCTGCCTAGGGAGTTCTTTATTAGAGATGCTGTACGTTTCAGTTTTACCTCTTCCAATTGGTCATATTACTAGCTTCCCTTGTCGGCTGTGATTCCACGTGTATTCATTCTTTCTGACCATGTTTTCCTTTGAGTCCCTGAACATATTTAAAAGGGATATTTCAAAGGTCTTGCTGGTAATTTTGCCATCTAAGCTAATCTCAGAGTTAGGTTCTGTGGGTGGTTTGTCCCTCTTAGTTGTGGCTCACATTTTGTTATTTTTCCTTTTATCCTGGGGGCATGTCTAGTAATTTTTGTTGTGTATCGATCATTGTGAATGCTATATTGCAGGCACGGGTTCTGTTATCTTTCCCTGAAGGGTGTGGATTTTTGTTAAGGCAGGGAGTTAAGTTGGCTACACCCAAATCTAAATCTGTTTCCCTTGCAGTAGGCAGCAGCTGAAACGTCTGCTCAGTTCTTTCAATCTTCTTACAGTTGCTTTTCACTGGGTTCTCTGGAGTCTCCCTTGTATATGCATAGCTCCCTGACTGGGCAGAGGCTGGAAGCAGATGTGGAAGTCTCCACCTGGGGCTCCGTATTTTATTGGATTTATTCCCTCACATTCTGCCGCTTTGTCGGTTCTAAAATCTGTCTTCCAAGTCCTTTAACGAGTGAGACTGTGGTTTTCTGCATGAGATCTGGCTACCTGCTGATGGCAGGATGAGTGTTCTCACAGGGAAAGCCATATAAACACACTGCATCCAGTGCTGTTTCCTTCTCTCAAGGGTTGAGTCCACAGCAGTTCCTGTCTACTACTGGCCACTCTCCAGCAGCTTCAAATAGTTAAAGAAATTTTCCTGCATTGTTTATAATTGTTATTTCAGAAATGGTAGTCTGATAGAAATGACTCTATTTATCAGAAATAGAACTTACAATGTAATTACTTTCAAGTATTATGTAATTGACTTAACAATCTTCGAAATAATCATGAAAGGCTGACCCAGCAGATATGTCACAAGTGCCGTGTCATTCGTTCATTTGATAAGTACTTAATGGCTCCACTTTATCCCTGGTGTTGTTTTGCTTGACAGGTGGACTGTCTCTCAAGGACCTTTATATTTACTGGGGAAGACAGATCAATAATCACTGACAAAACAGTATCAAAAACTGTCACAGTGGCAGGCAATGGGGTGCCACGCTCCCCACGGGAGGGCGGGAGGGCCTCCACCTCTTCGGAGAGGCAGGGGCCTTTTCAGAGGAGGTGGGGAGTGGCCAGGCTGGGGCTGTGAGATAACAGTCCAGGCTGAGGGAAGAACTAGTACGCAGGACTCCAGGCACCCGAGGGTGTGATCAGCCAGCAGCTGCAGTAGCCTGGCATGGCTGGAGTTTGTTGTGCCAAGGGGCAGCGTCAGATCCCGAGGGCCTCTGTGACGTGCTAAGGAGTGAGACCCTGCCCTGGAGATGGCGAGGAAACAAAGAAGGGGAAAAACACGAATATTACACTTCAAAAGGTCACCTGGCTTCCCCGAGATGGTGAATGAGGACTGCTTGGTCATTCACACATGAGTGGATGCCTTCAGAGACGGCGTGTGGGCCGTCGGGCACCCAGGTAGCACCCACCTGGGGCTCGCCTCAATCTCTCATTCAACAAACGTAGTGCCTACTGTTTACGGCACTAGAGACAGGAGGCCTGTTCTCAGATGCGCGAGTCATAAGCACCGAGTCAGAGACCAGGTTCCTAGGTGGACGCTAGGATGCTCGTACCACGAGGTCACCCAGCAAACATTCCATAGGATAACAGTGAGCTCCAACTCAGCTGGGTCCATCAAATGTATTCAAACACCTGATTGATATCTGTGGAGAGTCTACCCTGGGCCAGATGCAGGATGACTCACCGTCACACATGTCACTGTGCCGACCCTGACCCGGGACACATCTCATTGCTCGCCGAGCTCCGGAGCCCGTGCCCCAAAGACCCCACCCCTCCGTGTCCACACAGAAGGTCGGCAAATATTTGTGGCTGGATAGGATGCGACGTAGCACATGTGCACAAAACGGGAGCCAAACTTATCAAGGAAATGTGAAAAAAGGCTCTGATTTCAGTCATTTTGAGCTCACTTGGCCTTGTGAGGTGAGAAGCTGATTTTCGCAGTCCTCCCGAGCCCCCTGCAGCTGTGCTCTCGTGAGCTCCCTCCTCTAGAAACGGCCTCCTGCTCATCTGGGCCACGTGGCCACCCTTGATGCTAAGCGATTATGTAACCATCTCCTTCCAGAGCCTGACATTCAGAGCTCCTTTTCCAGGCCTCGCTCTGAGGACAGGTTTGCATGAGTTCCTGTCTGTTAAAATACCAACTTCCAAAATTAAAGGGCTTGTCTCCCAGTGGCACGACACTCTTCCTCATCATCTTGAGCCGATTCCTACAGTTGCCCTGGACAACCTCTCAAGTTAACAAATTCTGAATTTTTATTAGACCTTTTTAAAAGTTTGATTTTATCCTCACTCTGAATCTTGCCGGAAGTCAAACCTAACACACGTGCTAGAAAAAGCAAGTGGCTTTTTCAAAACCTTCCACTAATGTACACGTGAAGGAATCCTGACCTCGGTAGCGGAGGGACCAAATTCTGAATGACAAGCAGCAGGCCGGCTGCCTGGAGGCCTCGAGGCTGTAGAAGGATGCCAGTCCTCCCCACTCCGAACCTCTGGCGCCAGCACAGTGCTTGGCACCCTTGGATGCCCCCACACCAGAGCCCAGAGCTGATTCAGGAGCAGGGGGGGTCCTGCCCTGCCACCTCCCATGACAAAGGGCCTCCTTCCAGCTTCCCAGGGGATCGGCCCCTCTGTTTGGAAGGAGGCACCACCTGGAGCTTCTGAGGGCTGCCTCTGCGAGGGGCTGTATCTCCGTGCTCCCCACGTTACTTAGGCCGTGGCCTGACTCCGCTGGGCACACCCGTGGGAGAGCTTCCCTGCTGCGTCACAGACACACGGGGCTCCCGCAGCCCAGCCACACGGCCAGCCTTTGTTTGGGGTGCTCCACCTGAGGCGGTGGCCCGTTCTCCCCGCACCGTGGAACTCACCGATGCCTACGGAGGGACGTGATATTCCTTCCAAGGAAAAAGCCTGTAATTAACGGAGGCTTTTTGGGAAGAATGTTCTCTCCCGCCCATTTTTTTCATTTAACATATTTTATCAGAATGAAATGCTTTAATGAGCACAGAATTGCAGCTGATCCCAGCTGAACCTCTAAGTGCTCCCCACTCAGCTCCCCATCCCCATCAAGTTATATTCACATTCGCTGAGGGTCGGGCTCCTTCCAGGAGAACCCCCCCCCCCAACTGGCAGGAACATCCTGCAGACAGATGCTTGGCAGAAAAGCCCCCCGAAACCCGGGAGAACGTGGGTACATGTGCGTGCCTATGAAGTGGGATGGCGTGTGCCCGTGTGCACATGCGTGTGCATCCGTGTTTCTGTGCTGAGTCCTTACGCGATCAGTGGGAGTCTGTTTGGAAAAGATAAATCTGAAGATACATCTCCCCCTAAGCATCCGGCTCGGCTCGGAAGCCCCGCGTGGGGGGGAAGCGGACGGGGAGGCTCCCGGAACGTGCTCCATCTCCCATCGGAGAAACTCTGAGAGCCAAGCAAGCGGGGCTCAGCGGCCCGGGTCACTCGGGCGTGCGAGCCGTTGGGCACCCAGGTAGCACCCACCTGGGGCTCGCCTCAATCTCTCATTCAACAAACGTAGTGCCTACTGTTTACGGCACTACAGACAGGAGACCTGTTCTCAGATGCGCGAGTCATAAGCACCGAGTCAGAGGTACTAAGTGCTGCGCGGGAAGCGAAGCCGGGCAGCGGGCAGAGGAAGGCCAGGCTTGGGGGCGGCTGGCCATCAGGGCTACCTGCCACCCCGCACGGCCACCCCAGGCCCTGGCGCTTCTGGGCCATCGGAGACGAAGGGACACGCCTGTTCTCATCTCGGGGAACCTGCTGGGGCAGAGACCAGCCCCTGTCCACACACACCCCCTCCCCCCTCCTGGCGGAGCTGGACCGCGCTGCCCGGCGTCCCTCTGCACCAGGCACGGCCACGGCCGCCCCGTTCAGCCTAGCCAGTCCTGCAGCCCTCATGCCAGGACCCCGAGTGACCGCCACGTACGGAGCCCTCCCTCCCACAAACGACCTTCACGGGAGCCGGCGGCAGCCTCTGTTGTGGCCGGGTGTGAGGTTCCCGGCCGTCGTTCACAGCAGCCGGCCAACTGGGCCCACGCGCCCTGCTCGTGGCGAGGAGGGGCGTCCCCGCAGGGCGGGCTGGACACGCCAGTGGGCTGAGGAGCGGAGGGAGGTCGGATGTGCTCCCGACGCAGCCTCGGGGCAGAGCGGAAAACCCGAGGGCCGCTGCCAGGCTGGACTGCTGCTGGTGCTGCCACTTTCTCACCCGACGGCCGAGGTTCCCGATCCCCGGGGTCCCGGCTACCCACGTCAGCGGCAAGGGGGGTCTTCGGGACCCGTATTGGCAGGGCCTCCAGACATGCCTTCTGCTGCTCTCCGCAGCCAGGGTCGCCAAGGGAGGGGACAGATTTTCCTGCTTCACAGCCATTCAGCTGGAAACGCAGCACAGCCCCCACGAGAGCACGCAGATGCCCCCGTGACACCCCCATCAACGTGTCCCTGGGGCTGGTCGGGGAGGCTCTGTGCTCGGTCGGATTCGCCTCCAGCTTCCACCTATCAGCCCTGAGACCTCGGCAGGTCCCTCGGGCAGAAGGTACAGAAGCCTCCTATGCTCCATCATCGGCAGGAAGGAGACGGACTCAGAGTCCTCGAGGGTCGGGGGCTGCGCCGCCACGGCGTCCCCTCCTGGCACTTTACGGGCCCGTGTGCGGATGGACACGGATGGGGAAAGTTTCCTGTGTCTGTACTAGGATCGCTAAGCTAAGAAAGTCCGAAAGCCAGGACAGCAGAATATTCTAGTGATGCGAGGGTGCCCGCCCGAGGTCCCATGTGTCCCTGGCGGTGTGTGCGCACGCGAGAACCCTCGGGTATTCCTTTCAAGCTCGCGCACTCAATTCAACGCTCCTGCCAAGTGCCGGCAAGGCTGACTGGGGCAGACCCTCCCGAGGTTGGGAAATGCGCTGGATCTGCACGTGTCACGCTAGGGCCCACGGGCTACATGTGGCCCACTGCCCGTTTTTGCAAATAAAGTTTTATTGGAACACGGACACAGCAGTAGTTTATGGGTTGCTAGCAGCAGCGTTCGCACTATAAGGAGTTGAGGATTTGCCACGGAGGCCGGTCGGCTGCAGAAAAATACTGTCTGGCCCTTTACAGAAAAAGCCAGCCGCCCAGCCGCTTCCCGAGCTAGAGCAACAATTTTCTACCAAAGCTGATTTTTGACTAGTACGAGCACGAGCCTTTGAATAAGACCGACTCACACAATGAAAAACTCACTCCCTTTCCAATTTGCTTTTGATCCTAATGACATTCAAGAGGGAGCCTCTGGTCCCAGGGCGTCTTTGGGACACTCTGACACTTGGTCCTCGCTTCCCCTGTAACAGGTCCCCGGCAGCCCTCAGGCTCTGGGTGTGGACAATCACACAGCCAGGCAGCAGCACTGCTTTCTCGGCCTTAGCTCCTCTGCCAGCCTCTATTGTAGGCAGCCACTGTGAGCTAGTACAAGCCTCCTCTTAAGACACATTTATCTATATTAACAGTGAATCACTAGCGAGACACATCAGGCAAATGACAAATGACAAATGCGGTGGGTGCGTGCAGTGGGGGCCGCAGAACCCTCATCCTGTCGGTGGCATGGGGCTGGCGGGCGGGCCCCCAACATGGGATTCCTGGGGATCTACTCCGAGGTCGGGTCACGCCTTGAGTGCTTTGCTCCAGTCTGTGTCCACGTCACAGCGAACCTCTAAGCAGTCAGGCCAGGCAGGGGGTACCCTGGGGAGCTGCCCCTCTCAGGGGGAATAAGGTCAGAGGCCGGCCTCCCTCTGGCGAGTCTGAGACTCTCTTATGCTCCCATGGCTCCTGACACCAGAGCAGAGGGGTTCCCCTAGTAAGCAATTCTGGGACACCTGCCGGGAGCCTACGGTCGCACTATATTCTATTCGGACACCAGCTGCGGGAGACCCAGTCCCTCCAGGAAAGGGCTCAGACCCACAAGGCAGCCACCACTCAGGCACCCACCCAAAGTCCAGCTGTCGCCTGTGCCTCCCACCGTCGGGCTGCAAGTCCGAGGTTCCCACGACCCTCCTTAGAACTCCGCTCATCCGCTGGAGCAGCCACAGGACACAGGACACGTTTACTCCACAGATTCTCAGTTTGTTACAAAGAACACACGACGCAACAGCAGGACGAGGAGCGGGAAGGGCGCCGAGCTCCCGCGCCCCCTCCAGCGCCCCAGCCTGAAGCTCCCCAAACCTCGGTCTCCTGGAAGCTTCCCCGTGGAGACAGGAGGCTCCATTGATCAGATTGCTGGCCATCGGCCACTGGGGTCGGACTCAATCTCCACCCAGTGTTGGGGGGCGGGGCTGCAAGCCCCTAATCCTCGGGTTGGTTCCCCGGCAACAGGCAGCCAGCCCCCCTCCTCAGGGGACTTTCCAAAAGCCACTTCATTAACATAACACAAGACAGCTCCAGAGCTTTCCACTCTGGGGAAATTCCAAAGGTTTTCAGGGCTCCCTGGGGCTTGGGGAGGGCCACCCACTGGGGCTTCCTGTGGCCCTTCACCTTGTCACAGTCAGTGCCCGCAGTTGCAGGTTTGTGGCCGGTCACCATGGGTGTGGTGGGTGCGGTGGGGCGTCTGACACGGACCCCACTGCTTTGTTCTGCTCCGTCTTTGCCTTTTATTTTTTAAAGATTTTATTTATTTATTTGAGAATGAGCGAGCGCGCAGGACAGCTGGAGCACGGGGAGCTGCCAGCCCAGGGAGGAGAAGCAGGTTCCCCGCTGAGCAGGGAGCCTGACGCGGGGCTCGACCCAGGACCCCGAGATCAGGACCTGAGCTGAAGGCAGACGCTCAACCCACTGAGCCCCCCGGAGCCCCCCAGCTGCCACCCCATCTCTGCATTTTGAATCACACCCCAGCTTCCCGTGGAGCCGAGTGGGGAACAAAACAGGCTAATCAGCCCGAGGAAGGAAAGCAAGCCCTTCGCGCTGCCCCAGCGACCCTCACTTCCGCCGAGTGGGGCGAGGCGTCCACGATGCACGGGAGATTACCGGATGGGATCCTCACCATCATTTTATCAAATTATTGCCCAGATTGGGTTGCAATTTTCTTCAAAGGGAAGAAGGAAATGCTAGTTGATGGTCTGGATTTTTGAAATACAGATCTGTAAAACCAATCCTCCCCTTCTCCCTGGGATAGCACCCTCGTGGAGGGGGCTGGGAGCAGGTGCACGGGAGGAACCCACAGGCCAGACGCCAACGTGCCGGATTTGGGGTCACAGCCTCATCCCAAGGCTTCTGGCTTCTCGCCAGTATCACGGCCACCATCACAGACCCGCCGTCTCAGTCGTTGTTGGAAAAGAGCGCGAGCACAGAAAGGTGTCAGAGCTCAAAGGCCCCAAGTCGCCGCCCTGCCCCCCTCCATCGGCAGGGGCCAGATGACCCACGTCCAGCAGGACCGCCTTCCCGAGGACGCGACGGCCCTCCTGATCTTTCTCTGTCTTGTGCCACCTCGTGACTGAATAGGTCCAGGCGCCAAGTGCAGAGTGTCCCTTGCTCCCGCTTCCCGACAAGCCCGCCACTGACTTGCCAGATCCCCGAGGAGAGGGAGGAGAGGGGCGCTGGGCCCAGACCCTTCCCAGCCGGCAGGAGGGGCTCCACTTACCCGCACGAGCTGCTGTGGGAAGGGCCCACGGGAGTTCTCTGGCACGTTGATGGGTGGGATGACCCAGTCCCGTTTCTGTCTCCTCAGCCCGTTGGTGTTCTGGTGCTGGGGCCACGGCAATAGCATGTCGTTGGGAGGCTGCGAGGCATCCAGAGCGCCATTCTGCTTTCCTTTCTGTGGTATTAGCCAGAGGGGGGAGAGAAGAGCCAAAGAAGTCTGGTTAAGTTCTGCACAGAGGAAAAGGCATCTGTTCAGAGAATCTGTTCTGTCCTCCACCAACAGAGAAAGACTGGATGATGCCTGGGGAAGTGGCTAAGTGCTTGGAGAAAAAAAAGAATCAAGCAAGATACCCATGTAACAAAATGGATTACGTAATTACACGGTGAGGGAAAGAAACCGTAAAAACAGAAGAATACGTCGCAGAGTGAACTACAGCTTTTAAATCCCTGAAGGATGGGGTAAAAAGATCATAAAGGAAAACACATTTTAATTTAAGGCTCTTGTGCATGAAAACATAGGCTAAAGACCGTTGACGACTTTGGCAAACATGATTTACAACCAATCTGCCAAAGGGTTAACAGCCTCACTATACAAAGAGTTCTTACAAATCAATAGAAACACGAGATCTTTTTGATAACAGGAAAAGGCCATGAATAGAAATCAACAGAAAAATAAAACTCAGTAGGCTTATTAAAAATGTACACATCTTCCTGTAATCAAATAATGCAAATTGAAGTAATAAATCCTCTTCAGCTGTCAAACCGACAGGACTAAACAAATGGATCCTCGGGATGGTGGAGTGTGTCGGGGTAGCCAGCAGAAGTGATGGTAGAGGATGTGGGGGCCTGGGGTTGAGCAGACCTGGTGTCTTGTATTTATGTGCATCCGAAGGTTCACTGACTCCGGGCAAGTGGCTTCATCTCTCTGAACTCCAGCTGCTTCTGTTATAAAACGGGGCTGGTAATAATAGCCCTGAATTCACAGGGTTGCGATGGCAATTAAACTGATGAGAGCCCCTGCCTATCGGGCAGCTGCTGGGACTGGACGGCGATGGCACTCACCACTTCTGGGTGCTGACCACAGCCCTTGGCCAGCTGCGTGTGACAGTGACCATCCAGAGCCTCAAAAATCATCCTTGCTGTCAACTGAAAAAAAATTTTTTTTTTAAAAGGTCCTGGCTTTGGACCCAATAGCTCCACAGCTGTCCCACAGAAACTTTATGTAAGGGAAGCTCTTCCTATACACATGGTCATTACAGGTGTTTCTATAATAATATGATGCACATATAAAATAATAAAAACACCAGGAAAAAAACCTCCGGAGAGCTGACAGCAGTAAATATGAGCTAAATGCATTATGTGTGTTCATATTTTGGGATAGTACAGTCACGGAAAACTCCTGTTTGAAGACCAGGATCTGGAGAAATGCCTCGAAAATAATGGTAAGTGGAGAATGGCACCAAAGTGTACACATAGCCATACCCCCCCCCCCCTTTGTAAGGACAGAAAAAAGATCGAAAGGAAATACATGAAAATGTCAACTCTGGTTTTCTCTGATCACCAGTGAGCTTTATGCTGTTTTATTTTACTTTACTTTTTTACCGTCCTGTGTTTCTGAATGTTACAACATACATGACTTTCTATAATTAAGGGAACCAGCAGACTTCCATGGCCATGCAAGGCACCTGCATGGACCCCATAGACACGCAAGGCACCTGCACTGACCCCACGGCCATGTACGGCACCTGCATGGATCCCAGGGACACTATGGCACCTGCACTGACCTCACGGACATGCGGCCCATCAGGGCTCACACGACAACAAGAGGCCTGGATGGGGACAGCCCATGGCACCTGGCCACAGTCTACTCCACACCAACCGCAGCGGTTCCCTCCTTGGCCTGAGCTCGGGGTCCCTCCAGCAAGGTGGCCCCAGGTGGGCTTACTATTGCCCTCCGTGGGCACAGAACCTTGCCCACTCCTTCTGGCAAAAAAGCTGAATAGAAGCACGTTAAATACAGAGAAAACCGCCTAGTTGATGAAAAAAAATAAGACCTCCTATCTGCTCCCCAGTGCCCGAATCAATGGGAAAACCCACCCAGACAAGCTCCTGGAAGGAGGGACCCCCACGGGGACTTTCTGCACCAGGGTCCCAGCTGGTGCGGCCTTGAGTCTCTGCAGTAAAAGGCATCTGTGGCATCTAAACCCCAATGCCTCTCACAGGCCGCCCCAGCCTGCGTCACAAAGCAGCCACGCGAGGGGAGCCAGCCCGTGGCCCCGACGTCTACGGAAGGGGACATGACACCCACTCCTGTTCAAGTCAGGCTGCAGGTACTGGGACTCCTCTTCAGGGTCTAATGGTGACACAGCAATGGGGTCACATCTCTAGGTTCCTCGATGGGCTTCACGGAACTACATTTAGGACAGTCCTGGCCGCACGCTGTCCCCCCACTGCCAGCGAGGGGATGACCGCCTTCCCCGCCCCGGGGCACTGGGCGCTCCACACGGCCTCTGCCTACACCCCTCTCGCTGATGCCTCAGGAGGCTTCCGAAGGTCACGCAGCTCCGGGGGCAGAGGCAGGGATCTGAATGCCGGGAGTCAGACCTCAGGGCCGGAGCACCTGGCTGAGCACCACCCCTCACTGCTGGGTCTTTGCCTGTGACATCACACCCCCCTTTACCTGTCCTCAAGTTAGGCGTGGGGAGGGCTGGGCACAATGAGCATTACCGTTGGGAGGTGAGAGTGCGGCCTGCAGGCTGGATGAGGGAGCCTCCAGGAGACGGATGTGGGCTGCTATCCCGGCCCGGGGCTCCCCACCCACAGGTAGGTAGTTCACCTGTCCCCAGGTACCCGGCCCAGGAGAAGGGCTGGGGTAGTGTGTGCCTGAGGGCAGCCAGCCGGACTTGGGGACCTTGCACGAGATGCCAGGAGCCCCCGCCACAAGCACAGCCTCAGGGAGGGGGTACTGGTCACCTGTGGCTTCCCCGATGCCCCCCCAGAGGGGGTGCGGACACACAGGTCTGCCCCCAACCCTGACCCTGACCCGGTAATGCTCCGGCGCCAGCAGACGCTCACCTGCGCTCCCAGCATTCCAGGCTCAGGACCCTAAAGCGTTCTCATTAAGCCATTTTTGTTTTTTGCTTTATCTTCATTTGCTTCGGATGAGCCTGCGCGGCGTTAATTTCCCTAGTGTTGCTTAAATAAATTGCACATATTTGCCACTATTTTAAAGCTGTGAGACACATGTAATAACAAAATCTGGTGAAAATCAGTGCCAGAGCCGTGCAGCCTCGGCCTGCAAGAGGCACCCGCTTCTCTGGTGGAGAAATGTCCGTGCGGGTCATCGGTTACGGCGATGGAGCGAGCACGTCGCTCTGGACACGCAGCAGCGCCAGGCCCACTCTGCGCGCGGCGCCCGACGCGGATGCGCGATGACACGAGTTCTCAGCCCTGCGTGCGTTACTTGCAGGTGCTCCGGACTTCCTGAGGGACGACACCTGCTGAATTCCCCAGGCGTCCCTGAATGTTGCAGAGTTGAGGGTGGCTGAGTGTTGGCTAATGATACGAACCTGACCTCTGTGCCCCGTTGCTAACACGTACGTGTGTGCACACAGGGATGTACAGGTGGGCACACATGCATGCATGTGTGCAGGAGTGTAGTGTCTGCACATCTCTGTGCATGTTCATAACATGCCACACTTTTCTCAAAACCGAAAGCCCGGCACCGTGACGGGCTAGCCAAAGCCCATCACTGGCTCACCCTAGACGGCTTCATCCAGGCCAGAGGCCTCATTCTTGGTGGGAGTCGGGGGGCTCCTGGCTGCTGGACTGGCCTTTGGGGCCAAGCGAGCTCACAGCTGCAGAACTACAGGGCAGGGAGCCCTGAGGCGGGCACCTGGTCCCGCCATCCTCTTCCTGGACATCCGGGAAGATGTGGTTAAGAGGTCACCCTCCTGGAGCTGTGGACACGAGGATGCTGCATGGAGCCCCCAACCTGAGCACGGCCAGATCTGGGCTCTGCGCCCATAACCACCCCTCGTCCTGTGCTTCGGGGTCAAGGACTGGCCATGCCGTCCACACGGAGGCCGGGCTGCCACCCGGGCTGTGCCCTGCTCCTGACCCCCGCCTGCTTGCCACTGGATGCACTCCTCGTCGGTGCCCTTATGGCCTGCCGGGGCTCAGGTCTCGTTTCCCATCTTCCACCAGCCTCCCCACTGGACTCCCTGGCCCACGCATGTCCCCTGGGAAGCCCTGGGCACACGGCAGCTGGAACAAGCCTCCCAGAGCGTGGCCTGTGCCCTCAGGTCCTGGGATGGGTCGGCTCGGGCACCAGGCCTGAGGACCTCCACGTCCCCCTGTCCCTGCCCAGGGAGGGCACCTCCCGCCCTGCCCTGGGGGCCGAGGCCTCCTTCTGGCCGCCCACTCGGCGCAGGGCACGCACAGTGGGCAGACTTAAATGCGGGGTTGCACACATTTCCTGAGCACCAGAAATCAAGGGACCCTCAGGCTCTGCCCTCAAAAGTGCTCGTGTGGAGTGGCCGGCCAGGAGTCCAAGGGCAGTGAAGACGGGGGCACAGGGCAGCCAGTGGCCGGGGTATCCTCTGCTTTACTCTTCAGGACGGCCGCTGTTCCGTGGGGCAGCGACCAGCACCGAGCCAGGACCAGGCAGGGTTCAAACCAGCAGCCAGTTACATGCCATTCAATCCGTCTGGGACGGGCGACACGCTTCATGGGGTATTTACACCTGGGCAGGGTACTGAGGGGTGAAGAGGAGCTTGTCGGGGGTGGGTTGGGGGACGAGGCTGGGAAGGAGTGGCCAGGAAGGGGCGACGTGGAAGCAGGACAGCATGGGTGCCTCCAGAACCCGTATTAAACTAAAGGGACGTTTGGGGCCTAGAAGAAGAGGGGGAGCATCCCAGGCTCCCCGGTGGGCAGAGCTGGTCTGACACAGGCTGCTCTTTACTGGCCTGGTGAGGCTTGTTTTGCCCCCCGCACCCCCAAGCCGTGGCTCCTCTGTGTGGAGCGAGGAGACCCTTATGGGGAGGTAGCGGGGGTGATGTTGGGGCACTGGGCAGATGGTCGGGGGTTTCAGCCCCATTTCCGGTTCACAGTGGGGAGAAACTCGAGAAGAGTCACCCTGGAGGGGGTCCTGCAGGCTGGACAACCAGGGGTGCAGAGGGAAGGGGTCGGGGGCTTTTGCCAGGACACCAGGGGGTGGTGGCCTGGCCTAGAATGAGCCCCAGGTGTTCAGAGGGACGGGGGGCTTCGGGGTGTCCTACAGCCTCATAGCTCAGGTGAGGGAACTGAGGCACAAGGAGGAAGGAATTTGCCTGGCTGGTGGGGGAGGGGTTAGCCAGGGGTGGTGCAGGGGGAGGTGCTCCCCGGGAGGAGACGTGGGTTCCCTCCTGGATGCTCGAGGCAGGGTTAGCTGTCCCCTGGGATGGGCCCCCCTCCGGCCATGGGCAGACAGCCGGGATTCCACCCTGGCGGCTGCACCGGGTGTCCCCCCGGCCGTGGTGGCCTCCCCCCAAGAAGGGCAGGGCACTACCTGGGGCTGCAGGAGGGATGGGCTCGCTGTCCTGGACTAGGGAGCAATGGGGTGGGAGGGGTTCCCACCAGTCCCCCCACAACCTCGGGCTCAGGTGTCTCGGGCCACAAGGGACACCTGCCCCCACCCCACCCTGCCCCACCCCTCTCGTCCCCTCCACACACCCCAGTCGTGCCCTGGGTCAGGGCTGCCCGTGAGCCGGTCCTACCTGGACACACCTGGGTGCCCAGGTACCCCAGACGCAGCCCGCACCGCCCAGTGCACTGACCGGGGGCACTTCCCCAAAGGGGCAGATGAGGGTGTGGAGCGGCCCCCGGTGCAGACCACACGGGCCACTCTCACTTGCAAAGTCCTAGATCTGCTTCTTCAGCAGCTTTTATTTGCAAAGCGTTTCTTGTTTCAGCTGCCTCTCCCTCCGCGGCGCTCCGGGCCGGAGTCACTGCCGACGGTGCTCTGGGACAGCGAATAGCCAGGGGACCTCGTGAGGCCAGGGGCCCAGAGCGGGGGTCCCCAGAGCCGGGGGTCCTAGAGAGGGGATCCCAGAGCCGGGTTCACAGAGCTGGGGTCCCAGAGTGGGGGTTCCAGAGAGGGGATCCCAGAGTGAGGGTCCCAGAGTGGGAGGTCCCAGAGCCGGGTTCACAGAGCTGGGGTCCCCAGAGAGGGGATCCCAGAGTGGGGGTCCCCAGAGTGGGGGTCCCCAGAGTGGGTCCCAGAGCAGAGGTCCCAGAGCCGGGGTCCCAGAGGGTGGTCCCAGAGTGGGGGTCCCAGAGCGGGGGTTCCAGAGAGGGGATCCCAGAGTAGGGGTCCCAGAGCCGGGGTCCCAGAGCCAGGAGCAGGACCTCAGGTGTGCCTCTAACTGTCTCTGGGCCTCAGTCTCCCCGCTCAAGGGGCTGCGTGAGCTCTGGGCATTGGGCGACCTGGACAGCTGGGGTGTGAGCAGTGGGCTGGGGTACCAGCCCGAGGGTCAGCTTCCCCCCACAATTGGGGAGGGTAATCTCACTGCCGGGTGGGAGTCTGGAGTCACCGCATCGAAGGACGTCGACTTCGCAAAGACAAAACGGCATCTGGGGCCTCCCCGGGCTGACGGCTGGTCCCTCTGCAGACAGACCGTCTGTGGCACCTGGGCACCTGCGGGGCCCAGGACAGGTGGCCTTAAGGTCCTTCCGGACTTCTCGTCTGGCCCTGGCAGCTGTCCCCCGGCAGGCTCTCTGGGCCGGGCTCAAGGGCAAGCGTCCCCTCTTCCAGGGATAACGTGGTGAAGCCCCCGCACTGGGCTCGCAGGTTGTTATTTTAGGCAAAGAGTTGGGAGGTGAGGGGCCCGAGGACAGGACGACGGCGCAGCAATGACGACAGCCCTCCGGCTCACCGAGACCGAGGCCGCGGTTCACGGGCAAGCTGTGGAAGAAGCCGCGAGTCCACCGCCGGCCCCTGCCGGTCCGAACCTGCACCCCACAGCCATCTGCGGGCGCTGCCCCCGCGGCCCCCGCTCGGCACATTATTTTCGTCGGCTCCCGGCAGCTCTGTGCCGCCCGGTCTTGCTCTCCCTGTACCAGAGGATTGTTCTGTGTGTCTGATTATGAGTGTAATTGAGTGTGACTTCCAGGTGAGGTCTTCAGGGACGCCACAGATGAGGAAGAAGCCGGGTCATTTCCCTCCATCATCAATTCACCAGGGAAAGATGAATAATGCAAAACTGACCCGAGGCAGGATTTAAATTATCGCCTTTTTTTTTTTTTTTTTGGAAAAAAGCGGGGGGGGGGGTGGTGGTGGAAGAAAAATAGTGTCGGGAAGGCTATGATCATACGCACCTCCTCCCATCTACATGCAAAAAGTTCTAATTCATCATATTTTCTATTATCTAACTGTTCACCTGTAAGGGACACAGAGTTATTAAGAGCCAAGTGTGAGCACTGGCTGTTAAATGGGCTGACTTGTCAAGCATCAGAGGTGAAGGTAAATAGGAAGCATAAATAATCAGAGGCCACGGAGCTCGGGTGGCTTCCCTCGGGCCCTTCCTGCCATCTTGGTCGGGGGTGGGCATCTGCTGCTTCCTGGGTGACTATGTCCCTATTTCCTCGTGATAGGGATGCAGGCGACAGGTCCCGCTGCACCCCTTCCTGACCCAACGTATCAGGTGCTGTGGAGCAGGGAGGGGGGAGGCCCAGCCCCAGTCCACCCGCATGGTGGACAGGCTCCAGGGGGTTGGAGCCAAGCACCTGCTCTAGAAATGCCTCCCAGGTGCAAAGGGACCGAGAAGAAGGGCAGAGCCTGGGCAAGGCCAAGTGAAGAGTGTCGCGGGCCAAGGTAGGGGCAGCCCCGTGGAAACCCAGGGGTGGGAGCAGAGGGGGAGCAGAGGGAGGGCAGAAGGGGGGCAGAGGGGGGCAGAGGGAGGGGGGTGCAGAGGGGGCGGGAGCAAGAAGGGGGGCGGGAGCGGCACCAGGCTCCCAGCACAGTCATTAGACCAGGGACACTTGGCGCTTCTGCAAAGCGCGGTGGGTAAAGGGAGTCGGCTATCCTCCGGGGAGTGGGGATGGGGTGGGATGCTCAGAGTCGCCCTCTCAGCAGACGCAACTAATATGGAAACTGCCTCAAGATGCCCACGTGCCAGACCCCAAGGGGTGCATTTCTAAGGTGTGCCCAGCAGCCCTGACCCCCCAAAGATGTCACAGATGACAGCCTGACGCCCCGACAGGCCCTCCCCGCCATCCTCAGGTCCGGGGCTGACCTGCTGGACGCTTCCTTCCTTAGCCTCTCAAATTCCTTCCACTTTTGAGAAAGTGGCCTGGACCCGAATCCATCTGATTTGATAAAAGAATCTATGGAAAAATCTCCACTTTGTTCCCGGTGGGACATGCCACGCGGGCACCGTGTCTGCTGATGCTCAAGGCTTCTCCTTCACCACGGGGCTCCGGGTGGGCTTCACATGTGCACCCAGGCCCCTCCCCTCGGCGTCCCTGGGGGGCCGACTCCCGCGACCGGCACTGCAGGCCTGCGGACCCCGATGCCCGGACACGGCTTCCTCGGGCGGGCGCCGGGCAGACGATGAGGAAGGGCTGGGGGCGGGAGAGGGCGACGCTGGGCTCTAACCTCCCTGGGCCTGTTCTCCCGCCTTCCGGGCCGGGCGGTGCACACCCTTCTCTGTGCGGTCAGTGCGCGGCTGAGCGCCGGCCTCCCCGCACGGGGGGATCTGCGCTTGGAGGACGGAAGGTTCTGGGGGCCCTGGGAGGCCACAAGCTTCGTTTTCTCCACTCCCACGAATAAAGCAGCCCTTCTCCCCCGCTCCCCGTCCTTCGTGACACCGAGCAGGTGCCAGTGAATGCAGCCGGTACCTCGTTCCTTTAGCCTCCCTGCCGGGTCCCGCCCGGGCTCGGAGGCACCTGTGATTCACACGCGCACAGTGACCACTGACCTGTGTCCATCGTCCCACCTGCCCGTTCCTGAACGGCCCTAACAGCTGGGGAAGTAAGTGGCCCATCTCAGACGCAAAAACACGACGAAGGGCCTGGTGCTCAAAGATCACTGATGGCACAGGGGTCTGTGGTCAGGGGGACGTGCGGGAGGCCACGGCCCTCGTGCACTGTGACCTGACCGAGGTGGTCGGTCGTGCTTTATTCCCCGAACACGGGTGTCACTTATGCCTCTCCTCTGTCTCCTCCTGTTTCCACTGCTTCCTTACGGCTTTGGGTGACACGTGCTTCCGTAAAGGAAATACCGCCTCCTCTACCCCCCATGTCAAACCTGGTGCTGATTTTCACTGAAGATAATCAGAATCTTAAAAACAAAAGAAGCACTAAAGTCTGTCCTGATAGTTCATTTCTCTGCCTCCTACTCCCCTTTCAATATGCATTTGAAAAATGGTACATTTTGTTTGCCTGCAAGCATGTATATTTAAAATATTTAACTAGGCTGCTATCTGCAGCCTTCTGGCTGGTTTCCATGGCAGCTAAGGACGGACAGAGTAAAATGGTATTTAACAAACACAAAATAAAACAACGGGGAAACATCTCTGTTCCTCAGCAAATAGAACATGCGAGCCGTTCTAAATAAACATTTGCATGAGTTTGGTTCTGAGAGGCGCCGAGCGGATTTTCCGACGTGCGCATGGCCCCTGAGCAGATGGACGCAGGTGTGATCTTCCCCCCACAGCACTACGCTATTTCTGACTCCTGATCTCTTCTAGGAAGGGCAGGCGGGTTTGCAAATTCCCATGGAAATCATTCCTGGCTTGGTTATTCCCTCCTGTATCCCCGTGGGAGAGCGTCTTCGTTGCTCACTCACACCCAGGGCATCGGGGAGGGAGGGGCTGCTGTCGTCCCCGCACACACCTGGGCAGGTGAGGCCCTGGCAGGTGCAGTGACCGGTCACGTCCCCCGAGCTGGCGCACGGCTCCTCTCTGCCCTGCGGCTGGTTAGCGTGAGCGCTCCTGACACCCTGTCCCACCCGGGCCAAGCAGGGGGACCCAGGTCCGGAAACTGAGCCGCCCCCGTGGAAAGACTTCAGTCGGGGCTGCTCAGGCACTTTTACCAGCCGGGGGCTCCTGGTTGGGAAGGTGTCATGCTGTTCCTATTGGCGTCAGAACCACCTTTCTCTTGAATACCTCAAAGGTCACCCCCTGTCCTCCTTCGCCTTCTCTCTCCCCAAAAATGAGGATGCGGTCGGCACAGCACCCAGTGCAGGCAGGGCAGGGTGCACCCTGCAGGGCAGCATGCGTGTGCAGACGGCAGGCTCAGGGGCCGCGGTGAGGCCCAGGATCCAAGCACAGAGGGCAGGACGGGAGACCCCGCCCCATCCCGACGAGCCCCCCCCCCCGTGTGGGTGTGGGTGTGGGTGTGGGTGTGCGTGCACGAGGCTCACACCACGCGTCCAGCCGGGTTGCTCAGCCGTCCAGGCCTCCCCAGCTCACCCAGGACCCCCAGGGCCCCGGCGGTTGAACACCTGTCTCCAGCCCAGGGCCTCTGCGCCTCGGCACTGCCGACATTAGGAACTAGACTGCTCTCCGGGGTGTGGCCTCCTGGGCATTTGCCAGGCGTCCGTGGCCCCCACCTACTTGATGCCAGAAACTCCCCTACCTGCCGCCCCCACCCCCAGTTGTGACAACCCAAAGTGTCTCTAGGCTCCTCTGCACGCCCTGGTGGGGAACTTGCTCGAGAGAATCAAGAAAATCATACTTGTCTAGAAACATTTTAAACGAAACTACTCTTCATTTTACGGGGGGGGGGGGGGGAACAATCGCAGCAAAAAAAAAAAAAAAATTAAATTAAATTAAATTAGCAAGTTAAGCCACACTGTGTTACTTTTTTCCCGGAGTTGTTAGCGGTGGAACCAAATGAATCTTTCACATTGGTGTCAATTAGTGAGAAATATCGTCAGTTTTGTCAGCGTTGATGGCTCTGGAAGGCTTCAAAGAGGACGTGATCAGGGTCGGCCTGAGAGCCTTAACTCAACCAGACTTCCAGTCTCATTTCCTTCCGGAAGGCGCCCCGGGGATGTTCAGCCCCGTAGTCGGTTCTGCTGTCCACCGAGGACGTGGGGCCCGCAGGATGGGCTCCAGGCCGCGTGTACGCCAGGTGGCGGGGCTCAGGCTCACAGGTGACCTCGCTGGGGCTTCTTCTCAAAGCAGAAGCGCCCACGACCGCCTCTCTGTTGTTTCCAGAAACATCTTCAGGAACAAGAAGGATTTTATACTTCACCAAACATCCGGTGGGAGCCACGGCCTGGAGAGAACCACCAACCTGTGTGCGTCTGGACACACCTGCTTGATTTTCACCAGAAACACCTACCGGAGGGCAGCCTGCACCCACGCTGCCTCACTCGCGTGCATGCACACGCACACGCCAGCCCCCATCAGGGGCTACAGGCCCCGGGGGTGGGTGAGCAACAGCCCAAGGGCACAAGCACGTCTGCAGTGCTCACAGCTCTCGTGCACACACGCACCCGTGCCGTCTCCGCTCACTACGCGCCCAGGAGGCTGCATGCAGAGAAGTGTCCTCCGGCGCTGGCCGCCCGGCCCCCCAGGCCCAGACTCGGATGGGCTGAGACGGGATCTCGCCCAAGGACGGGAGAGGCCGGGCTGGAGGTGGCCTCTGTCTTCTCTCATGCTTTAGGCCTTGGCTCCTAATGTCGCCTTTCTGACCCTGGACACGGCGGCAGCCTCTGCCCCCTGCTCAGGGCCCGCTCCCAGTTCCCGGGGTATGGGGACACAGAGGCTGCCGCAGGGCGCGTCGGGCAGGGACACAGCCGTGCTCGGTCGTCACTCCCCCAGGGAACCAAGAGAGGGACTTGGGAGCTTTCTGACCCAGGGGACCCCAGAATCCTCTGAGGGTGCCCTGCCCATCATGTCCACCTCGAGATCGTGCTCCTGGAGACTGCAGGGACCCGTGCGGCCTGTCTGCCCCGGCTGACATGCCGGAAGCTTCCTTGCCTGGCAGCGACGCTCGTCCTCGTCCCTTTGGTCTCCGCCCGGGTGCCAAGCATCAGCGAGCTGCCGCTCCTGCCTGACTCGGCTCCCGCCCGGCCGGTCTCACTGGGACAGTGCCGGCCAGAGTCGTGAGGCCCCCCGGGCTGTGCCGGTGACCCGTCACCTCCGCCCCGCAAGAGGGCGGGCGGGTCAACCCCGGCACCCGGGTGTGCGGGGCCCTTTGCAGCCTGAAATAGTGTCAGCGTTTAGCTTTCCCGCCGGGCACGTCCTGCTCACCCGGGGCCAGGAGAGGACAGTCGGGTGGACGCGTCGCCCGAGGGCCGTTCTCCAAAACCGTAGACAAGGAAGCCAAGAGGCCCCTCCGACCAGGTACAACCACCACTCACACCCTGCGCGCCAACAGTTAACAGCCGCCGTGAGTTTGAGGAGTTCCGCTCATCCCTGGGGACCCAGCGGTGTGGGGGTGCGGGGCTGCGGGGCCCTGACGTGCAGGGATATAGGGCTTGTGGGGTGTGGGCAGTCCGGCGTGTGCCTGGAGCAGCCCTGTGGTGGGGGGGGGGGCGAACACGCATTAGGGCTGCAGGAGGCCGCCCCCACGGGGCATGGGCGCGGACACGTCTACACCTCGCCCACGATGGCTGATCGCTCGCACGAGGCCATCCGTCTTCTGGGAAGAGATGAAAGAGCCGTCTTGCCACTGTCTGAAGTCACACACTCCATCCCTCGGGCAGCACCTCTGACCTGGGTGCCTTCCCAAGGCACCACCTTGCGCGGAAAGCCCCACGGGGCCCCTTTCAGTCAAAACCTCTGAATCTGCGGTGTCTGGGTGCAGGCCCAGGCGCACCGGCCCTCCGGTGCTCACTTGGGGGCCTTCCCGCCTCGGCCGGCCTTGCCTGAGGGGTCTCACCTCTCGGGTGGGCAGGTGGACGGCAGGAACGGGTCCTTAGCGGGCCGTCTCCAGCGCACCGTGTCGTGACCCCCCTGGGGGTCCTTGGTGATGGAGGCGACGGGCTCCTGCCTGCTCTCGGGATGGAGGGGTGACGAACTGTGGGCGGGTGCAGACGGACGGCAGGGCCTCGCCATAGGGGTCTTGGCCAGACCTGTTCTTGCTGTCCTGGGGACTGCGTGGCGGCATGCGGGGACCTGGGGGCGTCTGGAGGCCTGGGCGGGACCCCGGCTCGGGACCCACAGCCCACGTTTGGGGGCCTACACGAGGTCTGTCTGCAGTCCGCTCAGCCACAGGCGGGGAGGCCACATGCCTGGTGAGACAGCGTCCTGGGGCCGCTGAGCCAAAGCACCAGAGCCCGGGGCGTGGTGACAGCGGAAGTCTGAGGTCAAGGTGTCGGGGCGGGGGGGGCGGGGGCAGTTCCCTCTGGGGCCGTGGGGAGAGTCCACTCGGGGCCTCTGTCCTCTACTCCGGGGGCCGGCTGGCCGTCTCCACCGTCCTTGGCTGTGGAAGCGTCGCCCTGCTCCCCGACTTCACCTGCGGAGTCCCCCCTGCATGCGTGTCTGTGTCCAGATTTCCCCGCGGTGTCAGCACACCGGCCTGACCTGCGTGTCTGCGAGGCCTTCCGACAAACTCCCCCATTCCGAGTGAGCGCAGGTTAGCACCCCGCAGATGCTCCCCGGGGGACGCTTTCGGCCCGTCCAAGGCGGGGACACAGGAACGCGTGGGGAGACCATGTCCGCCCCGGGGCCGGCCGGGCGTGGGTGCCGCTCGCCTGAGTGTATCTTTCATAAATGCTGACGTGCGCGTTAAGAGCCAGGATTAGTTTCATAAACAACAGTTTCTTTTTTGCAAACTATACCCACAGGTCCCATTGCCACGTTCGAGTGCGAGCGCAGCCCGTCAGCTGACAACCATGCGCGAACCTTTATCTTCAGTATTTACTGTTAGGCCAGAATATTGCTCCGATTCCTCGGGGGCGATCCAGCACTCCTGTGGGAAATATGTGACCTCATTTGCATTTTCTAATTGAATTGCTATCAGCTTTCCTGCAAGACTGCACAAAAAAATGTTATTCCAGATTCCAGCATGGCTGGTATTACCCACAGAAAGGCTGCCTTTGAATAGTTGCTAAGAGAGGAAACAGGAAGGGGAAAACTTGCCAGATTTTTATGGCTCGTCTCACCAGGGAGCTGTCAGTTTTGTCCAGCTCCACCGAGTCGCCCAAAACACCAGGCAGGGAGGCTGCACTTGGAGAAAGAGGATTCACGGAACCGGGAAATTAGGGGGACCCCGCACGCTGGTCCTTGGGGGATGTACTTCAAAGCTCCTTTTGGCAAGAGCTTCCCGGGACTTTCCATCCTGCACACTGCTCCCTTGGAAAGGGTGCTTTCTGTGTCCAGAACCTTTTGCCAGCTGCACCTCTGCTCACTGTGTCCCCATCTGAACTCCCCACCGTCCCCAAACTCAGCCGGGAAGCCCTCAGCATGCATTATAGAAAAAAATTCTGCCCAGAATTGATTTTGGGCGGTGGGGTGGGCTAGGGGTCATTCCACCTTTATTCCTTAAGCATCATCTACTGAAAAGATCGTCCTTCCTCCGTTATCCTAGGTAGGGCCCGGCAAACTTTTTGTTAAGGGGGTCAGATAGTTCAATATTTTAGGCATCACAGGCCAAGAAGTGAAATCAAAGGTATTAATATAGATACTTATACAACCATTTAAAAATATAGAAACCATGCTTAGCTTGCAGGCCATCAAAAGGCGGGTGGCAGGTGGCAGGTCAGATCTGGCCGTGGGCTCTAGTGTACTGACCTTGGCCACAGAGCGCTGCTCTTATAAAAATCAAGCGCCTGCACCATGTGCACTGACGGGGTTTATCAGGCCGTATACGTGAAGCGAGTGAATTCTACTGTGTAAAAGCTACTCCTCCCTGAGGATGATTTTTAAAAAACATGAAATGTTTTTTTCTTTGCTTGCCATTCTGCTCCATTTGTCTATCTGATCACCTTTGCTCCTTAGCCACCCTATTTTATTTTATATTTTATTTTATTTTATTTTTTCATGAGTGACATGGAGAGAGAGGCAGAGACATAGGCAGAGGGAGAAGCAGGCTCCATGCAGGAAGCCCGATGTAGGACTTGATCCCAGGACCCCAGGATCATGCCCTGGGCGGAAGGCAGATGCTCAACCACTGAGTCACCCAGGCGCCCCTAAACCACCCATTTTAATTACTGCAGTTAATGGTTCTCAAATGGGGGAGACTTTAGTCCCTGGAAACATTTTGCAAAGACTGGAGAGAGCTCTGGTGGCAATGGGGGTGTAGGGGTAGGGGCCGGGGATGCTGCTGGGTGGACGTCATACAGCGTGCAGGACCACCCCACCATGGAGGATGGTCTGGCCCGAATGCCAGCAGTGCTGAGGTCAAGAAACTGCTCTGGTTTGCACATAGACCTCACCACGTCCCAAATACCAATCTTCGTGCTGTTATGGGCTATTCTTGGGCCTTTGCATTTTCATTTAAACATTTAAAGTCATCTAGGGGCAGCTGGGTGGCCCAGCTGGTTAAGCATCCAACTCTTGATTTTGGCTCAGGTCATGATCTTGGGGTTGTAGGATCGAGCTCTGCGTCATGCTCAGCGGGGGATCTGCTGGAGATTCTCTCTCTCACTCTCTCTCTCTGACCTCCCCCCCTTCTCTCTCTCTCTCAAATAAATAAATAAATCTTTAAAAAAGGTTAAAGTCATCTCTCTGCCCTTCTATAAACTAGTAGACAAGCAAAACATGCTGTGATTGTCATTCGTGTTGGACCGTTGAGTCTCCAGGGACCTCTGGGTGGAACTGGCGTCACCACGGCACCAAGCTTTCTGAGCTATGAGCAGAAGTTCTGGTTTTCAGGGTCTTTAATTGTTCTCAACAACACGTAAGGGTCTTATAAAGGTTTCGCCAGATTTATTCCTGGCTGTATGATCATTTTAAATGCGATTGTCATTGGCATCCGGCTCAAATTTCATTTTCTAGCTATTTATTCCTGGTGCGTGGAGGTGCAATTGCTTTTGCACCGAGCACTCTTGCTAACTAACCTCACTCACCCAGCCCAACAGGTTCTCGGCACATTATTTCGGGTTCTTGACATTCACAATCCTATAAACTACGCACACCGCCGGGTCTGTTTATTCTGACTCCTTTTCTCCCCTGACCTCAGCGGCTTGAAGCTCTGGCATGTGACATAAGAGCAGCCTCGTGCTATTTCGGATGTCAAGGGAGGCTCCGAGTATCCCCATCGCACCCTGGCGGTGTGCTGCACGCCCTTGACGAGGGTAGGGGTGGTCCCTTCTTTTCCTAATTTGCTGAATATTTCATCCTGAATGAAGTTACATTTAACAACCGATATTCAGGTGGTCACGTGGTGTCTGCCCCTTATTTTGTGTTGAATCACAGGTATCCGCTTCCAGGAGTTAGAGCAGTCTTCTGCTCTCGGAACGGACCCGTGCAGCCACGGTTTGTCCTTTGCAGACACGGGTGCACTTGAGCTTGTTAGTATTTTGCTCGGGTGTTGTTTTCATCGATTTAAGAGCAGCCTGGTGCACGGCAACCCGCTCCCCTCCTGCCCCTTCGGAGTTCTCGCCGGTTCTGGCTGGGCGCCTGTTCGCCTCTCTGGACAAGTTTCTCGGGATGAGCTTTAAGTCCTCCCTACAGTTGGGGTAGCGCTTCACGCGTGGCCGTGGCCGTGGGGCGCGGGTCTGAATTGAAAGGTGTTCGTGATAACGGAACAGTTGAGGTTTTCTGCTCCTGTTGGTCTTGGTGAGCGGCATATTCCCAGAACCTTGTCACTTCGGGTATGTTCCCAAGTGCGTCGGCATTGACCGTCCGCCACGCACGGCAACCGACCGCGAGGCTGCTCATCACGCCCTGTTGTCCCTTCCGATTCGGATCACGGCGGTTCCTTGCTCCCTCTGATCGGCTCGGGAGTTCAGAGGCTCAGCTGCTGTCCTTGGGAATCCTATGATTTTGATTGAGCGCGCTCTGCTCAGAACACTGTGCACCCTGCATGCGGTTTCCTTCCTGTGAGGCCCGGGCAGGAGGCTCTTCACTCGACTTCCAAATCTACGGGGGCTTTTCGGTTACCTTCCTCCTTCCTTGCTCTGATTCTAAGCCTGAGGCTGGAGATTGAGCCTGCAGCCACGTGTCGCGAAGGTGCTGGGCATCCCTGAAGGTCACGTGTTCGCAGCCGTGCTTGGTTCTGGGTTTCGGAGGGGAGGCCAGACTCATTAAATCTGTGGGCCGAGACTTCGATTTCCTTGCTGGCTCTCCGTCTGCCGGCTCTATCGGGGACTCAGAGGTGTGTGTGCTAATTTTAACCTTTCATGGAATATTTGTTTATTTCTCCTTTTAGTCCTACCAGTTTTTGCCTAAGTATTTTGAAGCTGGATTATCAGGTGCACACAAATTTAGGACTCGTACATTAACAGAATGCCCAGCTCCCCTCTGATGAGAATTGCATGGTGTTTTCCCCGCGTCTTTTTACTCTGAACTTTTCTCCATCTTTACACAAAGCATATTTTTAAAGGCACTTTAAAAAAATATTGCCTAAATCTGCAGACTAGAAGAGGTGAAAACATTTGAACAGGACGTGCACCCAGGAGGCAGGAGGGCTTAGCTCTCCTTTGCACGGTGCTGGGTCATTATTAAGTTACCCGGTGAGAGCATAATGCTTCCTTTGCAATCACGTTAGAGTCCTGTGAGAATCCCATGGGAAAATAAAGACGGTATTATGATAGATATCTTTTTATCACGTTAGTACAAGGCCTTTAGGTCACTCCTCAAGTTCAGATTTACTTATGACTTGAAATGCCATCTACCTTGGCCAGGGCTCCTTGTGCATCTCAAATTGATCGTGTCTACCACTGTGACCTGATGGTGATTTTCCAAGACCTTGTACAGGGGTCTTTGTCTTATCCGAGTAGTGTATTAATTCCATTTCCATCATCTTCCAGGGCATGTGAGCATCCTGGATTCTCTGGCTCCATGATCCTCTGGCTCCATGCATGCTTTCTCGTCTGTCCTGTAGCTTACACCTCACGTAGCATCTCACCCGCCTTGCTCACAATTATTTGTATCTACTTATTCTTTTCATGGCTTTTCACTCTAAGCTTTCATCTCAAAGCGTCCTATTTCTGCCTGAAGAACATAACCTATAGCAGAGTCTCTTGTGGTGGTTCCTGAAGGAGACTTTCACTGGGTAACAAAATCCTGTGTCTGTCACCACCCACCACCTTCTGGTGCCCATCGTCCCTTCACCCCTTCGAGAAGCCAGCTCCCCTATCATCGTTGTGCCTTCCCTGGAGCTGGCTTCTGTTGGATTTCAGATCTTCTGTGTGACTTTGGTGTTCAGACATTTTACCATAAAATGTCTGTTGTGGACTGAATGCATGTGGCCTCAAATTCGTATGCTGGAACTTGTGCCTCAGGGTGATGGTGTCAGGAGGTGCAGCCTTGCAGGGTGATTAGGATCAGAGGAGGTCATGCCAGATGGGATTGGTGCCCATGAGTGACACTCGAGTGTCTGCTTGCTGCCAGGTGAGGATTTAAGACATCAAAGGCAGCAGTCGGCAGGAGGCCCTCTCGGGGACCTGACCACATTGCCACTCTGGTCACAGACTTCCCGCCTCCAGAATTCAAGGAATCCATGCCTGTTGTTTACAAGCTGCCCAGCCTACAGTGTTTCCTTCCAGCAGCCTGAATGTGTGAAGACTGAGCCTAAGTGCAACTTTCTTCATATTATCCCACGTAGAATCCACGGGGCACGTTGAAATGATGCCTGGATGTCTTCTGTCATTATCTTTTCAATTATTACTTTGGCTCCATTTTATCCCCCCCTCATATTCCAAACATACATTTTTGGGGACCTCTTGCTACTTCTCCAGCTTACTCTTCCTTCTGTATTTTCCTTCTCCTTGTCATTTAGCCTGAATATTTCTTCTGACATTTTCTGCTTCACTAAATCTCTCTTCAACTGCATCTAATCTGCACATATATCTACCCATTGAGCTCTTTTGTTTGTTGCATTTTTCCATCTTAAAATTGTGCAATTCCTTTCTACTCTTCTTTAAAAATCTTGTATTCAGTAAGCTTAAACACTGTAAGCATAGATATTATAATTCCTATGTCTGATAACTCCATTACCTGTAGCTACTGTGTGCCCAGTTATTTTCTGCTGAGTGCTAGGCATTGTTTATAAGAGAAGACGGGTATAATTCAAGGCCTAGTGAGGTACTTTCCACTGGAGAAGATTGACATTTGATTCTGGCAGGTGGTCGGGGATGTCAACAGTATGGTATTACATTAAACCATTTATAGAGAGCGACATTATTCAAAGGTTGGCATTGGTCTTTGTAAGGACAAACCAACTAAGTGACTCTGTCTCACACAGACCCTCCTTCCTGTCCCCAGGAACCACCCTGGGGAGGGTCCAGTGGCTGTGATGGGCACAAGACTGAGGGTAGGGACCATGCTGATGGCAGTAGTAAGAGCTGCATCCTTGCAGCAGGGCTCTTGTGAGTCTACAATCTGTATGACACATAACCTCATATAATACCTGTGACAACCCCACTGTTATCCTATTTTCCATATCAGTAAATCTTGGTGTGGTCAAGTGACATGTCCCAAAGCATCAGACAGTAAATTAAAGAAGATTTAATTTAAACTGTAACCCAGGGCAGCCAGGCTGCTTTATGGTGCTGGGCTCAGTCATACCTAGAAAGCCAGTTTTCACTCCTCTCTAGAACACTGATTCTTCCATTCAGCATAGGGGCTGTGGTCCCGTGACTCTGTCCCTAACTGTAAAGTGGGGACAATGAGAGGAGCCACTTACAGATGTTTTGAGAGCCAGAGGGGTGGATACCTCCTAGGACAAGGCCTAGGCAGGGTCCTAAAAAGTCAGGACAAGGAATTCTGAGTTTGAAAGTAAGAAGACACAGGGAGTCATCAGGTGACCTGAAATGAATAGAGAAGGGCTGGGTTGGGCGGGCTGCAGAGACTCTGCCCGCCACCTTTCATGCACGCAGGCATGTGGCCCCACAGTACCCCGCATCTAGACTTGCCAGGATGGCCTGAGTCTGGGATGCAGATTCCTCGCCTCTCCTTTTGCCCCTTGGGTGCTTGTTGGGCCAGCCTGACGTGGGGCTGGAGAGGCACTTGTACTGAGGACTAATTGCAATCACCTTCCAAGAGGATCAGGGGATTAACTGCATCAGAAATCGCTTCATTAACATGCCTAACAAAAGGTGTCATTATGTTTTCAATTAGTACCTTTTATCTGAGGACTTCCACAGGCTTTAAGGACCTCTACCCTCTGCTCTGAGACGCGTATTTTCTCCACTGCAATCAGGGATATAAGCCTTAACACTGGGGGCCAGCCTGTCAGCCCCTGGCCCTGCACCTGAGGGAAGGGGTCCCCCCATGGCCCATGTCCCAGCCACCCCAGGGCCCACCTTGCTCATTGCCTTCTCACCAGCTCGTGGCCCATCATCATCACCCAGGAAAGAATGGAAACCACCATGGGACCCTCCATCTGTCCTAGGGTCTCAGCACCCACATGGAGAGACTCGCAACATACTGCGGCTCTGCTAAGGGAAATGGGCTTTGAGGCCTGGGTCAACATAGCCATGAGGGCACTTGACGTCCTTCCTGGGTGGATCAACTCATTGCCAGAGGGGAAAGCTACCCACCAGAGTCACCACTTTCTCTTCTCTAACCTAAACCACCTCTGTTTTGTTTAAAAACAAGATAACACAAAATACAGGTCCCTGTTCTCCCAAAGGGGATTCCTTGGAAGCCCCGAAGAGGGTTCCCTGATCCGCCGGCTTGGGAAACTTGCAGACTGTCTGCCCCTGCGGTTCATGAGGCACCGTAATTGTGTGAGGCGCTGGGTAAATGTGCAGGAAGGAATCTGACCAACCTGGTCTAACCCTTTGCTTCCCAGGGTCTTTTCGGAGGAATGCCCGGGAATGCTGTAGAAGGCATTGCTTCTCGCGGTGCATTCTCTTTGCTGACCTGATGCACCTCACATCACAGTAATTCTGAGGGTCCCGAGGCCCCCTGTTCGCTGCAAGGTTTTCTGCTTCCCCACGGGCTGACCCCCAGGCAGGGGGCAGTGAGCAGCTGGGACTGGTCATGAGGACAAACAGGGCTGCAATTTCCTGCTAACCTGCCAGCCCCACACCCGAGGCCAAAGCCTCAGGCAGGAGAGGTTACAGAATTTGGGGTGCCCAGGGAGAAACGGGAAAGAACAATTAAGACAGTCAAGATTGTGCATTAAACCGGGGATGGGGCCTCAGGAAGCTGGCAGGTCAGAGGTCCTCTGGGGCCAGCACAGCCCGTTGAGGGTCATGGACCTAAGGGAGGAAGGATCCTCCCCAAACCCCTGCATGTGGTCACATCTTACCTTGTGTGCGGAGCGGGCTGACGAGGGCTGGGCCACCAGCAGCCGCACCATGGCATCCCATCGCCTGGCTGTCTGGCGGTCCCACGCGGTCACGGTGAACGCCACCTGCTCCGAGGGGATCCGCAACTCACGAGTGGCAAAGACCGTCCCATCCGCCTCTACTTTGAAGTCCACGCTGTTGGTCTCATACTGCGTCCCCTTGGTCCCCAGACAGCTGCTGAACGTGACTGCAAGTGGAAAAGGAGACAGGGTCAGGACCGGCCTGTGGGCGAAGGGTGGCGCAGGTGCTCGCGTGGTTGATTTCAGCTGCGGGTTCTTGATCTCCGAAGGAGCAACACGGGGAAAATAACGATTTAACTGATTTTTTGACCTTCAGGTATTGTGTTTTATCTCCCACGTTCAGGGAATTAGTTATTGGCCTTCGCAGAAGGACATAAAAAACCCCGCGGCTGGCTGCTCGGCATCTCCGCATGCCCTCCTCCCCGTCCCCGTATCCCCGAATCCAACCCGAGTCTGTGGGTTGCACGGCGGGTGCACTCTGCTCTGCCTGCAAACGACCCTGGCCCGAGCCCCCGAGCCCCTGCAGGCCTCATGCCCCAATGCCCCCACGGATCTGTTTCCACCCCAAGAAGGTTAAGTGCGTGGAAGGAGCCGGGAAGGCAGCGTTCGGTGTTCCGAGTGGGAATCTGCTGTGCTCTCTGGTGCATTTTATTACTCAAGGACCCAACCTGATGCCCGCAGGCTCTGTCGGGGCAGGCTGGGCGGGACCCGGGGTCATCGAGGGCCTTCCCGGGGACCGGACACGGGGTGGGTCAGGCAGCGGGGTTCCCGACCCTCTGGTGCGTGCAGAGCTTTGCCCCCCGTGCATGAATTAGGCACCGCATCGCCAGCCCCTCCTAATGACTCTGCTGTCCGGCCACTTGCAACCCCTGGGCTGGGAAAGACACCTCAGGAGCCGCGAGCTCACCGGGACCACATCAGTGTGTTTTTGACACAAGTGCTTTTGCAGCTGTCGCCAACGCCACGGTAAAATGAGAAGGCGCCAGCAGCCGGTGTCACATTCCGCTGATAGAAACGATAGATAAAGTTACCTAGTATTTATAAAAGTGTGGGTATCTCAGCAATTACGGTGGGAGGATTGCTTTTTTAAGCAATTTCACTGTCACAGCTTACATGATTTAATTACTATTTATTCCAGAAACTAAAAAAAGTGCTTCACTGTTACATTTGATGAAGTGTTTTTTTCCCCTGTGTTCACCTTTTATTGTTGCTTGCCTTGAAATAATAAACGACGCGTACGTCCCGCATCTCACATACTTCACTGCAGGCGTCTCCCGGTTACCAGCGCCTCCCACTCGAGGGTTTGGTGTAGAAATGTTTTCAAACGTGAGGACGCTCGGCGTTTCCGCCCTGTCCGGCCTGAGAGGAGGGAGCGCCACTCCCTGCCCCCCGCCCCCACCGCGTGCACAGACCCGGTCCTCGGACACTGAGGGCACCTGGGGCTCGGGCGGGTCGAGGTTCCCTGGAAATACACCCCCCGCCGACGAGGGAATAATTGCATTTCCTTTCAAGTGACAAGAAAATCCCACGCTGCTCTCACTGTACGACTCGCCCCGACGGCAAGCGAATTAAAATCAGCAACAAACTGAGCAGATCAATCATTCCTGACACCTAACTGTCACGGAGAAAGATAAACACGACGGTTTGGGGGATGTTGGGAGATGAGCACAAAATACATAAATAAGCTCCTTTGTTGTCTAACCGCAAATTTCTAGTAACACTAACGGCCTTGGACAGCGGCGGGAGGGCTTGCGTCCCATGAAGATTAAACGTAGACGCCGCCGTAGTCACAGGGTTTGGTGACGTCTGAGGAGGCGGTGGTGTGGCCCCGGCAGGGAAGGTGCGGCGCCGTCCACAGGGACCCTCAGATGACGCACATCCCAGGGGGCGGGGGACACCTGCCAGGACAGCGGGGATGGTGCCATCGAACGTGCGATGACGCCCAACCTGTCACCAATCACGCCCTTGGGGTAAAGCGAGCGCTTCCCCACACGGGTGTCCACAAGACCTTCGCGGGCTTTAAAAGTCGGCGTCCGGGCAGCCCGGGTGGCTCCGCGGTTTAGTGCCGCCTTCAGCCCGGGGCCTGATCCTGGAGACCCGGGATCGAGTCCCGCATCGGGCTCCCTGCACGGAACCTGCTTCTCTCTCTGCCTGTGTCTCTGCCTCTCTCTCTCTCTTTCTCTCTCTCTCTGTGTCTCTCATGAATAAATAAAGAAAATCTTAAAAAAAAAAAAAAAAGTCGGCGTCTTTCCATTCTGAAAGGCAGGGACCTGGCCAGACCCAACGGGGTAGGCCCTGGGGAGGCCGCCTCTCCCCCTGGGGACCCGTTTGGACACATGAGAAGCCCCATGGCCATTTGTCACCTGGCATGTTCTGAGGAAGGGGTCGGCCAACCAACAGGGTGCGTGGGGCCATGCAGGTCTCAGGGTTCTGGGAAGCCGGCTCCGAGCGGCCCAGAGCACCTGCTTCTCCTGCCCGGCCTAGGCCAGGGTGCTGTGGGCACCGAGCACCCACGAGCTCCTGCGCAGGCCAGGCTGGCCCGGGGCCTGAGAACGGCCTCCACCCCGCGTGGGACAGGACCCGGGGCCGCGCGATGGCAGCTGTGGTCAGCTTCCTGGGAAGCAGTGGGACCCCAAGGCCCCGCCGGCCCTGTGCGCCGCCTCTCGCGCTGCATCCCTGCACCTGTCTGGCATCCTCTGCTCCCTGCCTGTGTCCGCCTGCACCGCCGCGCGTGAGTGCACGGCCGCTGTCCTGCGTCCCACCGTGGCCCCCAGGGCCGAGGATGGCGCCGGCAAACAGTCACTACGGAAGGAGGCGAGGCCTCCCCACGATGCCCCCACCTGGAGCTCCGGGCCGTGAGGGGACGGCGGGATGTGGCCCACCCCGGGCGCACCATCTCCCCCAGCCCTGGGGGGGCCGCGGGGTCTGCAGGAGCCGGGCAGGGCGGGACAGAGCATCCCAGGCTGCGAAGGCCAGCAGCCCAGTATTAACATGTTCAGTCAATACTTCCCTTGATGTGCTCGTTTTTGATCTCGTTTCTCCCTTAGTTTTCAGAAAAAATTAAAGTCCCATGAGATTCTAGAAGAAACGCTTCCCTCAATGTTTCACATGAAACCAGCAAATGCGGAGAAGCTCCTGCCCTGATTAAATTCAGGTTGTGCATCTCTCCTGCCTCCAAGCCTGGCTCCGGGGGAAGCGACCCCCCTCCCAGGCCCCGGGCGCCCCACTAGGCGCAGCTGGTGGGCAGCGGCCTCTTTGGTCTGCAGGTGAGGAAATTGAGTCCCAGAAACTCTTAGCACCTTCCTGAAGCTGGTGAGAGCTGGAGGTGGGGTGCTGCAGGCCCCTGATGCCATGCCGAGCTGCCAGGGGGACTCTCCTTTTTTTAAAAAAGATTTTATGAATTTATTTTATTTTTAAAGATTTTACTTATTTATTCCTGAGAGACACAGAGAGAGAGGCAGAGACACAGGCAGAGGGAGAAGCAGGCTCCGTGCAGGGAGCCCGATGCGGGACTTGATCCCAGGACCCCGGGGTCACTGCCTGAGTGGAGGGCAGACGCTCCACCCCTGAGCCCCTCAGGGGCCCCAATTTATTTATTTTAGAAAGAGAGAGTGTGAGCGGAAGGGGCAGAGGGAGAGGGAGAGAACCCCAAGCTGACGCCACACCCAGCACGGAGCCCCACGTGGGGCTCGATCCCACGACCCTGAGATCATGACCTGAGCCCAAACCAAGTTTGGATGCTTAACCGACTGCGCCCCGGCGCCCCAGGGAGACTCTCCTACGTCAGCTCTGTGTGCATCTCCGTCTCGAGAGGGAACCTTGTGCTGCTGTTTGGAGAAAGCAGCCCCGGTGGAACCCGCGCCCGGTCTGAGGCTCGGCGCCCCAGGCCCCGGTGAGGCGGGCAGGCCGTCAGCAGCCCCGGGAGTGGAAGTCGCTCGGTGGGGTAGGTGCTGGCGGGGGGCGCCCCCCAGCTGGGCTCCCCCGAAGGAGGCCGGCCGAGCTGCCTCCGGGTCCGGGGCCGCGACGCGGGGTGGCGGCGCTCCTGCTGCACGCGGCTCCGGGGCTTGCTAATTACTTCCATTAGTTTTAAACAAACTTGACAAGAGACAGGAGTCCTGAGAGACACGAAATCCAATCATTTAAGTACACACAGCGGCGGCCCCGCTGCCTCTGTTCCCTGGGCGCGGCGGCGCAGCCAGCGTGGGGGCCGGGGAGCCGCTCCGTGGGCAGGCCTCGTGCAGTCTGCGTGCCCGAGCACCGGCCCCGGGGCCCCGGGACCCCGACCGCATCGCCAGTGACGGCCGACGCCACTGCACCGTCCGTCCCTGCCTGCGTGTGTGTGCATGGGGGGGGCACTGCGGCCATGCCACGCGGCCCAGGGCCCTCTGGGGTACGGCTTGCACCCAGGTCTGTGCTTGACAAGCTGCCGCCTCTCTGAGCGTCCTGCGCGTCCCCGCTGTGGCCAGGACCAGCCTTGCCCGGCCTGGCGCATACGGGGACAGGCCCCGGGGAGCCACGGCTCTCGGCCAAGGTCCCGCAGGTCATCATTCCGCAAACATCCGTGGTCCGTGGGCGGGACACCTGCCCGGCACCCAGACGGCCTCATGGCTCCAGGAGTCTCCAGAATTTCCCAGGAAGGTCACAAAACCCCAGAATGTCGGGCCCGGAGGCACCGCAGAAACGAGCTACTCCAGCCCCTCGCCGTACAGAGAAGCGAACTGAACTCGCAGGGAGACCATTAATCACGTTCGGGAGCACGTTCATTTATTCGGGTGATTCCACAAGCCCTCCCTGAGCCCCCGAAACCTGCGGGGCCCAGCGTCGTGATGGAAGCCAACCTTCTCCATACGGGCCCTGGGCACTTTTAATATTTAGTTAATTGATGCCCCAAATGCAAAGCGCGCAGCGAGCCAGACTATCACATTTTTCTTAGAATTTCGCGCACGCACAACGTTGGTAGCTGGTGCCAATTTCACGTGTGGAAACTGTCCGTTCCAAGCGCTGGAATGTGGGGCTCGGGCTCCGGCCTCCGGTCAGTTCTGAAATCCGGAGATCGTAACGATTTGATACTCGCCGTGTGCAGCTTCTTTCATTTCTCCAGGATGGAAAACGAACAAAAAACTCGCTTAAAACCTTGTCCCCGCCTTGGCCCGGGCCTTGCTGGCTCGCTGCGGGCTGGCGACAGGCCTGTGCAGCCGTGCCCGTCCGCGGCGCGCGGGGCCACATCCACGTCCCGGGAGGGGACACACGGCAGCCCCCTCGCCGGCCGTGCTCCCCAGTGGGAGGAGCGAGGTGGGCGCCGGCGCGGGGAGCGGAGGGCCAGGGGCGCGGATCCGCGTCCTCACGGCAGCACCTGCCTGACAGTGACGGGGCGCCGGCTGTGTCTCCTCCTGGGAGTTGCGCCGCGGTTATGAAACATGCCTTTTTGTTATTTTTCTTTTTGGGTGAACTGAGAAGGACAAACGAGCCCGAGGTGAGCTCGTAGCTGGGGCCGTGCCCAGGGTGAGTTCGGCAAGGAGTCGGCCGGACTTCCTCCTTCCTCCTCCTTCCAGCCATCCCTCCTCCTTCCTTTCATCCGTCCATCCTTCTTCCTGTTCATCTCCATCCTTCCTTCATCCGTCCCTCCATCCACCCATCCATTCCTCCCTCCATCCACTGTCCCTCCCTCCCTCCATCTACCTGTCCATCCCTCCATCGGTCCATCCCTCTGTCCACCCATCCATCCCTCCACCCGTCCATCCTTCCCCCGTCCACTGTCCATCCCTCCGTCCAGCCTCCCTCCCTCCTTGCATCCGTCCGTCCTCCCTCCCTCCCTCCCTCCCTCCCTCCACACCCTCCTCCCCCCACTCCCTCCCTCCCTCCACGGCCCCTTACCCATCCATCCTACACTCCAGGCACCTTCCAGGTGCTGGGGAGCCGGAGGGGGTCGGGGCAGCCCTGGGCAGCAGGAACTTGGAGTGAAGATCAGGTTGGAGGGAGGTGATGAGCAGGGGCCCTGGGGGCACACCCTGTGCTGAGTGACCTCAGCGATGCCTCTTCTCCCTGATTCTCCACAGTGAGACCCCCCGCAAGGGCCCAAGTCTCAGGGACGAGAGCCCGAGGCTGGAGCTGAAGGGTCAGTGAGGCCGGCCAGGTGGCCACCACTGGTCCTGCTGGGACGGCTTTCACCACGTCTTCCCGCTTAGGGCCCTGCCCCCGGGGCAGCCAGAAGGTCAGCAGCTGGGTGCCCAGGGCTGCTCTCACCCCCGACGGCCTATCCCTTCCCTGTTGGTCGAGCGCTCGGCGTCCACACACGTGGCTCCCGTTGCCTGTAACACCCTTCACCCTTCAGGAGCACGTGCACCTCCTCCGAGGAGCCTTCCAGCATTCATCTCAGCTGAGAACCCCCACCCCCCAGCTCATTTGTCCAGTGGCTTCCCGGGGGCCGGGGGCACAGTGCTGGGCAGCAGCGGCCCCCTCGTCTCGGGCATCTTGAGAGATGCCGGGAGGCGGTGATCATGAACAGCGGATGGCTGTCCGGCGGGTTTCATTACGTGGCCAGGCGTGCTGGCGGTGCTCGTGCGGCCCCTCGGGGGGCTGGGTCACAGGCCTCACGCCCGCTGCCCCCCTGCCTGGAACCTCAGGCCGCCCGGACCCTTGCACGTTCCCCCGCGCTGTTTCCCGGCCTGTGATTTGAACACAAACACGCTGCCCTGCGTGTGTCTCCTCCACGTGGTCCTACGGCCGGACGTCTGCCCACGGCCACAGCCACTCCAGAACCAGCAGTCCTGCTTGCGGGGCGCAGGAGGCCGGGCCGTGGAGACTGCGCATGTCCCCTGCTCACACACTGGGGAGGGGCTGCCCCGTGGGGCTGGTGCCCGGGAGCGGTTAGCCCGAGCGGGGCCGCGCGACGGTGCCTCTGGGGCCAGGACGAGACCTGGGGACCCGGTGCCGCCTCCAGTGTCCTCTGCCATCCTTGTGCTCGGCACGGGTTCCCGAAGCACGGACCAGGGCACGCTCCTCGTGCCGCCGGGGTCGGGGGCCGGGCAGGGTCCACGGCTGCGCTCGCAGGGACCAGGAGAGCCCGCGCCTGGACGGTATGTCACACACCAACACTGTGACCGCATGTGCCTCCAATCCAAAGGCGACCCTTCCAGCGCGGCCTCGAGGTGCCCCAGCCCCGCGCTTAGGGGTTCCGAGCCCCTGCGTGGGCACCGGCGACCCTTCCACCCATTGTCCGCCGCCTGCACCGCCCCACCCCTTCGGTGCCGCCTCCTCTGCAAACCTCAGACCACACGCACGGGCCCCTCCCCGTCCCTTGTCTCCAAACCAGCGGTGGCCGTGACACGGAGCTGCCCTAATTCATTCTACATCGGCTCAGTGCTTCTTCGTGTCTGAGCCTGGCCACCACCGCCCAGTCTCTCCCGTGCAGAGTATGCACGTGCACCTGCCTCCCAGCACCTCGCGGGGGAAGGTGGGGGCGCACTCTCAGGGCTCCACACAGGCTGCCCCGCTTGTCCCCCCTTCCCCGAGGCCCTCGGCTCAGCAGCCCACACCCGTTTCTCCCCACGACGTGTATATACCACGTGCTTGGCTCCACGCTGTGCACGGGGCTGTTCGCTCCTGCCCGGCCCCGCAGCTTGTTGGGGGCGGTCGTTAGTGCTCCCCGAGGCTGGCGCCCTGCCTGCTTCATCGTGGCTCTGACCACGGCCTCCAGTCTGGGCCTCCACGCCTCACTGGGACTCTGGCTCCTACCAGCAGGTGCTTGAGGGCCGCGGGTGGGGGGAGATGCACACGTTCCATTTCCCTTAGTGTTGGGGGCGCCTGGGGGGCTCAGCAGGTGAGCATCTGCCTTGGGCTCAGGGTGTGACCCCAGGGTCCTGGGATCGAGTCTCATGTCGGGCTCCCTGCATGGAGCCTGCTTCTCCCTCTGCCTGTGTCTCTGCCTCTCTCTCTCTCTCTCTGTCTCTCAGGAATAAATAAATAAAAATCTTAAAAAAAAAAAATGTGAGTAGTGGGTGAACTGAGGAGCCCCGAGAAGACGCGGGGGGAACCGAGATGCAGGTGGCTAGGTGGAGGAAGCACACCTGAACAGGCCGCTCCCCGGGGGACTCCCACCCTGCGGCGTTCTGGAAAAGGTGCGGCCGTGGAGACACAGACGACCGGCGGTTGCCGGGGGCTGGGGAGCGAGGGCAGCGGGGGCAGCGGGGCCGGTGCCTGGGAGGCGAAGATGCTCCGGTGACGCTACCACAGTGGGTTCACGTCATGATGCATTTGTCCAAACCCACAGAAAATAACAGCATCAGGAGCGACTCCAACACACACTAGAGGCTTCCGTTAATAATCGTCTCTCAACACCAGCTCGTCGGTGCCAACGGTGGGGGAGTCGTGGGGCGGGGGTGGGCACTCCCTGCACTTTCTGCTCTCTTTCCCCATAAACCTAAAATTGCTTAAAAAAAAATCTATTAAAAAACGGATATTCGTTATCCGTCAGACATTCCTTCTCCAGAGAAAAACACGCAGTTTCAGAAATGTTAAAAATCCCATTTGAAAGCAAAACATTGAAACCTCTCTCGTGCCATTTCATTTATGGCAGGGAGCGTAAAACCCGCTTCTCCCTCTGGGTGTCTTCCTAATGAACCGACGCCACGCTCCAGCCGTCACCGGCTTCGTCTCTCCCAGGACATCCTTCGCGTCCAAGAACAATCAGCCAAAGTGGCGACTCACGTGTGCCCTCGTCTGAGTGGCCTGTGTCTTCCTTCCGGCACGTGCCCTCCCCTCCCTCCCACGGCCCCCGGAGACTCTTGCTGACCTTACTCAGTATTTACGGGGCCGCGTGGCAGGTGGAGGCACCTGCCGGGAGGCGCGTGTGCGGCCCCCACCTGGGGCCCCAAGCGTGAGACCAGTCTGGGAACGGCCCCGGGCTCACGCACGGACCGCGAAGTCTCTGGGCTCTGGTGCTAATTAACGGTGCTTCGCTCGAGAAGACAAAGGTGCAGGTGTGTTGGAGACGCAGCGATGGGGCGGCGGGGAAGGACTCGGGGTCCAAGGAGGGCTGCTGAGGGCACGTTCTTTCCCGAGCGGCAGTCCTACCCGCCTCGGTAGCGAACCGCGTGGATGCCCCTCGGCACGGAGCGCGCAGACTCGGAACCGGGTGACAAACCGGGTGAAACCCGCCCTCGCACGCTGGCAGGGGCGCAAGGAGGACCCGATGGGCACGTCCCGCCTGCTGGGGACGCCCCAGGCAGCTCCCCGAGGACGCTGTCCTCCGCGGCCTTGACTGCGGCTGTCCCCACGCTGGAAAGGTGGCCGCGGAGGGACGTGCTTCCCCAGGAAGCTGAAGAAACGGAGAGGTTCACTGAGCCCCGAGGTCCACGGCCCGCGAGGGGCAGGGCGGGTGCTGACGGGGCTCCCGGCCTTGCTGCCTCCCGGACCCCCAGGCCTGTGCCACCAGGAGCACCCCCTTCCCTGCCACTCCCTACACAAGTGTGGTTGTCCCTGGGGACAGAGCGGGCCGGGGGGGGGGTGGCTGCCGGGGTTCCAGGCTGTAGCTCATTCTATCCTGCCCTCTTCCTGTGTCTTGCTGTGACGAGCTCCCGCGTGAAAACCACCCCGGGCGTCCATCCACAGCAGACGGTCACAGCCACCACGCAGCACACTTGCGAGCGCAAAGCTCCCCGGCTCTCCCGTGATGCTGCTGAGGAAGAGACAAAGGACCAGCTCGGGGTCCTTCCCGGCCGGCCAAGGGGAGGAGGGGGGCGTGAGCTCAGAGCACACCCCCTTCTCCTGGAAGCAGCATCCAGAGGCCCCCTGCATGCCCCATGGTGCAGGCCCAGCACGGAGGCCGTCGGGAAGAGTGACCGTTTGTATTTGGGGCCGTGCGAGCTCACACGTCCCTGGCCAGCCTGTGACGGACCAGAGGACGTCATTGTGACCATAGCGGCAGCTTCTGCATACAGAGTTCGTACACCTGCCAGGAAACGTGCCAGGCTCAGCGCCCAGACCATCCCCCTCGCCCAGTGGCTACGCAGCCACGGCTGTCACCCCGCACACAGAGGGGCCCACGGGGAGACAGACTCCGGTCGGTATCTGCCTTCAGGACGGTCAGCTGAGCAGCGTCTCCGACACCCGTTCCCAGGGCTTTGCGGTGCAGGTGACACAGCCCAGGCAGGGCTTGCCAGACGGCTCGCCCTGATGATGGACGGCTCCCCCCGACAATGGACACCTCATCCCCTGACGATGGGCGGCTTGCCCTGATGCTGGAAGGCTCCCCCCTGACAATGGACAGCTCATCTCCTGATGATGGACGGCTCCCCCCGATGACGGACAGCTCGTCCCCTGATGATGGACGGCTCCCCCCGGACGATGGAAGGCTCTCCCTGATGACGGATGGCTCGCCCCCACGGTGGACAGCTTGCCCCCTGATGGTGGACAGCTTGTCCCTCCACGATGGACAACTCTCTCCGGATAATGGACCACTCAGCCCCCACGATGGACGACCCACTGCCCCCACAATGGACAGCTCATCCTCCTACGACAGACGACTCTCCCCCCAGGATGGACGGCTTGCTCCCCGACAATGAATGGCTCACCCCCCAGGACAGACGGCTCATCTCCTCCCCACCCATGGACGGCTCGCCTGGGACACAGGGAGCGGGTGGCCGGGCCCACACGGCCTGCGGCTGGGGGCCTCGGTGGGTGTCTGTGTCATGGCGTCCCTTGGGCAGAGCCTGTGGTGGGTGCAGCAGCTGCAGCGAGGGCTCAGGGGAGCCAGGCCCGGGGGTGCCCCCCGCAGCCCAGGAAGCAGGACTGGCTATTTTTAGAGCCGCCTGCCTCCCTCTCATCAGCGTCTTCTTGTCAGGACCAAGCTAATGAGGTCGCTCGTGATTAAGGCCCAGGAGAGACATGGCTCTTGCCTGTCCCCAGGGTCACCTCTCCACCCTGCGCCCCCGTCCCCCCCACCAGGTCCTCTGTGGGGGGAGCCACCAGAGGGGGCAGTTCTCGCCCCCACAGAGGACCTGGCCTCCACACCTGCTCATGACTTTACTCCATGTCGCCCCAAGGACAGGGTGGGGCTGTTTGGCAGCGTCCCTGCTGGGGACACTCACCCGCTCTAGTTCCTTCCCAGTTCCCAGTGAGCTGTTGCAGACACTGAGGACCACATGGGTTTTGGGGCCCCGGGGAGGTCTGGGAAGGCGGTCCCCGCCGACCGGCCCAGAGGGAGCCCTGCTCTGACGGTGGGATCCGCGGCCTGCTGCGACCCCGTCCTCCTGGAGCCTGCGGAGGCCTGTGACCACCAAGGCCCCTCATGGGCTCAGCATCCCGTGGGGGAAGGAGCAAAGCCATGGACGCGTCCGCCCGTCCATCCACCATGTCCCTCCACCTACTGACTGGCCTGGCTTGCCCTCCCCTGCTACCTCCTTGGGGAGCCTCTGTTCCCCAGAGTGGGCAACGCCAAGGGCCGGCAGTCACGGTGCCGCGTCCCAGTGGAGGGGACAGGAGACGGGGACGTTGCGGGACGGCGTGGGGGCCTCTCGGAGCTACGGAGAAGAGCAAGGCCGATGGGGCTTGGTGGGGCAGGGACGGTCAGGGGGGCTCTGGGACTCCGTGATCAGGAGCGGGCTCCTGGCTGTGAGCACGGGGCGGTGGCAGGGGTCGCTCGCGCGGGCACACCCCTAGGGAGCGGCGTGTTCACATGTGCACGCACGAGCTCCCCGCCAGCCCCCACGGCCTGCACAGACGGGGCCCCTCCTGAGCCGGGCGTCTGCAGGGGCGGACGGCACAGACGGGAGCAGCACCCCTCCCTGGGTCGTCGGCGCCCCAGAGGTGCTAACAAATGTTTCCTTCGGGGCCTCCTAACACTGAACCAGCAACTGTTTAAGTTAAAGACACACAAATAAACAAAAACATGCTTTACCCTCCGCCCTTGACTGGAGACGGACACACGAGGGGGGAGCCTCGACCCGGAACCCTCAGGGGGGTTCCAGCTTGCACTGGCTACCAGGCCCCGCGGCGTGGGTCGAGCCCACCTGCTCCGTGACGGGAGGGACGCCCAGGACTGCGTCAGGGCCACCGCTGCGGCTCAGGAAGACGGTGCGGGGCTGCAGGTGGACGAGCGCCTCCGGTGGGCACCCCGGGGCCGGGAGCCTGAGGACGGCTGCCAGGGCCTGTGAGCTCACAAGTCCTGTCTCCCGGGTTCGGAGGGAGCCTTGGCGGGGCCTGGGCAGGACGAGGGTGTCTGGGCGTCTGTGGGGCTGTGTGGCTCGGACGCATGAGGTGCACACCTGGTGGCGCTGGGATGGGCCCACCCGCCTGGCGCCGGCGGCCCCCTCACCTGGCACCTCCTCAGCTTTGGTCTGCTGGGGATGAACCTACACCTGGCCCCGAACCTGAGCCGTAAATACACCCGGGCCGCCTGCCAGCCGTGCCTCTACAGTAAACAAGAAGGACCTGGGAAAGGCAAGCACGCCCCCTCTCTCCATCACACCGACAGCCCGGACCCGGTCTCTGGGTCTCACGTCACCGGGCCCGTGGGTGTCTGGGGATCCCCCTCCCCGCCCCGAGGTGAGCAGGCCCTTGTGTGCACCAAGGGTAGAAGCTGCTGGTGTCTGGGGTCCGCCCTCAACGCCCCTGCTCCCCGGGGCTGGGCCGGGCGCCGGCCAGGTGCGGAGGTGCTCGCGGGAGCCCGAGGGCAGGGCAGGGCAGGGGCCGACACGCTCAGCAGCCGGGCAGGTATGTGCAGGTCGCGTGCGGCCTGTTGGGGGCTTCGTGGTGCTAGCAGAGCTTGGGGGGGCGGGAAGGGCCCGATGGAGCAGGAGCCTGGCCGGGGAGCCGCAGCCAGTCCAACCGCGCTGGGACAGTCCCCTAGAGACCGCGTCCCCTTGCCCCGGCCCACATGGAGCTCTGCCCCGGGGTGTCACTGCGTGTCTCTGAGCTCCTTCCAGGATGGGCCTCTGACCGCACTTCGGGCTTCGGGAGTGACGGGGACTTGGGGACACACTTCCCAGACTCACGACGGGGAAGGCTCCGTGCTGAGCAGTGCCTTCTCTTCCAGCACAGACAGAAGCGGTCCTTTGGCAGCATCCTCCCCCCTTCCCCCCACCCCCAGGGACGCCAAGGCCTCGCACATCTGCTGGGCGGGTCCCCGTCCACACCCTGTTCCCCAAGAGCCTGAAGGACGTGGGCTCCTTTTATTTAAAAAAAATTTTTCCTTAATGCGATCCACCGCCCCCACTGTGGGGCTGGAACCCACAACCTCGGGATCGAGAGTGTCGTGTTCTACCGACCGAGCCGGGCGGGCGTCCTGGCCACGCAGTCGTCATGCGTCGCGTCACTGTCCGAGGAATGTCTGAGGAACGTGGGCCCAAGCCGAGCGGGGGGCGGCGGGGGGATGTGGTTTCAGGTCGCGAACGTGGTCACTCTGTGTCCGTCTGGGGCATTCCCAGGGCGGTGAGAGCAGGGCCGGGCCCGGGGAGTCCTGGAAGGCCCGGCGACCCGTGTACCTCATGCATGTTGGTGATTCAGGGCAGGTCCTCAGCACGAGGCTCGGGTTCGCCGAAGTGACAGATGGTTCCCGAATCCCACGACACGGGGCCGAGGGAGCCCTCACTGGCCGTTTGGCCCCTCTTGGGAGGGACGGACAGACTTCCTCTGCCCCCGCCGCGCTGCCACAGCACGTCTCGCCGTCAGCCCTCACCGCAAAGTCGTGAGGAAGCGAGCCCTGCCGTGTGTCCCGAGGACGGAGGGTGACCCCGTGCCACCAGTATCTACTGTGGGCCCAGCAAGGTGCACGAGGGCTGCTCGTGTGACCGTCGGCTCTGCTTGTTGTTCCCACCACGACCCGGAGAAGCATCGCTGCGCCCCCGGAACTAGGATTTCCTCGCTAGCGTAAGTACGACGGCGCTTGGAGACCTTAACACCCAAAGCAAGTCCTGCATCTGCGGAAACAATTGCCTCCAAGACCCGCTGCTGGTGCATCCGGGGTGGGGGGCACACGGGGCCGCGGGGGGCCCTGCAAAGGCTCTCCAGGCTCCCGAAGGCACGGGCTGCGCGGGTTCCCACTTCCTACCCCGAGCGGCGGAGCGATGCTCTTGCAGGGTCACCCACGCCGCCACACGCCCCGCTTCCCCGCCGTGACCGCCCCTCGCCGGGGGAGAGCGTGCTGCAGGCTCCTGCCCGTCTCGGCCACGCTTTGGTGATTCTGCCCCGGCAGGAGAGACAGCCAGCGGACAAAGCCAACGTGGAGGCAGCGGATCCTGGCCTCCCTCGGTCCTCGACCCGATGCCCCGGCCTCATCCGCGTCCCCTCACGGAGAAACGCAGCAGTCCAAGACCTCGCCCCTGAAGGGAGCCCCGCGCGGAGCCCCGTGCACGTGAGCTGTTTATCCCAAGGCAATTACAAGTTCGACACAAAATCTTGATAAAGAATCTTTTTTTTTTCTTTTTTAATATACCGGTGAAGAAGCTCCGGCAGATGCATAAAAGTCATGTGACATTTTACTCCTGGGTGTAAATTAAAATTTGCAGAAAGGTCAATGAAGCAGGAATGATTTTTTTTTTTTTCAGATAATTTAGACATGAGAACTGAGGATGCTGGAGGCAGGGGGTGAGCCCCAGGATCACCCACGCCCGCTCCAGCTTTTGCCCTGCAGAGGCCTGGCCTGCCCACCTGGCCAACCTCACCTGGTCCGTGCCCAGGGGGCCTCGCTCCTGCTGGGTGCACATTCCAAGATGGTGAAAGAGGGTTCCCGCATGTTCCCTGGAGAGAAGAGACATCCGCCAGAGAAGGCAGCCTTCGGACCAGACTCCTTTGGCTGCTGGGAGATCCGTGCCGAGTCCGTCCGTCTCGCTGAGTCCCTACAATGGTGACGAGCACCTACAACGTGCACCAAGGTGCCAAAGCACGCCGTGTGCCGCCTTGCCAAGAGCTAAAGTCTGGGAGCCGGCGGGGTGAGCTGTGTGGCCTTGGAGAGCCTGCAAACGTCTCTGAGCACCTTATCTGACCCACGCGGCCCGAGCCCGCGGCCCACAGTCAGATTCCCGGGCCCGCCGCAGTGAGGGAGTTGCCAAGCTAACGGCCGCTCTCGGAGATCAAGCTCTGCCTGCAAGGGTGTTTGCCACAATTAAATGAGACACCGCAGGAGCACAAGCCCTGCACGAGGCCTGGCATTCAGAGGCCGAGGGGCGAACCCCCTGCCCGGCCTGCAGGCAGTGGGGAGCAGAGGGGCGCACCTTCCCGCCCCCTCGGACCGCCCTGGCCGGAGCCCACAGAACACACGACTCTCCCAATAAGAAGATGCAGAGTGGCCGTGGGGAGGTTTAAGCTCTGCAAGTGAGCACAGGGCAACGTCTTATCACCCTCGTTCCTTTAACGAAAGCAAGGTGCTTCCCCGCCAGCCGCGACTTTATCTCAGCAGTCAGGGCTGCAAAGTGTAACTTAATTTAAAAAACAATTACGAGTGAAACACGCGCTCCCAGGAATCACCCGTTCTTCAGAAGGAAAGAACAAAGGCGTCCACGGAAAGCCACAGGCCCTTCTCGTCTCACAGCATCAGCGCCGTGTTCGCGCACACTTGGGGGACGCGAGTCCTGACTCCCCGGCACCTGCCCGCCGCCCCTCTTCTGGGCGGGATGGAGGGGGCGGCTCTGAGGGTGCGCGCGCCCTCGACACAGCTCTGCATCCTGCACTCGTAACTCTCAAGGCTTTGTGATTTAAAGCAGCAATTACACGGAGGAACAAGATAAAGACTGGGAGAAATTATCTCTTTGGGGTCGGGAGGGAAGGAAGCGAGGGAAGGTTAATGCTTTGGTGAAATATTTCCACAGTTATGTCACGCAACCATTTTGCAATATCCCTAATGTTTTCGCACATTACGTGCTCTTCCGGGCGGAGGGGGGGGGACAGCTTGTGTTTTTGAAAGCAGGGAATGAAAACCTCCCGGGGAAGAAATGTGTGGGAAATATCAGAAAGGGAGACAGAACGTAAAGACTGCTAACTCTGGGAAACGAACTAGGGGTGGTAGAAGGGGAGGAGGGCGGGGGGTGGGAGTGAATGGGTGACGGGCACTGGGTGTTATTCTGTATGTTAGTAAATTGAACACCAATAAAAAAAAAAAAAAAAAAAAATGAAAACCTCCCGGGCCTCCGTGGCTGCTGCTACCTTGTCCGACCCCGAGGCTGGGCTACCCGGCTACCTGGCTCGGACGTGCTCCCGTACGTGTAGCCATGGCTCGGTGTGCTGGGTCTTGCCCCGTGTTGGCCACGAACAAAAACTGCCCACGCAGAAGTCTCTGAATAGAGCTGCGGAAGCTCATGGCAATGCGCTGCTCTCAGAGGCAAAGCCCTTTGGCTGCAGGTAACGTGAAGAAGTTGGATGCAGTTTTGATCCCCTGCCTCTGCCTGTGCTCTGCCCGGCCCACCGAGGCAGGAGGGCCCCCTCCACGCTGGGCGTCCCGCATGGCCGCTGTGTGCACGGTTTATGTGCTTCAGGGCAGCCGGGGGCCCCCATCCCCGGGGCGGCTGTGGCTGCACCCACTAACCACCGCCCTGGGGATAGAGACGGAGTCTGTCTTCGACCTTGCACTGTGGATCACCGAGTCTGAGAGCGAGTGGCTGCCAGGAGCCCCAGCATTCACGGGGCGACGTCCGCCAGGGCCAGGGTGCATGTCAGCGTGCAGGGAGGGGCAGCAGGGGTGGCACGTGGACGGACTGCTTGGCACCGCCACTCTTCACATGAATGTGAACGTTCTGCAAGGGTCCCCGGGGCGCTGGCTGTGCCCCCCGAGGTGTGGCGGCTGGGGTGGGGAGTCCCAGCGCACAGACCAGGATCCGGGGTGAGGCAGCCGGGGTGCCGCCCTCAATGTGGGGTCTGGGTGGGGTGGAGATGCTCCTCTGGCTACCCCTGGGGTGACCCCAGTCGTGACCTCTGGCACCCAGAGGGCAGGAGCTGTTTCTGTGGCTCTGCCTTGTAGGAAAGACCAGGACAGGAGCGTGGCCCCAGAGAAGGGGACACACATAGGGTTTGGGGAAGGTGCAGGCCGGCGCCTCCACAGAGCCTGGCGCACAGTCCTTCTCCCCTGAGCCCCCAGCAGGACTTGGTGATTCTTCACCAACACTTGGCTCAGGGCAGGAACACCCTCCTGCTCCTTGGCAGCAGGGTGGCCCCAGCTCATCAAACCCGCAAACGTCTGGAGGCAGAGACACAGGCCTGCGCTGAGCTCATTCAAAGCATCTTTCCTGTGCGTGTGCATATTTTGTGCATTTGCCCAGAGAGCGTAAAGACTGGGTTCCTCCGAAACGTCGGGGTGAGTAAAGGGGTCCAGGGCTGGCTTGGAGGAAAACAACCCTGTTCCACTGCCCCTGGCGGCACGGAAGCTTCTGGAGCCTCCCTTGGCCTTAATCGCCCAGTCTCACGCCGCAGGGCATCCCTGGTGGGTCAGGAACGGTTCTGTGATTTGTTTCCATTAGTTCAGGAACATGAAAAAATGTGATTCCTGCCCACTCAAGGAGGAGCTCCGGCCACTGCAGAGGCTCCCGTGGCCGGCGGCCTGGGCCCAGCACAGCCTGGACGCGAGGAGCCCTTCGGTCATGGGGCCACCTCCTCCTTCACGTCCCGTCTCACTTCCCCCCGCTGCTGCCCCTCTGGCTGCCCAGACCCGCGCCGTGCTCATGGGCTGTCCCCGCGAGAGGCCACGGGACTGTTCTCTGCACACGCGGGTGCTGACGCAGGCTGCAGGTGAGGAGGGGCGCGGGGAGAAGGGATGAGGAGTAGGGGTGGGGTAGCTTCCTAACGCGGATGAGAACAGACACCCCACCTACTACCTGGGCCGCCAGCCTGCCCGCCGCCAGGCCCGCTCTGGACGCTGCCGCCCTGCCCGGCCTGCATGGGCTCCCAGCACCCTCTCCCGGCACCCGCTGCACCTCTGAGCCGCTCGCTGCCCTCCCTCCGTGGCCAGGCAGGCACCCTTCCCCCTCCTGCTGCCTCCCGGGCTCCAGGCTGACCCTCACTCCCCAGGGCCCAGGGTCCTTCTCCAACCCCAAGGCTGGACCCCGCTGCCCACTGCCCTGGAGGGCTCCCTCACTAGGACCGAGGCTTTGCACCCCACCTGGCCTCATCAGCAGCCTCATCAGCCTCTCCCAGCCTCCCCGGCCGCCATACACTTGAAGCCCCCCGTCCCTGCCCCCTGCACCCCTTCCACAGCTCTGCAGCGTCAGCCTGCATCTGGCCATTGGCCCCCCATCCTCCTGTGCAGCCCCTCACGGATGGGTAAGTCTGTGTGGCCCCAGCCTCCCCGTTGCTCATCTTGGGGTGTAACTATCCTTCCTGGGCGTCCAGGACGTTGGCACAGACTGGGCCCCAGGTGCCATGGCTGGCTGCCCCTCTGCCTGCCTCCCTGGGTGTTGCTTCTGCAGAGACTCCTCTCCTGACACCCTGTCCCCACCCTCCCTGCCGCACCTCCCTGAATGTCCGGGTCCAGCACGCACTGGCCTACACAAGCGTGCAGGAGGGTGGCTTGTCTCCCTCTGCGTGGGCAGGGTGACAGCCCCTCACAGAGGCCCAGGCCCACCCCCACCTTCCCTGGCAAAAGGGGCTTTGCAGACGCGATTCAGAGAGGGGTCTGGAGATGGGGTTCTGGACTGGCTGGGTGGCCGCAGCTGCAATCAAAGGGTCCTACAAGACAGAGGCAGGAGGTCAGAGCTGGAGCTTGGCCAGGGCGGGGGGGTGGGGGCAGGTCAGACGCAGGTGAGCAGGTGGACTGTAAGGTGACACATTTCCATTTTTTAAGCCACTGAGTTTGTGGTTCTTTGTTACAGCGGCCCTGGGACGCCCCCTCCCTGGCAGGCGGGCCTGCCACCCCAGTCCCCTGCATCCCAGACCCTAGAACAGAGCCGGGTGTGGAGGTGGCACGCAGTGAGTGTTTGCTGAGTGAGCGAATGAGCGTGACCCACAGGAGCTGACCTCGCCGACGGCGCTGCGTCCGCGTCCGTCCATGAACGAGGCTCTGCACCCGCGCTGGCTCCGCACGGAGCCCTGCCCGTCCTCGCCGGGCCCGCCAGCCCCTCCTCTGGCTGCCACCTTAGCAGCCCGAGAGCCCCAGAGGCGGGGGTGGTGCAGCGCAGTTGGCAACGTCCCTCCCGCTCATCGATTTGCATTGCTTTAATTACAAATTGCATAAATACACACCCGAGGCTTGCCAGGAGGGGGCTCCGCCGCAGGAGAGATGACTCACAAGCAGTGTGAAGCCAGAGGGTCTGTCCTGCTCCAGACTGTGCTGCGGCGCATCCCCCGGGACCTTCCGTGGGAGCCAAGTGCCCTCGTAGGACCGGGCGCCCTGACAGCCCAGCAGCCCCGACGCCTGCAGCATGCCGGGGCTCCGAGAGGTGAGCTGACGCGTCTGAGATGCACAGCCAGCTGGCAGCAGAGAGACAGTTCTGGCTCCCAGTTTCTCTGGAAAGTTCTCTGCTCGGTTACCGTCAGTCGGGGCTGGGGGAAATCGGGGAGGCGGGGGAGCTGGCCGAGCGGCTCTGGGGGCTGCAGCCCGGCCTCCCGGACGCCGCGTCCCCCAGGCCCCCCAGGCAGCCTGCAGACGGGTGAGACCTGCCCCCTCCGCCACCGTCTCGGGTTCTGAACTCGCTGCTGGTGGCAAACTTTCCACTAAATACCCAGATGGTCCTCCCCGATCCCGTTCATGAAAATCTCTCACACGGCTACAAAAACAGACGTGATCATCTGTTTTCCAACATTTTGGAAAAAATCTACAGAGGTGTAAGGTGCTACACAAATGAGAATGATTAGCTTGCGCCATCTGTGAAGGGAGGAAAAAGCAGAAGCGCCCTCCCCGCCCGCTGTGCCCGCTATTTCTGGCTCCGGGGAGAGGGAGCGCTGCCTTGCGGGTCCCGGGAGGAGCACCGCCCGTGTCGTCTCAGTCTGCGGCGCCCTGTGCTCTCGTTTACCCAAGAGATGCACAGCCGCCCTGCCACCTTCCGGAAGAGGCCCTGCTGGCCTGGCCAGCGTCACACATTTGCTCATGCCCTCCTGGACACAGGGGCAGGTGCTCTCTGGCCGCATGACTCGGGCCGCCGGCCGGCCGCGTGATCTGGTGCAGGTGGGGGGAGGTGGGTACCGGGGCCCTGGGGTTCTCTGTTAGCTCCACGCGCTCCCTGACCGCCAGGCAGGTGCAGTCCTGGTAGTGGGGTCAGCCCGGCTGGCCTGTCCCACGGAGCCTGCGTTCAGCCAGAGGGCAGGCCCTGGGCGAGGGACCCACCTGAGCATCCAGTCCATCTGCTGGAAGACCAGCATTCTGCTTTTTAATCAACTCTCCATCACACACTGATGCTTTCATAAAATATAAAGAGTTACCAGGAAAAGATTGCAGGCAAGACGTTGGTGCAAGTTTCCAAACGCTCACGCTCGATGTCTGCGTGTACCTGGCCCTGGTCTGTAACAAACGGTCCAGTCAGGGTCCGACCGTGATCCCGCTCTGAGAAGAGCCCACAGCAAAGGCAGCATGCCCCATGTGAGGGCCGGGAGGACAGAGTCACGCCGCCGGGGGCAAGAACAGGGTGCCCTCGGCCAGGGGATCCTAGGGGGTGGCTTCCTGAAGGAGGCAACATTTCAACGAGACCCAAAGGATGGGAAAGGGTGGGCTGCAAACACCCAAGGCAGTAGCTCCAGGCAGACGAGAGTCTGCAAATGTTGTGCAAGGCAGGGGTACCCAGGTGAGGAGCTGTGAGGCTGTGAGTGCCCAGGGTGCCAGGTAGGGAGACTGGCCCCCTGACTGTTGCAGGGCTCTGGGCACTGCTGTCACCCTGGTGGGGGATGATGGTGGCTTCAGCCCAGGCCGGGGCACAGGGGACAGGGCAGTGGCATTCCAACGTGCTGAGGAGGCCGAGAGGGCTGAGCTTACAGCAGCCTGAGAGCGGGAAAGGGATGCCTGGGTCAGCGGAGTGTTTGGCATGTCTGGTTTGGGATGAAGATTGACACCCTTGAACAGTGATACAAAAATCTTCAACAACATATCAGCAATAAAATCTGACAACGTACAAAAAAACGTAGGCCGTGATGACTAAGTGGGTTTCATCCAGCTGCAGTGGCTGGTTCCACATCTGAAAATCAATTACAGTAATTCCATCAACGGGCTGGAAAGGGAAGTCACAGGGTCCCATCGACTGACGCAGAAGGAGCAGTTGGCAAAATCCGACGCCCATTCACGATAAGAAAACTCTCAGTAAGCTGGGAATAGGGGTTATAGCCTCAACCCGATCAAGGCGACCCACGGAAACCCCACAGTCCACATCACACTTCCTGGTGAGAAACTTGAACATTCTCACTAAGATCAGGAGCAAGGCAGGGATGTCCCCTCTCCGCGCTGCTTTTCAACAACACAGGCAAAGTCCTCGCTGATGTGATAAGGCAAGAAAATGAAGCCAAAGATGTGCTGCTCGGGACGGAAGAAGTAAGATTGTCTTCGCAAAACTGGGACAAGTGATTACAGCAACGTTGCAGGAAACAAGGTTAATACACAAAGAGCTTATTGCTTTCCTGTACGCCAGCAGGGGATGAGCGGAAATTAAATGAGAAACGGTACCATTCCCTTTAGCACCTCCCCAAAACGAAACACTTAAGTATAAATCCAGCAAAATGTACATGAGATCTGTATGAGGAAAACCCCCAAACTCTGATGAACTAAGTCACAGAAGAACGGAATAAAGGGAGGGATAGTCCATGTTCATGGATAGGAAGACTCGATCTTGTCAAGATATCAGCTCTTCCCAACTTGATCTACAGATTCACCACAGTCCCTGTAAAAATCCCAGGAAGCTATTCTGTGGGGACACACAACCTGATTCTAACGTTTACGTGGAGAGGAGGCAAAAGAGCCGGCGTAGCCACCAGGGTGATGAAGAACCGTCAGCGGACTGGCACTACCTGATTTTAGACTTGCTAGACAGCTACCGTGATCTAGATGGAGCGGACTGGCTCCCCGGGCAGCACAGAGTGCAAACCCCACTGTCCGCCCCCCAGGCCAGGTCCCTTCATCCAGAACCTGGGCCCTTCACAAATCCTGCCTGGGTGTCCTCTTGCCTAATGTCCGGGATCACCACAGTGGGGGTAAACACAGCAAGCGTGTCCCTGAGCTCAGATCAGGGTGTGCACAGGGCCTTCTGGCGTTGGGGCTGAGGCGTTAGGGTGAGGGCACGGATGGGACCCTCAGAGGAGGCACGAGAGTGAAAGAGAATCTCCTACCTGCTGGTCCCCAGGACCATGATGGCAGACACATCTCTGGTGGTGCTCGTCCAATCCCACCGACCCACCGGGGCAGCCAACCCTGAGACGACGGCAGTCCTTGTGGACACTCCTCCCACATGGAATAGGGCTGACCCCTTAGCCACGAGAGATATAGCAGAAACGAACACATGTGATCTCCAAGGCTGGGCCATAAGCACGTGGGGCTTCCACCTTGCTTTCTCTCTGGTGGCTCGGTCTGGGGAACGGCTACCATGCTGTGGGGTCACCTTAGCAGCCCTGTAGAGAGTCTACCTGGTAGGATGCTGAGGGCTCGTGCCAGCGGCGTGCCAGCCAGCCATGCCGAAGCAGATCCCTGAGCTCCCCCAAGCCCCTGGGGACCGGCCTGGCTGCAGCCACACGAGGGGCCCTGAGCCAGAACCACCTCACTAAGCTGCTCTCAAGAGCCGTGGAGTCGTGCAGGGATCCGTTCCGTGTTCGGGGAGCCACCACGTTTGGGGGGGATTTGTTACTTTGGTTAGGGCGGCACCGCACTACGTCGTGGGCACTTCTCATGAGAAGGAAAGCCGGCTGGCTGAGAAGGGGCTGTGTCAGGCTCTGAGTAGGAAAGGGTAAGAGCCGGCCCCTCCACGTGCCTGAGAACGAAGCTTCCGCTCTCCTCTGAGATGATGGAAACACTCGGTGCGGGGACCTCCCCTCCCCCTCTCCCAGACAGCACGCCTCTTGCCTCTGGTCACCATCCCCACGGCACGCAGCAGGCTGAGACGCGTCCACAGAACCGCACGATGAGATGGCCTGAGAGCGCCGGGGGGTCTCGTCCAAGAAAGGCAGCACCTGCCAGTCGAGGCCGGGGGGCAACCAGCCTCCCACATGGTTCCCGGCCGTCCCAGAGCCATGGCCACGCGGTACCTTCCGGGCTTCTCCCTTGAAAGCACTTCTGTTTAAATAGTTTTCCATCCATGTTTTGGGAAAGTTGCCAGAGCTGGGTCGGCGGGGTGCGGGGGGTGTTGTGGATGCCACCGTGAGAGCTGGCTGGGGCCCCGGGGACAGACCTAGCTACTCTGACCCTCAGGGGAAAACGGAGGGTGTCCCCAAGGACCAGCCAAAGACAAGTCCATCCATGCACGCCAGGCAGGCTCATCCCTTTCCCTGGCCTCCCCCTGTCCCAGGACCCCTACGACCGAGGCCAACGCCTGGCCTGACGTTAGGGTCTCCTGCAGCCTGGCTCCGTTCTGGACGCCCACGGGGCTCCTTCATGGACCGCCTCCTGCAGGCAGGCCTCTGGGCATTCCATAACGCAGTGCCCCGTCTCACTCACCGAGGGTCCCGTGTTCCCATCTCAACACCAGCGTAGCCACTGTCCTACTGAACTGTCTGGAAGCTTACGGTGGTGACCAGACCCTGTGATTTAAAGTAATGACATGATTTCAGGTGTAATCCTCTGAAAACACCTTCTCCCGGGGGGATAACACAACCCCCCTATCAACCACTAGCGTCCTAGTGAGAATCAGTTCTGCTGATAAATGAAATCGTCATCGCGATGCGTCCCTCCTGGGCACAAGCACGGCGTTCCAGACAAGGTTAGGACCTTCTATTACACACACATCTCATTTTAACTGAAATAAAGATCTGCCTTTTTTTCTCCAGCTTTCTGTGGACTTAGAATTCCATGAATAACTCCTGGCTCTCCCGTGCTAAAGGACTAGGGCAGGGAGCACACGGGCTCCTCCACTCCTGGTGTGGGCCTGGCCGTCAGGGGCGTCTCTGCAGACGTGGACGGAAGCATGGAGCCACGGAGGAGTGCGCTGGGCACGGCTGGTGTGTCCCTGTGGTTTCCTCGGGGCGGCTGGCGGACCTGAAGGCGGTGAGGATGTTCTGGGAAAGAGGAGTTGGCGGAGGAGAGCAGTGCACAGGGGGCTCAGAGCAGTGGAGGGGAGGGTGTGCATAGGGCAGAGGCTGGGGCCTCGGGGCTGGGTGCCGCTGAGGACAGCCCAGACCCGTGTCCCGGGAGCCACACCCATCACCACAGAGGGATCCAGCCCCTGCGGCACCCCGTGCCCTGCAACTCCTCCAGCTCTCAGGAACTGAGGGGCTGAGCCCCAGACCCTCCAGGGTGCTCGCAGATGGAGCAGCGGGAGCAGGTGCCGTCAGGGAAGACCTCGGCTTTTCCAAGGGAGCTGCCAGAGAGGGAGAAGGTCCTCGTGTTCTGGGAGGGAGTCAAGGGGGCGGGAGCGGGCTGGGGGTCCCGGCGGTCTGGGAGCTGGGAGGCCACAAGGGTCCCCGAGGGCAGCCTGGGGGTCTCTGGGCGTCGGGGGCTCTGAGCAGCTCGGGCTGCCTCCTCCGAGCCTTATCTGCAGTCCGAGCCCACGGCCTTCAAAGTAGAGGCAGGTGACGCTTGTGGTCCTTTCCTGCGGCAGAGGCCCCTCGGCGCCGGGATGTGCACCCGTGGGGGCGGGAGAAACACGGCCGCAGAGCTGGACACGGAGGGTGTGGGCTCGGCCTGGGCTCCGGCACCTTCTGGGGGCACCTTGGTGCCTGGCGGGAGCCTCCTGAGCTGAGGTTGCTGTGGAGCAAGGGGAGGCTGTGGGCGGCAGTGGGTGCGAAGAAGGCTCCGTAGACGCGACCGGAATGTGGGCCCTTATTTCTGGATCCCTCTGCCTCCTGGGGTGGGGGCGGGAGCTCACAGCCTGGCTGCCTCCACGGGCAGGCGCGTCCCAGGGAGCACGGACGCTCCGCCTGGCCCCGCGGGTCCCCGCAGCCCCTCCAGGCAGCCGCTCAGAGACGGGGCTGCCTTCTGCAAAGCCCCAGCGCAGCAGCCCCGCAGCTGGACCCACCCCGCCCTGTCTGCTTCGGGGGTCGCAGCTCCTCCCAGCGCCCAGCTCCGGGAACCCAGAAGATGCCACTGGCCCTTGCTTCATGTTCGCCCTTTCACGGGCTACCTTTCCACACAGGCTGCTGTGAGTGACACTTCCGCCTGGGCCTGTCTTTCTGTCCGTCCCTCCTCCCCTGGACTCTGTTTGCGGCCGCACGTGGCTCCTGAAACCTTCCCCTTTGTCGTATCTATAAAAACTCTCCACATGCGTTAAGGGAAGTGGATCTCTCCACTCTCTGCCAACTGTCAGGGCTCCCGGTGCAGTGCCCGGGCGGCTGGGTAGGGTGTCTGGGCCCCTGGTGATCCCCCTGGGCCGCGATCCCCGCGTGGGCCCCCGTGGCGTTGGCCTGCCTGCCTGCCTCCTTCAAGAGCGGCCTGTCCAGCTCCCTGAGACGGGGCCCGGGGCCCCCACGAGGAGCTGGGGGGCAGGGGGTGGGCCTCCCTCCCTCCCCATCGCCCCCGTGCGAGCCGGTGTGGGGCGCTCGCTCTCTGCCTGAGTGGAGAGGGACTGACTCTCAGATGTCGGTGGGGGTGGCGGCGCCTTTAAGGGGAGGAAGCGACAGGTTTACAGGGAGCTCTGAGCTCTGCACATCACGTCTGGGGACACTTGACACAATGGGGGTATTTGATTTGGCCGTCAGTGATGCGATTTTTCATTGTTGACACATATGTGTGCAGAAGAGCCCAGCCAACCCCTCGCAAACGGAGCCTTGGGGCCATTCTGCAGGCTTCTGCCTAATTTAGAACTCCAGCGAAGCGTCTGCCACCAGAGAGGAGCAGATGCCAGGGCGAGCCTGGTCGGGGCGGACGGCCAGGCGACACTCTTCATCCTCCTGACCCGCGGGCTTGGAGCAAGCCCAGGAGGTATCTCCCGATGGAGGGTCT